>NW_028186184.1:286013-507392 GCF_003343005.1 Rhea americana
ACGGCCGCAGCGCGCGGTCACCTCACGCGCTCGCGGGCTTCCAGCGCGGCCGTTATACGGCCGCAGAGCGCGGTCGCCTCACGCGCTCGCGGGCTTCCAGCGCGGCCGTTAAACGGCCGCAGCGCGCGGGTGGGCTGCCTCGTGCATCTGGCCCGCCATTCCCGAGGATGCCGCCTGCCGCGCCGGGAGGAGGGAGGATGAAGGTGCTCTGAGCGGTGTCGCGTACCTCGCGGCGCTGCGTGGGGAGTTACTGGTGCTGTAGGCGGCTCCGGCCGCTGGGCGCGAGAAGGCTCTCCACCTCCTCAGCGGCACCAAACCAGGACGGAGCACAGAGAGGGCGACCGCGGCCATTTCGGTCCCACCGGGCGGAAGCASCGCCGCCACAGCTGAGCGGCGAAGGGAGGAGCCAAGGCAAGCAGCGAGCACGGTACGCGCTGAGGCGGGGCGGTGGGAGGGTCCTTGCCGGGCTCCGCAGTGGCCTTGGCGTTGCCGGTGTCTGGGAGTTGCTGGCGGTCCCCGTGATAGGGGAGGCGAGCTTCGGGGGCGCGGTGAATACACCTTCCAGCAGCATTCAAGCTGCGCGGCCAGGGAAGGCGAAGCTGTGGTTTTGTGTACTAGAAGGGCGAGCAGCACGGCTCTGTGCGCTCCCGGCCACGCTGCAGTGCTTTGCGGGATTGTGGCGGGAAATTCTGCAAATAACGTCCTTGGGCGGGAAGGCAGGCAAAGCTTTCGGGCCTTTCATCTCTTCATTTGCCTCCTTTGATCCATATGAACTTCAGTTCGCGCTAAAATGTGGCATGCGCAAATCTGATGCCTAGTGAGCGCTACAGACAGAGAAAAGCATCAGTGCGCTTTGTGATTCTCACCCACATCCTCTTATTTTCCCAGTAGATACGCCATTGTCTTAGTTGCGCCATTGTCTTCTCTCTCTCTCTCTCTCTCTCTCTTTTTTTTTTTTTTTTTTTTGCAAGTCACCGTTCAGGTAAGGAACATGGCTTAGAAGCTTCCATAGAAACTGTGCATGCTGTTTTTTAATAATTTTTCCTCCTAGAATCTTATTCTCATCCATTATTGTAGATACTACATATAGGGTCCCCTCTCTCTTGCCAATTCTTATTTTATAAGCAGTAACAACACGAAACTGCACACTCTCTGGCATGAGCTATTTTAATTTTAAAAAGACTTATTAAAAAGGATATTTATCCAAGATTCATTAACACAGCTACATACATTGTCTCTTCCCCTCTTGGTTATTTCTTACTAGTATCCTGTTTGAAGAAAACAGTGTGTGAGGACATAGGAAGTCCAATGAAAACTTATGGTCCTGAACAGATAAATCTTTAAGACAGAAAAAAGTTATATCTTTAATTTTTAATCTTTCTTATCCATTATCTCAAGAACTGAGGATTATGGATGCAAATTGGGTATTTAAGTTAATTTATAAAAGATCTGTCCATTTTTGGAATATTTTTCTTTTTATGGCTGGTATCAATGGCTCTATGAAAAGGAGACATTCGAGTATGGATAGATTAAACTTGTCATTAAATCCAGGTTATTTGTCTATTACACTAACTAGTCCTTTATTTACTCTTAATACTTAGCATCCAACTGGGACTATTTCTTTTCAGAAATAATAATTTAATAAAAGTTCCCTATATTTTATTATACTGATCTTAACTCACTACTATAAAGCTAATGCATATATATATATATATATATATACACACACACACACACACACACACACACATATATATAGAGCCTATATCTAATCTTCCATTTAAAGCAAAAAGTTATAATGGTTACAAAGCTAGGGAGGAAAATGAAAGAGCCTTCTTTATCTGTAGGCAGCTTGATACCATGGTGCCTGATCATGAGGATTTTATGAAGTGTTTTACTTTGCCTGGGAACATATCCTAAAGCTAAATGTTGACACTTTAAATGGCAATATTAAGTGTTCTGTTAATTCTTATTCTTATACTGATCTCTTTAGCAGATGAGATGGGAAAAGGAATAAAAGTAAACTTAAAAAAGTAGGTTACATGAAAGAGAAATATATCAGGAAAAGATGTTAAGACAGATTAAAAGAAAGAAAAGTTGAAAAGGGTCACAGAAAACAAGATAGAGAGATGAAATAGCAGCAGTCCTAAAAAATAAAATTATAGTGAAGAAATTTCCATCAAAAATTTGTCTAGGGTGAAACTTTTGCAAAGTTTTTCCTTTTTTTTTTTTTTTTTTTTGTTTTTTTTTTTTTTTTTTTTTTTTATAATTATGCTGGATGTACATTGATGACAAAACTTTGAATTGCTGTTGCTGGAATTTTCCACAAACTAAATGTCCACCAAATTCTTTTTTTTTTGGCAAATTACTACATCAGAATAAAACAGCTGTTTTGTAAATGTTTTTGATAAAATTTGATATACCAATTATGACTTGAGAACTGCTTTATTTTGAAAGTACATCAGTTGTGAATGGACAAATGCAGGCAAGCATATTCTTCCATTCAGTGAAGCTAAACTCAACAGAAAAGCATAGTTACCCATTTTATGCAAACCTACCTTTGCTATTAGTAGGACTCTAGCTATACATACTTCCTCACTACAGAGAAATAAAAATTGGTTGTTCCTTTTGTGTAGTATGAGGAAGAAACTTTTTTTTTTGTGCCAGTGTTTTAATTTTCTTCTAGCAACCCTCCATTTTATATGATTCTTGTTTGTTCAGACAGAGAACGAATTGAGACTATTTTTAACATACATTATTTTAATTACTTAAACTCATAAAGAGCTAAGGAAGCAAACTAAAGCAAGTGGGTTACATGACATTTACACACTGTTTATATACTGCTTAATAAGGAATATCTAAGTTTTTTTCAAGCAGGGATAATCAGGCCGTATTAAGAGTTACCAATATATTATCCTAAGGCAATGATTTTATCAAAATTATTTTCTCAATATGGAATAGAAATCAATACCAGGAATAAAATAAGTCATTCTGTATTGGAGGTCACTGTTTAGCACCTAGCTGTTTTCTGTATTTGCTGTATTCTTAAACGCATAGTAGGGAGGCACTGAATCTACAAAGCTTCCAATGTGTAGATACTAAACCCAGAGCAATGTCTGGAATTACTTTAGTGATAGATCATTTTTCCTAATTCAATTAAGGAGAAGATTAAGATCTGAGTTAACTGATTAGGTCTTAGGTCCCATTTGGGTCTGGAATCAAAATCTCAAAACTTTAAAAAGCCTATTTTAAATTAACTTTTACACCTATCAAATTGTACCATACTGGCCACCTCAGCTATGTCCTTAAGCTTGTCCTTGAAGTAATGTATGCATAAAAAGTGCTATTTCACACCACACTAATAAGCTGTCCTTTCTTACCATGTCTTAAAAATAATAATCTGGAAGTGCATCACTGCTGTAATAACAATAATGAACAGCTAGCAGGGCATAGCCTAGAAAAAGTGATCACTTTGCTATCGTTCCAGATCGACTGAATATATTATGTAGAAAATCTTATGAAACTACTACAATAATATGTATCAATATGTCTATTATCCACAAAAATGCACTTATGAAATTTGAGCAAGATATAAACCTGAAAATACGAGTCAATTTGGTTACATAACAGTTAAGGGAGAGTAAGGCATTGACTGTGGTGAACAAAGTGGGAAACTCTTAACACTTTCTTTTCAAATATAATTTCCTTTTTATATTTTTATGTAGGAATTGTAAGGGTGTAAAATTTTAAATACTACTTTGGGCATTAACAATTCCATCAACTTAAAATTATTTCTTAATTATTTTTTTCTGTGGAAGGGAAGTCAAACATGGCTGTTTGGTAAGAAGCCATATCACTGTTCTCTCATCTTGTGGAAACTTGTATTAGGAAAAGTTCCTTTACAAAAATTTTGTACTTAATTTGTGAGTAATTTCTTTTTTATATCCTGGAGGATAGCATCTTTTAAATTAGTTAAACTGCAGAATGTTAGGCATTTTTTGAATGGAAGCAGAAGTGGGAGTCAAAGCGATTGCTGGCATCAGGAAAGAGAGTAAAGGAAGAAAACATGTCATTGACTTATTTAAAAGATGCATATTTTGAAACTGGGACCAATATGACTTAGTCTCGGAGATCAAAACAGATGTAAATTTTACTCAAAATTACATGATAGACTGGAGACTAAGGCTTTATATTTTTCCAAAGACTATAATGGTGACATAGGTGTTCTTCAAAGAGTTCTCACGCTGAGATATTTTATTTTATTTTATTTTATTTTTTGCTTCAGGAATCCACTTTTGAGATGAATTCCCCAATCATCCCTAATACCATACTTCGGTTCATCTCACCGAGCAGCCTCAGTGTTTGCACTGCAGTTCTTTTAGATGATAATAAATTCAAATATTTAATACAGCTGCTGAAAGGAATTCAGTCCGTGACACCAAATTAGAATTAGTCTGAAGTTAATTTCTCTGAAACCTGTATAGTGTGGGCCTTGGGTCCTCAGTGCTCATGGATTCACTCCACACTCCTCTGGCACCTTTCTCCTTGCTGTTGTAGACATAGCCATGTGTTTTGGGCTGTTTTTTGCTCAATGAGGCCTTCTGACCTCCAGATTCAGACCCCTTTCAGTGTCAAACCGACAAAACTAGTGTACATACATACATACATACATAGCAGTTGTAGTGAGAACACCTGCAGAAGATATGTGGAGGAATCAGTGACTGGCAGAGTATATGGTAGCAGGCCCAGTGTGTGAAACTATACACTGATCAAATTCCCTTCAGGGCCAGGCATGCACATTCTCTTTTGTCAGCAACATGTAGCTGCTACTGAGGCAGTAGCTGCTCAAGTTTGGCACAGCTGAGATAAGAAAATAGTTCTAGTAGATGTAAGGGGCCTTAGGAACAATGAGTCAAGTCCTACCTGGGTGACCGACCTATGCCTCCAGCAGCTTCCTGTTGGTGACCTCTCCTAATGCTTCCCGGGGCTTTCTGTGTAAGTCCTTTATTAAACCTGTCCTGTTTAACCCCTTATGAACCTTGAGTGTCTCTCTCCGCCAGTATCCAACCCTCTCTTGCCTGCCTTGTGGTCACAGTAGTTCACTTCAGATTTTCCCTTTATGCCCATTAAACAGTAGAGTCAATATTTATTCTGAAATAAACGAGTTGACTAGGGATGGATGAAATGGGTGGAACTTTCAGATGTTGAGTAAAGAACATCCTGACTCTAAAACCGAGTCCCTAAAGCTTTTTCATGCTTCAAAAGCAGCTGCACGATTTCTTCTCTCAGGTAGAAGATGAAACAAAATCCTAAGGTTTGACTGCAGAAGGTTGTAAGGGTTGAAATCATGATGGAAGGGCTGGGCTTATGAGCACAGCTGTGGACCACATGGCAAAGACTGAGGGAATACGTCTTCAGCCTGAATCTGAGACAACTGTAGCGTTTGTATCTCAAAAGAGAAAACCTTGTGATATGCATGTTGATATGTAGTTACCCTCACTGGCCAGTTAGGCATTACAGTAACCAAGGACCACAGATCAAAGCTGTGCTTACAGGGAGATCATGTTGCTCAAGAGTGTTCATCATCTTAAAGTACCTTAAGATTTAGTGATGTTACCAAATCTCTGGTAAAAGACCACCAATGAGTGATCTTGATGTCCAAAATCCTTTCCCCTCTCCACTGTCCTTTGTGACTGCTCTCTCTGGTTCTTGTTTCCTTCTTGTATCCTCTGTACCATTTTGTTCTTTTCCGTTTGTGTTTTAACAGTTGCTAACAGAATGGAAGAAATGTGAGGAGAGAGATGGGAAGAAGAGAGAGACAACGAATGCATGCACAGAGCTGAACACATATTAATGAAGAACTCTTCAGGAAATGTTTTGTGCTGCTTTCTTTTGAGAAGTGCTGATTTGCAAGAGATCTGGAAAGAAGGCAGTACAGAACATTTCATAAAGCCTGAAGAGTTCTTCATTAATACTTGCTCAGCTCTGTATGTGTGTGTGTGTTATTAGGTAGCATGACGGTAATTTACCGTCTTAAAGTGTCCTGCACCACATCACCATCGGTAATCCAGACTGTGCCTTTATATTGTGTTTATAAAGTTCAGACTTTACTGTATTAAGATAATTATGAATGCAAGTGTGTCTTCCCTTGTTTTCAATGTCATGTAAACTAGCCACCAGGCGGCAGTAATCCCATACGGTAATCCCATATATTATTCCTGCTTTACACTATTACTTTGTGATCTGATGTCATTATAAATGCAGCATTTTGGAAGTTGAAGTTTGGTTTGAATGTCTGAACATTACTGATGGCCTTGACTACAGCTGTAACATAAGATCAGAGCCTATACACGTATTGAACACACATTGTTCTGCAGGAAATGGAAGAGAAGTTAGATTCAAGACTGAAGTTTGTATTTAGGATCTTGAACAAAAGCATACACGTCAAAACATAGGCAATCCTTTAAAACGTCTTCCTTTGCTTTCCATGTAACTATTAGGAGTCATGAGACTACCAGTCAATACCACAGGAATCACAAAAGCCCTGGCCAAAATATACTGTTTTATGGCATGAACTGAAAAAATGAATATGTAATTGAGTCTATTATATAATCAGATTTTTTTTTAGCTTAGTTATTTTGGCCTAACTTTTTTACAGATTTGAAGGCAGTAACCGCTTAATGCTCTCAGATGGCTAAAGTTTATACATGGATGCAGTTGTGAGTAATAACTAGTAATAACCATGTATTACAAATTATGTCTGGTAGAGATCCTTCCATGGATCTTATGTAACAGATTATTCTCAAAAAAAGGCACAGAAATTTTGTTTTTCTAATACCATACATCAGGAAAACATAAGAACAGCATTTTGTCTTGCTCTTACTCTGTTATGTGGTTATAACTAGCACTACTGCTGAAAAAAACAGATACCGTTATGAGTTTAAAACAATGTAAATCCACATTGAGGTCACCAACCAACTCATAGTAGTTATCTTCATTCTTGTGACTTGGCGAAACATTATTATTATTATTATTATTATTATTATTATTATTATTATTATTATTATAGATCTACTCACTGAATGACTAAAACTTCTAGCAAAAAAACCTCATTTGTACATAATCTCAGAAAGTAATTTACCTCCAATTCATTTGCAAAACTAAAAGTAAGGAAATTACAAGGTCAGGTCACAATTTGCAACATGGCATTCATGTTAAAAATTCAAATAAGATTTTAGTATAGTTAAAGGTATCCATATTAGACTCTTGTCTCCAAGCTCTTGAAAACATCTATTGTTCAAAACCTTCCTGAAAAATGTATAGATGCTGTCATCTGCATATTACAGCTACTTATCTTTATACATCTTTACAATTTCATCATCCTTTGTTTTGGAGGACTTACAGATTTAGCAGCAGTGATATGCCAGTGGTGCAAAGTTCCCATCAGTTTTATCTGCTTTTTTACAACCTAAAATTTCTGTCTGATACAGAGTTAAATTTTCCATCACTTACTGTTGGTTCTGTTTTTCTTTCAGGCAAAGAGAGATGATCCCTTCCAACACTTTGTTTCTGGGGACTGAAGGAATATTTTGTTCTGAGTGAGCTGTGGAAAGCTGGCATTTATGGCTGAGGTGAGTGACTGATTGAACGTGATGAGCAGGGCTGCAAAGTGCTGAAAACAGACTGGGGAAAAGCTACAAATTTTTTGCTGAGCTTGGTTTGGAGAGAAACAGTAGTAGTTTTGGGTTAGCTTGATGAGTTAGCTTCTGAGTGCTGTTTTTTTTTGAAAAATAGCTTTATGTGCAGACCAGTGAATTGGTATCCATGGAGTAAGACACTTGGGTGTGTCACTGTTGGAGGACCCTGGTGCAGGCAGCTGGCTGTGAACAGCAGGAGAACTACAGAAAAAAGCACTCATATGGATCTAAGGAAAAGTATAGTTGATCTTGGGTCTTGTCTCTTGTAGAGAAGGGCATGGGAGAAAACTTATGCTCGGAAATGCTCAGAACATTCCGGTTTGTTTCAAGTGTTTAGAGTCATCTTTATGGTAATAAAAATGTATTTAATACCCTTAGAATGGAAGCAATGTTCCTGGAAAGCAGAAAACACAGATCAAAATCAAAGTGTATGTTAAAGACAGGAGAATCTGATACGTTACATGATCTTAGTTGGAAAAGGAATGAATAGGCTTTTTTAAATCAATTATTTATTCAGTGTATTTCTCAGCATCTGCATCTATTTGCTTTCCCTGGAGATTTTTAAAACTTTGTTGATGTAATTGTATTTTCCTTGCTCTGTAAGCTGGAGACCTTACTACTTTAATTTGGATGTAATTATAGAGCTGATTTAAAGATATTATTTAATGAAGAAGACAGGATTAGCAAGGTTGTTGGAATAAAAATAATTGGTAATGGGTATATTGTAGTTATTGTCAGGAAAATGCAGAAACAGTGCTACTCTGGAAATTGTCAGGAAACTAGCCCTTTATTGAAAGATCATTAATACAGTAAAAGTTATGAAAAAATGTATGCAAGACATCCTGGCAATAGAATACGGAGATAACAACAGTCCATGGAAAGGGAGCATCAACTGCAGGTACTACGTACAGCAGCTTATCTGAGATTGCATACTTAAGGTAGGTATCAAAAGTGGAGATGTGCTGCTAGCAGGTAAGAGGGTATGAAGGAAACTGTGGGTTGAGGGGAAAAGTCAAATTTATGTTGACATGCAAAGTCAGGAATGATAAAGTCAGATTGTTCTTAGTATAATTCTCTTAAGTAAGTGGATGAGCTTTGCTTATGATGCCAGTTGTTTTGTAGAGCAAACTTTCATGTTAYTTCTCTTCTGTGCAAAGCCTTTCTGCTCAGAGTGTAAGAACCTGTCTTTTATTTGGCCTGACTTTGTAAACTGCTTGAACTACAAGGCCTTCCCTGGGAATGTGCTCTGCTACTTTATTCAAATAATACTGGCAAGTATTATTACAGCTGAATATATATGAATATTATATATATATATAATATATATAATATATAATACAGCTGAAGACCTTATTATAACTGTTGCTAGCTTGGCAAGTTAGGTTCTGATTGCTGTCCACTTTGGGAGATACCTTCCATGTGGAAGAGGATTGGTGAATTGGTATCCATTGAACAAAACACTTAGCTGTGTCATTGCTGGAGCGGATGTTCCTCTATTTTGAACGCTAAGTGAAGTATTCTTTTCAAGAAATTTTCCTCTTTCCCCGTAGGTAATTGCAGTCAACTGACACATTACTCAGGTCGTAACCATCTTTTAGTACTCTTGTGAGTTAGCAATTCTAACTTCTTAGTGAAGTACTCTGTTTCTATGGTCTGCAGGTATGGAGAACAAACCAATTTCTTGGCCATTCCACTAAATATCTTAAATATTTTCAGTTAATTAGGTTCATTACAATGCTGCACAAATACTGTCAGATTTTGGGAAACTATTACACTCATCCCTTAAAGCTGAAACTTTAGATGGAAGCTCTCCTTTCAGCTCCACATTACAGGTTAAAAGAAATAGCTGCAAGAGTTAAATCAATTTTTAAGTTGCAACAACAGACTTGATATGACTGTGTAAGTTTGACTATCTTCAGGCATTTATCTGAAGCTCTTAGCCTACTGTCAGGTTTAAATGTCTTCATATTTAGTATTTTGGAAATTTCAAAGAACTGATATCCTGAAGTCTTATTTCCAGTGATGAATTCTAAAACATCATAGACTTTTGATGTTTCTTGTTTTATTAGCATTTATTGTTGGGCAATAAATATACTCCCACACTGAAAATTGAGGGGGAAGCAAAAATCCGGAGTTGCACAACAAGATATTTCCATTGCTGTTTTAGTAAATTAGTTTGTGTGTGAGGAAAAATATATGACATAGAACAGGAGGGAAGAATTATAACAGTCTTCACTGACCCACAGTTTTCAAAAATGGCGTATAAAATATGCATCTATTCCAAGAGGCAAATTTCCTCTTTTAGCTCTTGAGAAGAACTGATTAGTTGCCAGTTTTTAGCCCCAGTCTTTGGTGTTCACCAGGCAGTATGAAAATTCTGCCTTGGACGCTTGAGGTTTTGCAAATTTCTGCTGCTCCGGTCAATTTAAGCCAGACATAGCTCTCTCTGGAATCTATGCTATTCCCAAGAACAACATGTTGCAATAGGAAATTGTAGTGATGGTGGTTTCTGATAGACTCCATCCTCTAGAGGAAAACTTACTACATGTGCAGATGCACTGTAGTTCATTCACTGCTGACCAGAGCAGGAAGGACTTTCTAAAAGGTGTGGAGAGGGAGCACTAATTTCAGGTCACCTGTGAATGACAGGAAGGAAAGGGTGTGGGGGAAGGGGAAGAACACGTTTCATGCATTTGGCAGTTCCCGAGTGCCAGTGAAGGAGAGAATTTTTTGTATACCTTGGTTTGCTCTCACCTGGTTTATCAAAATGGAGAGTGCTTTGTTTTTGCATTGCAATAAGATACCATCTGTCCATCTGCCAGTTTTCTACAAGAGAGAGAGAAAAGGTTAGGGATAAATGCAACTTCTCCTAATTGTGGTAGACAACTGAGCTATCTACATACAGTTTTCATAAGAATGGCCATTTTGGATGAGATCTACCTAGCCCAGCTTCTTATTCCTGACAGTGGCCAAAACCTTAATTATAGGATGGAATACATGAAGACACATGTAGCAAGAGTTTTCCAGAATTGCCTCTGTACTTCCAACAATTCATTTCTCAGGGACTTTCTGAGCAAGGCAGCAGTTTTTGGACTTTTTGCCATACATCTRCATATTATCCATAGGAGACTCTTGTAAACATCTAATATTTACGACATGCTTTGCTATCACTTAGTAACATGTAATGTGATTAACGAGCTGCTTTCAGTTTCTGTACTGTTTGCTGCAGTCAAGCAGATGATTGTATCTGTGTACTCCTGAATTATTAATATGCAAAAGAGTAAATGTGGGCCACTTCTTATAGTGGCCTTTCAGTACAAATATCTATATGTAACATTGCTTTAAATAGGATACACTTCCTTCTCCAGTCTCTTATTAATGTTGCAATGCTCTCCCAGAATAGATTGATTTGTCACTGTAACCTAAATAGAACAGAATGCTGGATTTCAGGCCTTCCTGCCCCACACAATAAACCAAAGGGCCATTCATCCCTCTGGCATGCCCTGTGAAGTCCCTATCATAGTAAAACCAGATGGTAAAAAGTTCTTTATTGTACCCCGAATATCTTCAAGTGAACCACCCAAGGGTAGTTGTGAAAGCAAGCCAAAATGAGAAATAAATAAATTTCAGGATACATAAAGACTGGAAACATGTATTTGATTTCATAATTACCTCTGTATTCTTGTATTTGTCATAACAACCTAGGTACCATACATGAACACAGCAGGATTCAAAGAATGTAGTAACCCAACAAATGGTTTACTCATTCTGGATAAAAATACAGGAAGATTTACAACCTAATATTCTAGTCCCTTTCTGTCACCGGATCAGATCTGGATTATGCTTTATGTTTTACAAAGTGGTATAAACCTTGATAAAGGGTCCTTCACAGTGCAGACCTGTGAGGGTTCACACAGCCTCCTCTCTCTTTTTGTCTTTGTGGTACTGTCAGGGGAGCTACGCATGTGTCATTCCAGAGTGGTCCTGAAATGAGTTTTGTTCACAGAATACCCACAGACCTGTTAATGTTTTGTCTGCCATCCTATGCAGCAAAGCAAGCTGAATCAATGACCTGGACGAGGGGACAGAGTGCCTCCTCAGCAAGTTTGCTGATGATACCAAGCTGGGAGGAGTGGCTGAKACACCMRAGGGCTGTGCTGCCATTCAGAGAGACCTGGACAGGCTGGAGAGCTGGGCAGAGAGGAACCTCGTAAGGTTCAACAAGGGCAAGTGCAGAGTCCTGCAGGGACTCTGGGAAAAATAACCCTAGGCACCAGTACAAGGAGGGGGCTGACCTTGTGGAGAGCAGCTCTGCAGAGAAGGACCTGGGAGTGCTGGTGGACGACAAGTTGACCATGAGCCAGCAATGTGCCCTTGTGGCCAAGAAAGTCAATGGTATGCTGGGGTGCATTAGAAAGAGTGTTGCCAGCAGGTGGAGGGAGGTGATCCTGCCCCTCTCCTCAGCCCTGGGGAGGCCTCATCTCGAGTCCTGTGTCCAGTTCCAGGCATGGAGTTACTGGAGAGAGTCCAGTATAGGGCCACGAGGATGATCAGAGGGCTGGAGCACCTGCCCTGTGAGGAACGGCTGTGAGAGCTGGGCATCTTCAGCCTGGGGAAGAGAAGACTTGAGGAGGGATCTAATCAATGTGTATAAGCACCTGAAGGGAGAGTGTCAAGGGGACGGGGACAAACTCTCTTCGGTTGTCCCGTGTGACAGGACAAGAGGCAATGGGCAGAAACTGAAGCACAGGAAGTTCAGCCTGAATGTGAGGGGGAATTTCTTCCCTGTGAGAGCGACGGAGCACTGGGACAGGTTGCCCAGAGAGATGGTGGAATCTCCTTCTCTGGAGATCTTCAAGGCCCGCCTGGACGCAACCCTGTCTACCATGCTGTAGGTGACCCTGCTGAGCGGGGAGGTTGGACTAGATGATCTCCAGCAGTCCCTTCCAACCTTACCGATTCTGTGATTCTATGATTCTATGAATTCTTGCAAGATACTTAATTAAATTACAACTCAAACAGATAATTTACTAGCACACTAGCTTTGTGACTCACAGGCAGAATAGATTGTGCCAGATCAGTCATCATTCTAATGAAAAGGAATGCCAAGTGGTGAATTCTGGGGAAATTTATTTCCTAGCTAGTAGAAGTCTTTGGGCCTTTTGGCCTCCAGTGTATAATATCAGTCTAAGCTCGTTGTAATTAGGTTGGAAAGCACAGTCTGATGATACTTGTGATTAGGAGATTTTAGAATGTTAATTAGCATTTTAACTTGAAAAAAACATCTGTAACATCTTCCTAGGAAAATAGTATGCCTGGAATGAACTCAGATAGCTACTGATATCCTTTCTTGGAGAACTTTAAAAGATCTAGAGATACTTCTTCCCTGGTTGCCTATAAGACCTGTTCCAGTTATATAAAAGCATGTATAAGAACAATTATAAAACAGGACAGTTTATTTTAAATGGTTTGTATGAGATAATTTTGTCTGTACATTGATGTGTGATTGAAGGTCAGTATGCCTTCATGACTTTACAGAACCACATCCACAACTATTTAGGTGACAATGTCTTACAACCTTTCCTTTTTATGCAGAGAAGGCCAAAGGTTTGGGGCAGTGATATAACTGTGTCTGGCACTTTGATACACTGTATCTATGAGATGATCTAAAGCCAAAGTGATACCTACTTTTTGCATTAAGAACTTCAAAATGAGCAAGGAATGCACTGGATTCTCCATTCCCTGCTGTGTTCTTCACAAATACTTGCTTGACCACAGGCACATGACAGGTTCTCTGAAGTTGCACTGGTCAGGTGCAGTAATGAGGCCTGTTTTATTTTACCCCATTTCTACTTAATCTAGAGTGAGTGCAGTCAGCATAAGCACTGTATCTGCTGAGTATTTTGTACAAGCAACAGTCCACTTTGTAACAGACAAATAGAACAGAATAGGAAATCGAGCCTATTAACTACCTAAAAAAAGTCATCTGGTCAATTTTCTATGCAATAATTTTCAAATATTCATATACTGAAGAAAGGGCTTCCTGCTTTGGACTGATAAAGTGTTTTCATCTAGTGCAGATTCTGTGACAGGAATAGCCCTGAGCAGCTCTATGTCCTGTAAGCCCTGTATGTCTTCTCATGCAGAGGTCAGTCAGATGTGTTTCCACTGTACTGATGTAAACCTGAGTTTGAAAGAAATGAGAAGTAGATCTTGTGGCTCTTCAGGATGAGGAACTTTATGTAATACTTTTCCAGTCCTGTTTTTATCTCTGAAGTAGATTCAAAATGCAGAGAATCTGTTTAATTTTAAAAGTGGCTGACACTGCAGCCAAAATTTAACATAAGATTCCCCAATGTTAGCTCTCAAGTGATTCTTATGACTTTGGAAAGCACTGGTGCATGCTCAGCTCTTTGGAAAACGTCAGTGTTATTTATAGATCCAATTTTTTACTATTCGACTGTACCTCTGTTCTCTGCTCAGTGTTCTGTAGAGGCAAATGGAGCAGAGAGGGTAATAAGTCTGTGGCTCTGAATATATGCTAGCATGGTTTTAATTTAAATAGCTATTTCCTAATCAATGGCAGCTAGTAACATGACAGTATTATTATTAGAGAATAGAGTCATTTAATAGATAGAAAACTGATGCTGAAATATGTGATCTGTGCTGTGCTATTGACTTAACTATTGCCTGTATTTGATGAAAGATTTGTGAGGTGACGCACAGAACTCATTTCAGGATACTTTGTCACTGCTAGAAACATTTGAAGTATGAATGTCAAGGGTAAAGATGGTTGTCAAGGCAAGATAGGAGCATAGTTCGTGTTAGCAAGTTCCATTTTCTGAGTTTGAGTCTCTGTGTGAAGTGGAAAACAGAATTTTGTATTTATATATTTTTTAATTAAAAGTGACAATAATTTGACTGTAACTGGTGTAAATAGTTATGTGAATCTTTTATTTTGCTCTGTGTGGTTAATGGTGGGAGTTGGCAGGAATGACCCATTGAACATAGCAAGAATCCTGCTGTTTGAGGAATCGGCTCTGGAGACATGCTGAATTCCTTAAAGACAATTCTTACCACACAGGGAAACTGTTAAGTGGTGCCACTTGTAGCCTCAAATATAAAGTGCTAGGATTTTCAGAGTTGAGCACCAGAAATTATTTGTTGGGGCAAATTACTGAAATTTAGTGAAATTCATTTGCATAAATGTTAATAAGTTTGAATAAAAGGTTAATGAACAGGCACATTTACTTGGATGGGTATTCTCTCAATTAATTAAAAAAATATTATGTGTGGAGAGAATTATTTGCAACATAAGCCATTTATTTTAAATCCCTCCTGAGAATTAATAATAGCATTCTGAAATTACAGGCCTAATTTACACAATCTGACCACAGTGGATATTCCCCCCCAAAACACAGGTGTCAGCTACCTAAATAATGCTCAGCTCCAGCYGTCTTTGTTATAAATGGGTGCACTTTTCTTAATATTCTGAAAATTAAGCTCTTATTATTCATGAATTTGACCCCAAATACCTGAATTCTCTGTTCAGTACATATGCATGATACAGTTTTAAACCATTAACATTCAACAGCAACTTGGGCTTATCTTGAAGAACTACTCTACAGGCTAGTTAGATAACAATTCTAGTTTCATGTCAGATGGAAGAAAAACTAATCTCATATCACTCTGATTAAGCTAATTTAGAATGTCAATAATAGATGATGTTGATGGCTGTCCCCAAAACTCAAAAAGATGTCTCCAGCCCTGTTCTTTACTGAAAGGTTTAGCTGGCGTTTCCGTATTAGCTAAGGGCATGACAGCATTGCAGTGCCTAGTCTATCATCTGTTGTATCTCAGCCCTCCTACCTGTGGTCACAGCAGAGCCCTTGCACTGCTTTAGACCAGTAACGGTCATCCTCTTCTGGATTTCAAGGAGAAGCTGCAGATGTTACTATCCAACTGCCCTGCCAGCAGAACACATGGTAGCTCTTCTAGCCTGTGTCACGTTACACTAGCTGAGTTATTTGAAATCACTGTCTTTGGCATTGCCAGCTTCTGGTAGTGACACAGTTGTGGATAATGTCTGTACTATGATAGCTACTTGCAAAATGCTTTTAACTTATGGCTTTACCTCTTGAGAAGGTGAGTGCTGACCCAGCCTCACCCTAAGGCAGCTCTAGTAGCCTTACTATAGGGGCATGCACCCTTCACATACAGACGGGTTTTTAAATTGAGGGCTTCCAGTAGATGAGGGAGGTGTTCTGGCAGAAACAAATGTTCCTTGCAGCATGTGCAGTTCACTGCATTTCAGTTCACTGCAGTTCACTGTAATTTCTGGCTTTCCAGGGTAGTCTTCCCAGTGGGATGCTGACAGTGCAGTGTTCGTGCTGTCACACTGAGAAAGCTAAGCTGTTGAGCCCTTTCACCAAATATGCAACTTACTTACACAAACAACTTAGGGTTCCTTGTCTTAAATCAATTCCCTGTGTTAAAAAAAATATTTTGGGCAAAATAATGCTTTTTTAAAATTTGCATTCACATTACAGTTTGAATAGCATAGTTTTATCAGGGTGAATTTATTCCGTGTTCAGAGATGGCTAAACATTTGTTTAGCATTGAATATAAATAAAACATAAGGTTAGCTGATGTGGAAAAAAAAAGTCTTTTTCCTTTCTTTACACTGTTAAAACTTTAGGTTTTTTTTTACTCCAACCTTTAATATATGTTTTAAAAGCATTGAGGAAACCATTCAGAATTGTGGCTGCTTCTGGTCCTGAACATGAAGCAGAGAGTATTAAACAGCTATAAAGAAGAGGAGAGTAAGACTAAATATTGGTATGATTTATCCTACTCAGTGTCAACTTAGCCAGAAAGCAAATACATGCTTAGTATCTGAAACAACAAAAAGATATCAGTATGATTTTTTTCCTGAATTTGAAGTATTCTGGCTGTGTCAATACAACAGACTTGTGCACTTTATGCAATTCCCCAGTCCTGTTCCTGGCATATGCTTCCTGGCCTTGTCCTTTACTGCATGTGGTGCCCTGTTTCCCTTTGGAAGGGCACGCGGGTTCAGAAGGCAAGGAGAGGGCTGCGATGCTCTTCAGAAGGGCTGCTCAATCTGCACAAAAGGAGGATTAGAGCTGCAGATCATGTACCAGTCCTGCTGCAAAGACGGTAGGCACTGTGCCATCTGAATTTTTTGACAAACTTGTACCCTCTTCTATAAACACTTTACACACAGCTAATGAAAAGTAATACTGTATTTTTAAATACCATATTGCAAAATATTACTGGTTTCCAGTAATTCAGTAACCTGTCAAAATCAGTTTTATTTATTTATTATTTATTATTAGTATTGGGCTTCTGAAAATACACTGAGAGGGTTTTCATTTCCCTAGTAGATACTCAAGAAGTAGTCAATAACTATCTTTTAAAAACTCTCAGCCATTATATACAGTCTGAATGAACCTGACGATCTTTGGATTGAAACCTTTCAATAGAATTATCTGAAATCTCAAAAAGCAGCACCCTCAAACGCTGAGCCACCTGAAGTCTTTGGTGGTGCAGTTAGTAAATGTGCTTTAGTTCCAAACAGATACTAAAGTTTAACTTTCACATCTAGTAGCACTGTAGAAGCATTACTCTTCTGAAGGTGAAGTTTTACTTGTCTACATAGGGAAACATGAAGCCAAACTATAATGGTGTAACTGTACCAGCAGAGTTGCCTTAGGATTACTCTAGATAGGAACTTTGGATTTTTCTTACTTGCGAAGTGGTACGAATGAACTGGAAAAAGTCATCTGTATTTCAAAATAAGTGCCCTAGGCAAGTTATGCTGCTATGCTCATATTTTAAATTCATAACCAATGAGCTCTGTTAGGCTCCTAGATTCCCCTGACTTTCAGTTTTACTTAGACTTTTATGTGCTTACATCACTTCTGAAAATGGCATTTACTCTAGGAAGTGTTCAAGATTATTTGTAACCTTTTATCTCAAATCATAATTATTTTTCAACTTTCCTATCCATCTCCTTCCTAAGAAGGAAATTTTCTTCTAAGTAGGTTTTTAAGGTGTGTCAACTCTGACATTGTTCATTTTTGACTTCTTTTTCTCCATCCAACCACAGCAATACCAAGGGGATATGGGAGTAGAGAGATAATAATACCTTCAGATAAAACAACTCATCTGCCATTGTAAAGATATGACTGAAATCTTCTAGCTATAAAAATCCTCCAGCGTCAGCATGGGGACAATTTCATCTCAAAGTTGTTTTCTCTAAGAACGCTGCAAGCCCTATGGAACAGTAGAATTTCAGGAAAGATGGCAGTTAAAGTTGATTGGAATGTGCCACTCGGTTCTGTCCATTACCAAGTTTAAGGTATATAATTCCTTGCTAACATTGCAATACATTGTTATTCATGTGCTATGGAAGGAAAATGTTGCTAATAGTTAAAACATGAGATGACTAGTAAATAGGGTGTGCCTTTGGAAAAACCCTGAAATGAAAAATTGTTATTGCACAGAATAGGGAGAACTGGTATTTTCCACAGTTCGGTAACCTATTGGTAGTAAATACTAGTGAGTTCATCCACATAACAACTATTTAGATATATGGCACTCATGATACCAAAGCAAAAGCATTTGCAGGCTGGGTTCACTTGTAGTGTAATTCCACTGTCTTAAGTGGAGCAACTTCTAGGTAGAACTTGTCTTTTTAATATCAGTAGATAAATAGGATGTTAAAGACTCTTTGTAATGATGCAGGTATAACATTTCACACCTTGAAAGTGGGACATGTAATAATATATCATATGGGGTGGAACAGGAAGTCATAGGAAAAGTAGACAAATAATTCAGATCATTGAAAAAATCCCATAAATTTTAAGAAATCTAAAATAGCAATCTTTGCCATGGTATAGCTACTGAAGAAGAGCTCTAGAGAGTTTTTCTGGTTAGCACCAAACACCTACCCTTTAACCACCCAACTTTCCTTTGCAGGGTTTGAAAACAGTCTGATAATGTAGGAAAGATTACTCAAAGGTTATTATGTCCAGTTGCTATTTTGTGCTGAAGAGAGTGCTAAGATGCAGCTTTGAGGCAAAAAAAANAAAAAAAAAAAAAAAAAAAAAAAAAAAAAAAAAAAAAGTTTGCTATAGTGCAACTCAGGGGCAACCCTTCTACTAGAAAGACTTATATGTCACTTAGAATAAAAACAAAAATAAATGAGAACAGAAATAAAATAAAAATATAAATTTACATATTGTTATGTATTTACTGTAATTCTAAGTAGGAACTGTTTTTTACCATTTCCTCCATCTAGACAGTATGAAAGATCCAGTTGAAGAGTTTTGTGTTCTCCTCAGGATAAATAAATTGATAAAGAGCCCATGTTTGCCAGGAAAATTTCAGGGTTGCATCACCACAATGCTATTTTACTGGTCAAACAGAGCAGATTTTTGTGTCTGTAGGACAGATTCCTAAATGTGGTAATCTTCTTTAATGAAGGGAGAGGACAATCTGTACAGTGTCAGAAGGGAGGAGACCCTAATCACAGTTTATCTGGGATATTTACAATTTCAGTTTCCCCATCATTAAACCAAAGGTGATAATAGGTCTTTACCTTCTCTAGGGGAGATTCAGTCCTGTATTGTAGCAGGCTCAGAAGTTATCTAAGAAAAATATCTTTTTTGTTTTCATATATCTAAATGGAACTCCATTGGTGTACTAGTGTGACAGAACGAAATGTGGCCTACAGTACATAGTGGTTTCATAGTATTATTGTTGCAGTTCATCCTGAGTGTTATATCAAAAATACTAAATGTTATTTGACAGTTAAATAACCTGAATATTTTTACTACCTAGGGAAATATAATAGTAGCCTAAGGAAGGGTTTGTGTATCTGTATACTTATGTCTCCCAGTTATACTAGTTGGTCTAATAGAGATATTATCATTACCAACAAACATTGTCTTTTTTATCAACAGACATTTCTCCCTTCTGGCTTAGAATGAATCGTTGGGCAGAAATGGCCCTTACAAACCCCCCACATATTGGTATGCAGAATATTAGCATAACTGAAAAAACATTATATTTCTTTACTGATTTTGACTCTCTGCTTATGACTAAAGACTTACACATATATTCACCATTTTAACTTAATACAGAAAATAGACTATTTTTATTTAGTGTGCCAAGCCTAAAAGGTGAGCTGTTAGGTGTATTCTATTTTGTCCCTTAGTGAGTCATTATTTCCCATGTAATTTCCTACATTTGACATCAGAATGCCACATTTCCTTCCAACATATGATGACAGGGGTGATAATTTAGAGTGCCAAAACTAATGATTTAATGAGTCAGGCCTGTGCAGACAGGATTAGGAAAATTCCACACCCTCTAAGGAATCTTTACTATTTCATTCCTAATACGCCCTTCTTTTCCAAATTTCCTTTCTCATCCTTTTTTCCCTTCCTCTTAATCTGGACTTGTCCAACTGGTTTCCCTGTTTGATCTGTTTTCCTCATTCATCTGTTCAGGTTTTCTAAGAAACTGTTTACATCGGCTCTTCTGTGGAACTTGTATTAACTGAGCAGCTACAATGTGTAGCTGAAAAGCAGAACACCATACAAGTACAGGACTCACAGAAAGTCCATTATAGGAAATGAGAAAGCTACTATTTACTAGGATTTTGATCTAAAGACTTACTCAAGGACTTTTCATCTGGAATTATTGGTTCTTTCATTCTCATTAGCTGGACCCATTTCAGAATGCTGACCTGACTCCTTAGCATACAGCTTAACAACTTTGCAGTGACCATGGTAAGCCTTTTGAATGCAAGTCTTCTAATGACTGCTTACTCCTATTTTTCAAGTTCATAGAACAAGTCCTCCCATAATTCACTAAGAAAGAATTGTATAGCAGCTCATCTTATTAAAGCCTCAAGAAGTCCAAAGAAGGCACATAGAGGTCAACACTGATAAGGATGCAGAATCCTGACTATGGCTTTGCAGAGCACATTTTGGCTAGTTTTGCCTGAATGTGATCTCATTCTGGTTGTATGAACTCATTACTGTGTATCTACAGCAATACTCAGTTTGTTGGCCAGTCTTGTATAAACTTGACATTATGAACAGGAACATGAAGGCTGGGACAAGAATTGCAGAATTCAGACTCCATGGCTGGTTCCAGTAAAAAGCTGTGGCAGTACATGAACCATACTGAATGGTGCTTTACTTCAGGATCCTAAATGTCTCTTATGATAGCATAGTATAATGTTATTTTTGTATAATGTACTTTTGTCTATGTTAGTAAATGTCCAAGGAACTGTGGCTACTTTTCACTCACATCAATTTACTTAGCACCAATATTATTTCATCAGCTGGCCATGGTTTTTGATGGTTTCAGCTCACTGACAAGATTATTACATTACTCAGAGTGTGCAAATGGAAAAGATTCACTGAGATGATGGCAATTTGAATGCTGCCAGTTTGTTTTATATTTATCATTGGCTTTTCTAACCATGGCTCAAGAAAATACTTCTTCAGAGTTTAACATTGTGCAAATACTCACGTCAAGATGGGCAAAGTTCCCCAGGAAAGACTGAATAAGGCACTGTTATACCACATGGGCATAGTCGTAATGATAGGCGATTATTTTTTGCAATTGCTAACTGAGGACTATGGGAAATCACACTGATGAGAAGTTTTCTTTATTTGCTTTGAAAAGTCTTATCCACTGTTTTTGAAAGAAATGACCACTGTGTTTTGATTGAAAAGATTTAAGAAAAATTTTTATTTCACCAATAAAAAAAGAATCATATTTTGAAATGTCTATGAAACTATTGCATATAGAGTAAGGACAGTTCTTGAATATTGCTGCACTATTGTCTAAAAGCAGAGAAGTCTGTTTAGCGTCTGTTCTTTCTTTTTTTTTTTTTTGAATTCATAGGGACTGACCTTTAAATAGGGTCTTCTTGGCTGTTACAGCCAAAGGTGCAATATAACTACCAGGAGGAAAACTCTCTTCACTGACTTCCAAGAACAGGGGGCAAAGTAACAGGCCATCAAGTCCTGACTCACAGGACTCACCAAGTCCTCATTCACAGGAAGCTGCTTGTTTAGAAGTGTAATTCAGAAAAATACACAAGGAATCCTCCCCATCTCTACCAACGTGGCTCAGATGATAGGTTTCTCCCCAAATCTGATAAATAAACTTACATTTTTCTTCCAAAAGCTCAAATGGAAAAAGCTAAAGGCAGTAAAGGCGTTGCCAATGTCTTAAGTATTTGCTGTTCTAGAGACCTCAAATACCAAGGAATTAAGTAAAAATGATATTTGTTAGACAAAGTATCCCCTCTTACCTTCTAGACCCAGTTGTTTTTTGCTAATCTGATTTGGAAAAATTCTTCATGTTCCGTGTCTGATATTCAGCTAGAAAACAGACCTTGAAAGACTTTTCAATGGTGCTAAGGGTAACACTTCATCTCATCTAGTAGCTCCTTCCTGTCCTTCCTGTCTGGGCAAATTGTGGTGCTTCATGAAAAGACAGAAAAACTATCCCAGATAAAAATTATTTGACAGGCTGCTCCAGGACTGATAAATGTCTCTCTTGGTAAGATAAATAATGGTGAATTACATAGTGTTTCAAGGAACAAGGAAAAAAAATCAAATCAGCAGAAGCAGCTTCTGAAATTGTACATTTTCTTTAATTTCCTTGACATGATTAATGCAACAGGAATTTATGCACCAGCTCTAACATGGTTCTCATACACAGAAATAGTGTAATCTCTCAGAATATAGTTACTCTCTCCATCATCTTGTGAAGTTTCTAAATCATCCTGCAACACAGGAAGTTATAATTTCCTTTTTCTTCATGCTGACATTGATATTAATATTGTCGAACTAGCATCTAGGCTATGAAATCAGCAGCATGAGGATTGCTGATTGACTCAGCATACTTTGTGAAACAAACCACTGTGTTTTATTGCCTATTTCATTTCACTGAGTGCAGGGGAAAGAGTTCTTCAACTGCTCTCATGCAAGCCAGCAGAGGCCATACTTTTTATCCCATAAATATCATGACATTTCAGGGCCTTAGGACAATAAAACATAAGAACAGCTGTACCGCATCTCATGAAGTGTTCGTTTAGAACAGTATCTTGACAATCATAATGACCCATAAAGCATGCTTGAGAAGGAGTAGGGAAAACATATAAAGATACTTTACAATAGTACTCCTCTCATATATTATTTCAGATGCAGAGAAGGGTCTTCTTGAGCCGAAGAGAGCATCTTTGCATTGAACAAGCCTCATAGGATTTTCCCTCATGAATTAGTCTAATCTCTGTAAACATTTAATGTCCACAAACAGGTGCAGCAAAGAATCCTACAACTTATTTATTTGTTGTAGGGAGAACATCTTTCTTTTGTTTCCACTGAACCTGCCACTTGCTACCTTTGTTTTTTGACTCACTTTATTTTTTATTGGAATCAGTCACCAATCATTTCTTGTTCACCTAATGCATGTCATTTACACCATTACAGAATTTTGTCATATTCTCTCTGTCATCTCTTTTCCAGGCTAAAGAGACCTAGTCTACTTAATTGTTTCTCAGCTGGAAACCATCCCGTAAGTCTTACTACCTTTGTTGTTTTCCTCTGAACCTTTTCTAGTTCTACCATATAGACATATTGACGTCCTGTCCTGTGCTCCTTCTCCCACAGTTAGCTGGATCACCTTCCTGCTTCCTTTGAAACCTGGATACTTCAAAACTATTTGGAGTTTGGCTTGTGCCTTTCTCATTTGTAATATGCTGTGTGCCCAATGATAAAAGGGCCGTCAGTACTGCCAGCTTCCACTCATTCTGTTCTCTGGCACATGCATTGTGTGGAGTCATGAGAAGATGCCTGTGTGCTGACTTTAGGAGAATGGTTCATGTCACATATCCCAGGTCATGATAATGCACTTCTCTGATGGAGTTTTCTGATTTTTTTTTTTTTTTGATTCAAGCATGGTTGGAGTTTTTATCTGTATACCTCCAGTTTACTCTCCTAAGCCACCTATGAATTTCACTGCATAGTGAAATCCTTGCAGAACTAGTTCAAGGCTCCTTGCCATGCAAACAAAACTGAATTTCTCTATCCTAAGGATGAGGAGCCTGGACTGGAGTTGGACCAGAAGGGTCTTGCTGAGGGGGAGGAAAGTGGCTGTTGTGGGCAGAAAAAGAGCTACGGAGAAACCCTGGCATGAAGCTTACTATCCAATGCTGATCACAGAGGATGGGAAGTCCTCTCTTTCCAGTAGTTATCGCAGTCACTTGCACTCTGATTTCTCCTTCAGCAGCTAGCCTGACTTTCCAGGATCCTAGCAGCAGACCCATGGCCTTCTTATTGTCCCTCGTCTACTTCTTCCAAACAAATACTAGCTTGTTTATATTTAAGGTTAGCCTTGACTAATCAACTGGTTTGGGGTTTTCTTCCTAAGGGTGTTTTAAGTGTTGTTTGAGCCACTAAATCACTAGTGCTACTTAGCAAAAGCTGAAGATGCAGTCCTTTGGATGTTTTACTTATGTCATAGAAATGACCAAGATGTTTACATGTATTTTAAAATCCACCTAGTAGTTAGAGGTTTGCATCTGGATTTGTGAATGGGCCTTTTTTTCTATTCCAGTTCATGGTAAGGAAGGAGACAGCTGACGTGAAGACCAGTTTAGTGGGAACAGTCTAGATTTTACAGAATGCAGCCTGGGTCTTTAGCTAGGTTAGCTATTCCACCCTGCCCTGCTCTGTTACCATGTTTACTGTGTGATATGGCACTGCCACCTTATTCCAAATCTCATCTACATTTTCTTTAGGAAGATCTCTGTTTTCTACCCAGTAGCCTGCTGTTCACATTACCACTGCTGGACAAAGATAGCTATAATGACTTTGTAGCTCTTCCTCTCAAGAGAAATTACCAGAGACTGTATGAGGTCTAACAGAGACTATTACTTTTCTTTGAAAGTCATTCAAATACTGTGATGAAGGGCATCAATATCAGGCTTAAGTTTTATGGAATGATATGACCATGAGGTACATCATAGCTTCAATGTACTGATCTTTACAGTTCCCTTATAAATGGTCCACTGACCCATGAGGAGATTGTAAGATGATGTAAGATTGATTCAATTTTGCTCAAGCCAGCTGACAGCAGAAATGCCATTTCACAGCTGCTGATCCACACACAAACCCATCTGAACCCTGGAACAGTTGTACACAGCAGTGCAGAGTGCATTGAACACTGTATTATTAGTAGGTGATATGTTTTACTAAAGGTAACAACATTAATGGACACTGCTCCATGTGTCAGCGTCTCCTATTGGAAGACGCAGCCTTAAAGAAATACCCTTCTTAGGTCTAAACACTTCAATTACTTATGTTCTTCTTCCAATATATTCTATTAGAGCACTGCAGTATACATCCATCCCCAGTACAGAACTTTAATAACATAGTGGGAATCTCAATATACAAAGTCATAGCAGTTTTTTTCACACATTCTCTTTTTTATGATGGCATATTTTTGTGATTTAGGTTTACCCCTTTTCTATAGAACTGATTATCGAAAGGCTATTATTGCAATGAAGATTGCAAAATACTGCTAGGAACAAAGTTTTGTAACTTTGTTGCAGAGGCTTCCCTAACAGGAAATAAGATCGCTGATTGATTTCGTTGGTGCTGAGAGAGAATAGACACCTTTTTAGCTCATTGACTCTGTTATCAAGGACAAAGAGCTCAAGATGCCTGCCAATAACAAAAATACCTGTATGGGAACGGATTATTTTTTCATAAATGAAATTTAAGTGCATTCAGAGTAGGCATAGTAAATACAATTAGATCTATTGAATCTATTTTAGCAGATCTGCCTATGAGGCGCTTTCTGCTTCCGTTAAATAAATTCAGGCTCTCGTACTTGCTAATTTTTTCTCATGAATCTTTTGTTTTTAACTTGCCAAGTGCTTCATTCTGACTTGCAGTCTGAAAGGCACCCTCTATTTCTACAATGACAGACCAGAAACCAGAAACCCCGAGGTTTCTGTGTGAGAGGTGGCTCCTGGGGGACTGCGTGGCTCCTGAACTGGCATGGTCCAGACACTCAACTAGTGTGTTGAAAGGTGTGCTCAAAGGAACAATATGTTTGTCCCCCAGTTCTCATACCCCTTGGCATGCTAAAAATATGGCTCTAGCTGTGTCATTTTCAGATGAAAGTGCAACATTTATCACAGATGCCAAAAGACAGAAAAGCTTGCTATGCAATAATTTCGCTGCTGTGAAGTGACCCAGACTTGGTATGTTTCATTTACCGACTCAGAGTCCAGCAGCTGGTTTGCTGAGAGTTAAGCCACATCTTGAAGGAATTTTACCACTCTGTGCACACATTCTGTCTTGCGTCATAACAATAATGTCTATTTTTCTTTCACACCAGTAGCCTTTGTGAGACAGATTAGCTACTACTTGAGAAAAAAAATTGTCTGTTATGTCCGGATGGCCATCTACAGTGCAATTAAATTGCCATGCAAATGATCACAGCAATCTATATTTTTACAATCAGTCATCATCATTTTGTGACAAGATCAAGGTTTTATCTCAAAAATCATTATGTATGTTCAAGAAAGAATAGCTTAAATCAATGTATGTACAGAGAAGAATTCTGAAGATGATTAGAAGATTGAACTGCTTACATTTTGCAAAGAGATAAAAGGAATTTGTTGAGAAGGGCTAATGGGGGGCTTTTTACAGATGCATTACTGGGGAGGGAAGGAAAGAACCATTTGTGCAGAGAGTTTACAGAAGAAAAATATCAAGAGATTTTTATTCAATTCTGGTCAAAGGTAGATTAGAAATTCAAAGAACTTTTCTAAGTATCCAAGGAGCAAAGGCTCTAACAGCAGATGTGGGGGCAGGGTACTTAAATCTTTTTAAGATGATGTCCAGAGAACGGCAGTGACATTTGGGTATCAGATGTGTTTTTGTTTCCTAGGGATTTGGTTCATACTAGGAGATCCAGTTGCTGCTTTTCTACATCGTAATTACACTGATTCTATGATTGTGTTAATCTTCTGTATCAGCGCTGTCATTGGCTCTCTGCAGAGACAAGAGTTAGAATCCAAAACTGCAGTTTTGCATATAGCATACAGAGTAGCACAAAACTACTTTTGTCAGACATTTTTCAGTAGCACCTCCTCCTGCAATATGAATGTGCTCCCAGTACCAACATGTGCTGTTCGCAACATAAACTAAGCAAAACCACCTGCAATATTTCAGTTAAATCTGAATTAAATATTGCTTTGATCCAAATACTGGAGTGGAAACTCAGCATCTTTTTCAGTATGTTTGGAAGAAAAATCTTCTTGCAGGAAACATTTTTTTTCAATTATCTGTAAACATACAGTCTTAATGGAAAATCTAGTTTTTGTTCTTTTTTTCCCATTTGCTAATTAGTCAGGCAGTCCTTAAATAACATGTCATCCTACACAGCTGAGAAGACATCTCTCAAATTTATTTGGAGATCTACAACATTAGTTTTCAACAATTATGTTGAAATGATGTTTTGTGTACATAAGAACCAAAAATGTATCTTGTGTTCAGATGGAGAAAAGGCATTTTTCATTTTGAAAAAAAGATAGTAATAAACATACTATTTAAATGGCAAGTATATTTTTAGCAAAATATTTGTATTAATGAAAGTGAAGTTAAAATCTAGGTTATTTCCATGTAAAAAACAGATATAGCAATTCAGAATATCGCATACATCATACAGAATTGTATTTATTGTACATTTTGCATAGTCACACATAATTGTATTTATTGTACATTTTTATTTTTTTTACTTTTCAGCCCCTGGTATACTATGCATAAATCCTCACAATAGTATGCAGGTGGCAAAACCCTGAACACATTTCATCCTGCTTGAAGTCTTAGATAGATTTCTTATACATTTTCTTTCTATTTTATTTCTGAAAAGTTGAATTGATGGCTACTAAAAACCTTCTATATTGAAGAGTCTACAGAATTTTATAGAGTACTACGTACAATATAACATATATATTACATAGAGAGTATATATTATAGAGAGAGTATTATATATTACACTATAGACTCTATAGTATTGTACTATACATATTTGGTGACAAAATCAGAATTACTACAATTCAGCTGTTTTAAAGTTAATGATCTATTTAATATACATAAGACCAAAAAACTCGTTTTTTAAACACTGAAATCCTACATCATTTGTTTCACTTCATTGAACATGCTGTCTCTAAGCAAGTAGTTTATTAATATTGGGGAACTCCTTTTTTTCCTCCTCCCTCCTTTTTTTTTTTTTTTTTTTTTTTTTTTTTTTTTTTTTTTTTTTTTTTTTTTTTTTTTTTTTTTTTTTTGAAAACTATGCCCTCTTAAACTAGGCAAAACTGTACTTCATAGCCCTATAGGATGAAACTCACAAAGGATTTGGTATAGCCAGCAGTTCAGCAAAGGCCAAATCCCTGGTGTTTCCCACTGACTAGGGTGAGGCTGGGGTTTGAATAGAATATTGCTTTAAATGCTTCTGCAGTCAAAGTGCGGTGTAAAATTTTGCCATAAAATGCCCGAGTCTACTAGTGTTGTGACAGGCTATTGTGTCCAGCATTTTCTTTCACAAATTAAGAATCTGTGCATGGAGAGAAGTGAGAATAGAAAAAGCAAAGTAAAGCTGTGAATACCCTGACCTTGGAGACACTTCAAAGGCTAATAGCATTTCAATGCAGCTTTGGCTTGTTTGCAGAGATGCTTCTGTTTTCTTTACTGATGTTGTTTGTTGAGTGAACTGTAATGCAGATATTGTAGTGAATTACCACAGGCACAATACAATGAGATTAATTTACAAACATATAAAACAGAACAAAGAATCAGACTCTCTTTTAGTGGAAAAAAAAGTTTTTTCTTTTTTGATTCTTCTTGGTTGAACATTTGTTTAATTTGCACTGATGGGAAGTCTCTTAAAACTATTCTAAAAGAAACTTGCACAGATAGGTATGGTGTGTAATTCATCTCCAAGGCCACCTATAGGCACAAGAGAAGCTTGTTCTACTGATCTTTCCACATCTTGTGAATCCTGTCACATCCTGTGACAATCTTGGGCAGACCAGTCAGTGTGGGGCAGTTCTGGGCAATCCTTTTGTACTGCTTTCAGGAGTGTTCCTCCCCAAAGCCCAAATGTTGTCCTTGGCTCTCTTACAGAGCAGAACACTGTCCTGAGGAACCATGGATTAATATACTCACTTGAAATGTATGACACATAACAGTTCGTCTGGTTGTTAGTTTTTAATTACAGGGATATATGAGGTAAGCCTTGCTTCTATCTTGTCCAAAGATCAGCTAACTCTACTCCTATTTTCCTTTCATTACTCAATTGGCTTTTAGAGAAAGAGCACTGAAGATCACATATGCATTGGTGTTTATACTAGAGGGAATACATGGAAAGCTATTTGAAAGTCTGAGAAAATAGTGACCTTTGGTGGAATAGTTCCAGTTGCTAGATAATTCTGACAGATACCTGTGTAGAATCTTGCTAATTACCATCTTCACCCATTTGGCCTGGGGATCTAAACAGATCTGCTGGCTGTTCTTCAGTGTTGCTCTGCAACAGAATAAACATTTCACTTTAATTAACCTTGGTACCTGAGGAGGTCAGAGGAGAATGCAGACAGGCAGAAGGTTTTATGCTCGAGGGCTGCCAACTTTTCAGCATTCATAAGACGTACGTTCATAAGACGTACCTTCTATTGCCTACTGGCTTTACTTACATGATTTCCACTGTGTGGCAGTGTGGGCCCTTAGGAATGATTTCTACGTTGGCCAAGTGCTTTGGCAACATTAATCCTTTGGCAGTCTGGATGCAGTGACACCGCAGCTCTGCTGCCAGCATCATCCCTATGAAGAAAGGAGAGGGAAGCTCATCATATTTGGAACTCAATCAAACTAACAGTAAAGAAACTGAGTAAAGAATGCAGAAAGGATAAAAACTTGTTACTTCAATGTGTAAATCAATCGCTATTTGTGGGTTTAAGGTAGTACCTTCACTGAGGGAGAACAATGTATCTGACATCTGCAGATTTTGTGCATTTAACAATGCAGGCTGTGGTTATAACCATAATTATCTCAGCATCCCACAACATCAAGTGCAATGAAAGAATACTGAAATTATCAGAAATGTGGGAGACCTATCTTATGAGAGGAAGAAAAAGCTAACTGAAGAGCCAGGCAACTGCTCTCTGTGACTACTATTTCTTCTCTGTGAGAGTGACAGAGCACTGGAACAGGTTGCCCAGAGAGGTGGTGGAGTCTCCTTCTCTGGAGATCTTCAAGGCCCGCCTGGATGCAACCCTGTCTAACATGCTCTAAGTGACCCTGCAGAGCAGGGGGGTTGGACTAGATGATCTCCAGAGGTCCCTTCCAACCTTACCRATTCTATGATTCTATTCTCCGGTTGTATGTTTTTGAGATTGGCCATAGCATATCCCAGCTCTGTTCTGTCCCAGGAGAGATATGTGCACATGTGTGTCATCCCAGCATGAAGCTACGTTGCAACTGGAGCATACATGCACATGATGCAGAAGCTTGGAAGCACTACAGACCCTTAAAATTGGCATATTTTCTGCCCACAAGATACTTCCGGGACTTTTGCAGCAGACTTTGGTTTTGTTTACCCTGATGCTTCTCAGAAAGGAGCTCCAACAGATGGCTGTGGAGTAGAAACAGATTAACTCAAAACTGAGCTGAATATTCCAAGCTCTCATCTGTAGGGGCTGTTATCACAAAAGCACCCTGAAAAGTGATAGTAATGCAACATGCCACAGTTATTGCAGTCTATCCCATTTCAGGCCCTGCTTTTAATCTCATTTTGATCACAATTATGTAAGGGACAAATTCACCAATGTCAGTGAATCTCTGCTAGCAGAAGAACAATAGGAGACAAGAAATAGGCCCACTCCTACAGTCCATGGATATATTTTCCTCAATCTGCTACCTCAAAGTTATTGTGAGTATGGAAGTCCTACACACCTTGAAAACCTCCTGTTTAGTTTGACTATATTGCATACAAATTGAAATATGGAGAATAAGGAGAATAAGTGAAATTTTCTTACCAGGAAAGAAGCTCATAAAAGCAAGAATCAGGAGAGAGATTACAATCTTGCTCTCCATGACTGCTCTCCGTGCCTTCTTGTAGTGAACTGAAAACAAACTCAGCTGTGCCTCGAGACCCACATGGGACTGCTGACACTGTTACACTCTGAAATTTGCTTCTCAACCACAGGCACATGCAGATAGAATTACTTCTTGTTCCTGCCTTTTTGCACAACCGAAAAAAAAAAAAGGGAAAAATCTGAGCTGAAAGCTGAAACAGTGTGCAGATATGCTAACACACCCATAACCTGGCTGTGTGTGGAAGCCACTGTGCTTGCTGTGACTTTTTCTTAATTCCAAGAAAACAGTGAAGCACTAAGAGAGAATGAACTTTTTGCTCAGCTGTTTTGTTTATAGAGTTGAGCATCATGTGCCCTGTCCTATTTTAATCACCCTTCAGTGGTGTAATTCAGAAGTGAGCACAGTGAAGTCAGTGGAATTACACTCAGGCAAAGCTGGTATGAGAACCAATTCAGACTCCCGGCTGAGGTGGGATGGATGAATTGGAAGAGAATAATAAAAGAATTGCATAGGATGCTTAAGTACTTAAAATCTGAGCTTTTCAAGGATGTTAAAGTAGGAGTTAAAGCAGTAAGAAAGATATTAAGCTTCGTTTCTTATCATTTCTAGCTCACTACTTGCTTTATTCTCTCTTGAGAGCTGAAATACGAAGCAGAATCAACCTACTATTAGACAATTCATGTAAATCTGATTAATTAAACTGCAATTAATTGAAAATAAAAAGTATTAATTGGATAGAATGAGGAAGTAAGAGGATTATCATATTAAGGTCATGATCTTCAGTAGTATCTTGCATATAGCTATGTCTATGTTAGGAGTTCAGTCCTGTGGGTCTTCTGTCAGTGTGGCTAGGTAAGCCTTCATGGGATCAGGGGAGTATTTAGATGTCAGGACCACCTTGCAGTTAGATTGCTGATCCAACACAGAGTGAACCATTTCTGTCTGGAAAACTTGAAACCATATGTAAGGCAAGGGGTAATAGGGTTCTGTTTACATTAACAGACTAAATAAGGCTTAAATATGGAGTTGATCAACATTAAGAGATTATCCAGGCTATTTAATTATTAGCATGCTCCCTGGCACACTCCTGGCCTGTGCCAAATACCATTGTCCCATATTATGCCCAGCACATTCAGGGGACAGCAAGAGTCAGGGACTCTTCCAAATAGGCAGTGTAAATACAGACACATTGGTGTCTGGAAAAAGTGAGTTTAGCTCTATGGCCATGAACCATGCTCCAGAGAACAGTTCTTGACTTCTTGCATCTATTCGTATTATATAAGAAAAACAATAATAAAAACAATGATTTTAAGCAGATACGGATTTTCAACACCTCTAAATATGAGGCACTGCTAGAAAACACTTATACCTATGCTTAACTTTATCATTTCAGGCAGTAAGGAAATCGGCTCCCATTCATTTCAATGAGAGCTAATAATGCTTGTATCAGGATTTGGTTGAATGAGGATTTGAGTTGCTTGTGCAATCATACATGCACACACTCAAAAGCTGTGAAAATGCTGGGAACAGCCACCATCTTCCTATGAGCCGTTCTGTGCCCTTAGCCCTCCTTGGTGTTGCTGTGTTCTTCTTAGTCGAGAATGATTTAATTCCTTCTCGCAAGTCCCTTTGGATTTCTAGTCAAAGTGAGCATGTAAAAGATAGCTTGTGCTTATGTCAAGAATTCAGTGCAGAGAGACCGTCTCTTACTATGCTTTTGCATTTAACCGTTTTGAACACATCTCTTTTTTCAGATCTCTTCTTCCCAATGCTTTCTTGATGTCTCTCCAGAGAGAAAAAGCATGCATTTGCCACATGGCTGAGTACTGTCTCCCGGTGTATGACCAGACACATTTAATATATGCTGCTTTCAATCCCAATCCAAATCTGCTTTCTATTATAAAGAATTACTTGTGATTTTGATATGCCTAAAATACTGTATTTAGAAAGGACTCCTGAAATTGAAGCACTAAGTTCTATCTGGTCAATATAGAAGCATTTTGCATCTGTATGTAGGAGAATGATAGCTCACGAAATGAACAGATGTGTGTGGTTTTGTGTGTGTGTGTGTATTGGCATACTGTGAAATTGGTAATTTCATGAAATGACTAAAATGGTCATTTTAGAAGGTGAGTGAAAACAATAGATAACAATTTTATAAAGTACCTAATTACCGGTATTCTGAACTATTAAGTCAAAATTATGAATAAAAATATTTTTCAAAAATATATATTTAGAAATTCATTTGCTTTCAAAACTATACAGTAATGCATGTCAATTTACAGATCTAAGCTTATTTTCACAACTGAGGCTATTTATTAGAACAGTGGAAAATTTTAGGGTTTTTACAAAGTGAATAGTCGCAGAGCTTTGATACCCAGAAGTGTTGATTATGCCTGGGACTGAAGATGACCTGCTTGAATTCTTGAAGGGATACCTCTGACTGAGGTGCCAAGTGGCACAGGGACCTAAATGCATAGCAAATAAGATTCCCGTGGAGAGGAAGGAGAGTAACATTTCTTGTTTGTTCTCTAAAAAAAATGGAAAAATAATATAAGAAAAAAGAGAAAAAGGAAACAGTCTACTAGGATAAATTTTGAAATGGAAAATGTTTTTGGGGAAGACAGCAAATAACAACTCCAGTCTTGGCTATCTGAGAAGAACTGAGCACTGAGTGGGGAAACTCTGAATATTTTTGGCTGCCAAATAGCATCATGGTCATTTGGAAGCTACTTATTTTCCTTACAGCCAGCATTCACCATATGATTGTGCCAGTAACACTAGCCATTTCATGAAAAGCCTTCAAATTCTAGGTAATTCAAGTTATGATCAAACGGAATAGCCAGTTGTGTAGTAGAATATCTATAACTCCAGTCATTTTGTGATTTCATAATATGTAGTTTATCTAGGTAGAAGTATGTGTACGTATACACATATGTGTATAATTGTATAGGCATACACATGAGTTGCCCCAACCTCAGTTCTCTATTGATTTGTTTTTAATATGAATCTTTGTCCAGCTTACCTTCTCCCCTAACTTCCTATCTCTTTAATTCTTGCAAACATGAATGAATTGGATTCAATATTCTTCTCAGATGCAGAACATCTTCTTAGCCGCATTGTACTTTTAACAAACTGCACTTATCTAATGGATAAGTCAAGTAAAATAAATTCTGGTCCCTGGGACATATTTTAAATGTAGTAAGATTTTTTCTCTTCGAGACCGATAGTAGGAATATGTTATCCTTAAAAAAAAGAACTTCTCCTTTTCTGAGTGATGTAACACTGTCTCCTAACTGTAACAGACTCACTATTGAACTTTAAAATTGTGGCATTGCAGAGGGAAAAGCTATTTTATACCACCTCAAGAAGTTTTAAAAATTCATAGTTTTCTCTGTGTCCACACCTGAAAAATGTAACATCTAGTGCCACAAGATAATCTGACTTTCCAGGTAAAGAGGAAGAAATAAGGAACAAGGACAAAACTTTTTCACAAGAATTTGCTTTTCTGTGAATTCTCTCAAACAAAACCTAGACTATATTAAGAAGATACGTAGTTCTAGATGAGCCATCTTTCTTCAATTTTCATTGAAGAACACTATATGACTCCTATTGTCAGCAAGGCCAGGATATGGTTATATCTTCATATAATGTCCTGTTGAAATTCCATGAGCGAACAACAGCTGAGTTTGCTGTTGCTAAATAGTGTGATGTACCTATTGGCTGAGCTATTGTTTATAAAAATACCTGCAGCAACACTTGGAAAATAACAGGGACAGAAAATCTATGTTTTAAATGGTGTATGGACTCCTTATTACAGCTGGTATCAGATCATTTTTTTTGTGAAAACAAATTTACAGTTTTCACTTGAAAACTGTCATGGTATCCTACTGCAGCAGAGACTTTTGTTCCTTCCCACACAGCAAAACATATTTGTTTTTAAGCATGACCCCAATTAAAGTTAAAGCAGAGTACAAGTTCCTGCAGTCTCTCAGGCTTTACTTTAATTCAGTACGTCCATTCTATGGTAGTATCTTTTCACAAAGGCAACTGCAAATGAAGGATTAAAATAGTGGACCACTGCATCTAAAAGCATGTTTATTCAGTACAAAGTATCCCAACACTTCCCATAAAATTGGACTACACCTGTGCCTAAAAATCCTTGCGCATACACATAGGTGACTGCTTCCCTGCCTCTTGGACAGCCAAACTTACACAGGCACACCTGCCCATTATAGCATGAGATTAACTGAAAAACACAAAGCATTTTTTAACAAGTAAATATTTTTATTGCATTGGATTTCATTATGTTATCATTACATAAATCCACCTTTTAAAATAAATATATTTAAAGCAGAATAAGGAAAATTACTTATTCCACGTGAATTATGACAGTATGTCATACAGGTAAGACATAAAATATCTAAGCCTCTTCAGAACATTACTGCTCTTTTACATCTCATGTATAAATACCAAATAATTAATAACTCATTTAACTAAAAAAAAATCCTGTTAGAAACAAAAAATTGAAGCATACTAACCAACTATGCAACCCCACAATTTCATGCAAATTCCTAAAACTGCAAGAAGAGAATAGATGGAGACTTTGGGAGCAAGCTTTCTGTGATTTCATTGTACATTATCGTGTACAACAAGATCCTAGATATTATATGGTAAAGGTTAGTAAGTTATGGGGGGGGGGGAAAGACTTAGCAAAGCATTCTGAGCCTAAGGCTTATTTGTGCACCTGAGGCAACAGATTTAGCATGATAGCACAGTACTATGCTTGCTTTAATCAGTTATTATTTTGTTGTAATCTTGAATATGGACTAAAATGCAAGTGCGAAACAGCACTCAGAATAACAACACTACCCATTCAAATCTCTATCAGACTGTCTGAACAGAGATGTCGTTTAAACAGTGGTCCTCAAAAAGGACACATCTTTTTTTATATTAATGCTATTTATAAGAACTTGTTTGAAAAAAATATTAGGAGAGAAGGAGCTTGCACAAAGGTGAGAAGACTTCTTAAACAGTGAAAACTGCATCAAAATCCCAGAGAGGTGCCTAGCAAAGCATGTGCTTTCTTATCAAACTGATTCAATCATTTTAGCTGAGTCGATAAATACATACATAAAAATAGGCAATAATAAATACAAGAGGAGTGGAGAGAATTAAAGGGATTGAATGTAGAACTGCTGTCTACAAGTTCATCAAAGGCAGAGACTTCGCCTGTTATCTCCTTCCAGCATCCATTTCTCAGTATCTTCTTCCAAATACAGGTAGCTTCATTTAGAGTTGTTTCTTCTTTCCTCAGAGCTGCTTATGTGGACTGCAACAGACAGAATTCATATCACATTTAAAGCAAAATTAGAAAACCTTTCACTAAGGCTTTTTACATGCCCCAGATACCTGAGACCTTTTGCAAGCCCCATGGGAGATAGGTCATCTGCAAAAGATGATGATGATGATGATGATGGTAAAACTATGGCATTGGCTTTGTCTACTAGGCAGAAGCTGCATTGGCCCTTATGATGGCAGGTGGATTCACATTTGATCAGGCATTTGATGTGGATACCCTGCCTGACCTTCTAGGGTTTCTCTTTCCAAAGAAGTCAGTTCTGGGGCCAATTTGTGGTGTAACTGAACAGAATTCTCCATAGGAATCACTAGCAGAATACGGCTTGTTAGTCTAGCACTGTTGATGCTGGTTTCAAATCCAGGCTACAGCTAAGCTTAACCTTCCAAAGTACTTGTGTTAGAGCTGGCTGCTGCATGGCATGAGTCCCCATCCCAGAGAGCAGTCGCGGCCGCGGCCCGYGGCACGTACCTGTTGAGGATCTTGGTGATGATGAGCTGGACCCAAGGCGCGGAGGGGTTCAGGCAGATCATCTGTCCCTGCTTCGTCGTGGCTCTGGGGGCGAGTGGAGAGGGTGAGTGAGGGGGCCGCAGAGGCAGGAGCAGGGCCGGGGTCGGGGCCGGGGTCAGGCACTTACATGACTTCTGGCACGGCGCAGTGCGGCCCCTCGGGGACGAGCTCCACGCGGGCCAGGCGCCGCGGCGGGATCACCTCGGTCACGGCGTGCACGCAGCGGCAGCGCAGCTCCCCGGCCAGCGGCGCCCCTGCGGGGAGGCTCGGCCTGAGCGGGGGTCCCGGCGGCGGCCCCGCACCGCCCCGGCTGCCAGCGCGGGCCCCGGCCCGCCTCCCGCAGCCCCCCGGGTCCCGGCCCTCAGCACCCCCCTGCCGCACCGCCCGGGCGCTGGGGGCGCCGCCGCCCCGCGGCCCCGGCCGGGACCAGCCCCGGACGCGTCGGCTCGGCTCGAGTGCCCGCGCTGTTACCCCGGCAGAGCGCAGCGCAGGCGGCCAGGAGGAGGAGGAGGGAGAGGTGCGGGCTCATGGCTGGCGCTGGCAGTGGAGGCGCTACGGGAGCTGTGTGTGCAGCCTCGCTGTCTGCCGGGGCTTTTATCCCTCGGCCGGGAGCTGTCGAGCAGGAGAAATGTGATTCACACGTGTCACGTATCTTTCACTCCTCCCCGCACATCCTCGGGCGGCCACTGCTCGCCCTCTCTCTTTCCTATGCCCTAACAGGTCGGCACGGTGCGGCACTGCCCGACACTAGGCAGCCTCCAGTGGCCCACCTGGTGGTTCTTGTGGCAAATGAACCCACTCCCAGGGCAGCAACAGAATGAATGTCCCCACAATGTGTTGAGTGGGGATGTATGTGGGCACAGACATTTGGGGTGAGACAGCAGGATCAGGCTATGGGGTCAGTTTCTGTTCCCCAGCCACTGTCCCTACTCCAGTGCTTCTGGCTGGAGGTGTCTGGAGAGCCTATTCCACTTGCTAGGGAGCCCATCAATGTCAGTGACCCAGGGACAGAAACTTATACAGGAATGGACTGGTTTTTACACACCAGATTTTGGGGATTAAAGGTTCTCTAGGTTCTCTTGAAGTTCTTAAGCTTGCAAGAGGCTAGTGGAGACTGGGATATAAAGTCACTTGTCTTGTGCATCTGAGGATATGTTCACATTTAATATTTGTATTTGGAGTTTTCTGCCAAGTACACAATAATTTGATTATTGATTTAGTTCTTAGCTGAAGAATGAAGAGCCCTGAATGCTATGCAAAGGGATGAATGGTTGTAGGTGCTCCCAGTCATGCTCAAATGAAAGATGCCAAGGCTCAAATTCTGCTGGACGTTCCTGGCACGAGTATGAGGAGCAGGTGCTGTCCAAAGATGACACAGCAATCCCACCCCTTCTTCCTAGTCTTTAGAGTCTGGATGTCGCTTCATTTCCTCCAACTCTTTGAATTGCTTCTGTCCTTTCTTGGGCTGTGTAGAGTGATTTAAAAATTTTCCTCTAAAATCTTATTGAAGACTTAATAGTTTAACATTTTTCTTTAATCTGAGCAGCAATAGACTCCTCATTTCCTTTAACTGGGGTAGGGGGAGATGACTCCATGGACTATTTTATTACTGGGGTATCTGGAAACTCACAAAACAATTCCCTAATTGCAAAATATTCCCAAGAAGAGAGAAGATGAGAATAGAGAACATTATAACTTTATACTCACGATTAGGCTGGCAGGTATTTTTGTGCATGCTGACCAGTTTGTCTGCCTTGCAGTTAGTGAGCTGACTCTTTTCCTCTTGGAGCTTGATGTGAACTCACTGTTCTCCTGTGCCCAGCTTCACATTCCCGTTGGGGCAGAACTGAACATCTAGCATATTGCAAATGACCAGATTCAAGTACTGTGAGGATGCAGTTTTTCAGCTCAGCCTTCTGGTACAGCTCCTTTCCTTGGTTATGTACATTATGGCCTGGCAATCTTGGTGGCTCTAGATCCATCAGATATGTAAGAAGAATAGTCTCTGTGTGAATTGTTTTCTGGCATTCTTTTTTTCTTCCTGTACTTGAGGTATTTGGCAGAGAAAAAATTAAACAAACATTTCCTGTCTTGTGACTGTTTATAAAATATGACATTATATACTGACTTTTGTTTATTTGGGGAAATCTTTCCTGTAGTGTCATTTTGTTTTTCTTTTTCAGCAATGTTCTATGCAAACAGGCTTTCTGGTTTGGAAAGCACCAGCTCAATAGCAGCCTAGTTCTAAACTCAATCCTTCTTCCGCTGAAATTTAAGGCAAAGCCCTCTTGGACTTCAGCAGCAGTAAGCCCATTGCATGAAGTCCTCATCACATTGACGTCAACGACAAGACTTAGATCAAGTCGACTTTACATCACTGACTTTGGATGCCATTTTAAGTAGACAAGAGATGTAAGAACAATAGGAGCTCACCTACTTTTTACCCCTTTTTGGGGTGATTCATGGTGGTCAGCAGTAGCAGAGCTGCTAAGAAATCACTACAGATGGTACAGTAAGGGCCCATTTTTCTGTTAGAGAGTGGTCAAAGCCTTGTGTCACATAGAAATCTGCATGGACAGAGCATATTCCATTAGGATAACTATGTCACTCTTAAGTAAATCTTTCAACAGGAATTTATATCCAGGAACAGGCCGAGCAAAGTAAAATATGTTGCAATATCAATTACTAGATTAGTTTGGCCACTAAATATGCAAATCGTAAAAGAGCAGTGACAAACTCCATCTACAGCAAGAATCTCCTCAATGTGACTTCTGTCCTGTTAGTTTGAGATCATCAACTCCAGTAGTATGTTCTTAAATAACTTTTTCTTGCCTTCTCAAACGTGTGGAAAGCTAGTTGCTAGTCTTTCTTGTTTCCAGTGGGAGATTTCATAAAAAAGAAACCAAACTGAGAGGGCCCTAAAAAAAATCAAGCTATCTTCAAGGAAAGTTACACTTGATGTGAACAGGGAATTTTTCCATCCCTTTATTAAAAATAACCATGTTCAAATTCTGGAGGACAGCTGTTAGTGGGATGTGGTTCTTAATCTGTTCAGGTCTCACAGAATTGAGTAGAAAATGTGCCCATGTTTTCCTCGGCCTGGTACCACCTGTCTGTGCCAGTTCAGATTTTCAAAGCAATTAATTTTTTTATTCTTCAGCTAGGAAAAGTTTCATTCACATACATTCGTCAGTGACTTTTCTTAATGTGAATTACAATCTGATTCAGTATCAATTCAGCAGATAAGCTGTTCAAGGTACACTTTTTTAAGGGATATTTGAGCATTGAGTAGCTTGTAACAATGAAATAATTTCAGTGATGCATTGGGGAAGCAGCAGCTCACTGCAGAAAGAAGCCCTGGGATTGCTTCACCATGCCAAAAAGGAAATGTTCTTCAGTGACCAACCGTGGCTTGTTGACAAATATGTAACATCTGCAGTACTTACGAGGCTGAAGAAGCCTGTTTGCTCAGTCATTTTCCTGTGGTGTAATTAACCATTTCATTTGACGTTCACAAGAACATTTGTGATGGTCTAGAATGTCTTAATCCTCTGACATATCGAAGTCCTCAAAGCTGGCCTGAACTTTAGTCCAAGCTAGAGCTTTGGGAAAGTCTTGTGCAAATAGTTGCTATACGAACTGAATGCAAAGAAATGTGAGCTGTATTAAGACTTGAAAAAATGGCTCATCTGCCCAGGAATATTGCTCAGGTGCTTCTCTTTCATCTGTATTAGGCCAGCCCTCCCTGTCTGGCCCCACCAGGATATGCTCAAAGAAATATTACCAGTAATGTATTTTAGAAAAAAAAGGAGATGATGAAAAATCATTAGATGAGCATCATTCACTCTGTCTTCGTGCAGTTTGCAGTGGTGCTCAGAATATCATGAAATCATTCCTTTTTTTCCAGAACTAATAAAACAATCTTTAAAATAATCTTTCATGAAGGCTATGGCTAGGAGGCGGAAGAAATTATTAATATGTAATCCATACTGCCACTCTTACATAGACACTCTCAAAAAATTAAGAGGAAAATAAATACATAATCTGGGATCATCCTGAAGGAATGAACTTCTCAAAGCATTATGTCTGCGTCATTCTGGGCACTTAGCTGATTTTTTCTGCTGGGATTAGCCCAACCTCCTGGCCAGACTTTTCTGGATATGAGGAGATCCCACTCCCTTTTCTGATTGACCCAACTAGTTAGTAATACTTGGTCATTAGTTGCTGGTGAGGGATAGGGTAGACTGACAGGTCCATTGCCTGTTAGCATGATGAGAAGGTGTAGGTATGTTCCTCTCTTGCACTGGTGGCTCCTAGAAGTAGGGAAAAGAAAGGGAAGCAGATCAGATACTTTACTCATACCAGTAAGTATGAATCAGGGAAGCCCAAGGAGAAGGAGTAACTTTAAAAGCATTTATCTGTGATGAGGTTAGTGTGTCAAGAGTTCTATCTGATGACACAAAGAGAACAAAAATGCGTGTTGTGACATAAGGAAAATGTGCAATCAGCACAGCTCATCCTGTCACTCTGCACAGATGACAGGATGTTTTCCTTCTAGGATATTGAAAGAAGACCTAGTAGTGCTAAGCTCTTCCTAGGCATTGTGGAAATGTATACCTTCCCCTGCTCCCACTGGTGAATATTATTGCAACAGGCAATTAAGATGCTTTGAGAAAACAAGTACCAGAACTAATGAAACATGGTTTTCTATGGACTTACGGTTTGTGATTGGATTCTCTGATATCTAACTAGATATGTATACCAACCAAAGAATGCGTTGGAAATTCATACAGTTAAAGCATCCATAACATCTCTGTCTCCCTGTGCTGTAGGTCCTCTAGTGTGTTGAGAGTTCAGTTTACACTGCAGTCTTTTCCTTAGTGTGAGCATGATAGGAATCTCCACTGCTACTCATAGACTTTCAGAAAACTTCCAGAAAATCAGTATCTTTGATCCTAATACCTTGAAAATGCCCAACATGTTCAAAAGTTGTTGGGGGAACAGAGGAATGCAGAACCATCCAGGCAGTTCCATCACATAGTAAGCCTTATTTTCTAAGAAAACCAGACTGGAGGCTGCCAAACAGATGTCAAACTGGATTTCTGTAATGTTCCATTCCCAGGCAATCATCCAAATACATTAGTCAGATTTGCAAAATAGATGTGCAGACAAAAAATCACTCTGTTGTCCAAAGCAGCTACAGACCTGTAGCAAGGATAGTGTGAAAAGGACATCTAGCCATCGAGGGGCTATTTATATGTATATGTGTACTGGAGAGATGGGAGTGGCCTGGAAATCCTGCTGACACCCCTAAAATGAGCTTCTTTCCTATGAACTTTCAGCTCTCCAGTCTTTCTTGGCCCATATAATTATGAGGAAAGGAGGAATGTGCCCTCCTTTCCTACAGCAGCACAAGAATTTGCTTGGCATGATGGCCTTGCAGCCAGATTTGTGCTAAGACAGTGCCTTGGTGTCCTGAACAGGGACAGGAGCCTCTGTCCTAAGCACTCTGCAAACATACAGCAAAGGGATCATTCTTGTCCAAAAAAGGTTTGCAAAGCTGAGTCACATCAAGCAGCTGCACGCAGTGCTGCATCTGTGTGAACTAGGAATGGCAATGTCAGGTGTTGCCCACAACAGGTACTGTAATACATGCGCACAGGTCAGATTGCACGTCTGCAGGGTAGGTTTGTTACTGGAACAATCAAGTGATTTGCGAAGCACATCCCGTAAGCACTTTAAATACCGTGCTCCAACAGTTTCACTAATGACAACTTCCAGCCCTGGTCACATTTGTCATAGAGGCTGGGGATTTACTTTATGAAATAATCATACACATTAGCAGGACCAGTATCTGTCTGAGTCTGACTGAAAAATGAATTAGTGGCAAGCTAATCAGGGCTGAAATAGTATCTCCTCTGCTTTACCCACAGCCAACCCCCTCTTGCCTCTGGCTGTGCCTTCATGGAAGATGTGTTAAAAATATAGTGAAAATAGCATGTTGCTCATCTGCAGTAGGCAAAATACAGAAGTATGTTGGTAGACAGAAAGAAGAGACTCTTAGGTTTGAGATATCACAGATATCACAGATATCACAGATCTGAGATACCAGAGATATCACAGCTTCACACAAAAACAAATCTAACTCCATTATCAGTGATGAAGCTATGTTATCTGATCTGCATGCAATCCAGACTGCAGTGTCCTGGCTTTCATCCCGAAACATCTCACAGACGCTGTTCTTGGCCTTGGTCTACAAGCAGTCTGCAAGAGACTTTGTAGCAGGGGGCTACAAAGCTAGTGCTGCCTCTCCAAGTGGCAGCATTAGCTTGCTTTAAATACAGCAAGGGGCTGTCAGGTGAAAATGTTTCCTAATAGCCTTGCCAAAGAAAAGATTTATGCTGTTTTGCCTTATGAAATGCTGCTTTTTCCTTGTTTCAAGAGGATTCAGAAATTGACACAAAAATTTAAGTTCGTGTCCAGGAAAGAAATGCTCCATTGCTCCAAACAGTAGGGTCTCAAACTGTATTTTCCACTTCGAGATCACTGCAGTGAAATGTAAAGAGRGGAAAATGGAGCTCTGGTGCTTTTCACATCAGCTTCTCAAATCATTTCATTTTACTGCAAATAGGACCAAACAAAACAGTTTCAGTCCTAGTGTTCAAATTCAGAACTCCCATCGGGGCGAATCAATAATCACAGTTGCAGTTTTAGAGTGGTGAAAGTATCTTGATGGGCACAGTTTATGCAAATCATTAACTAAGTTGACAAGATTTGCTGTTGCAAGATGTGTTAGTAAATGGAAACAGACACTAGGCATATTTTACTAAATATTTATTTMCCCCCCCCCAAACTAAATATAATTAACAAAAAAGGAAACTCCTTTAATTAGAATATACATAGTAATAAACCATTACAGAAATCTTGCTTTTAATTTATTTACTTGCTTTAGTTATTCTGAATTTTGAATGTTACAGTAATATACCTAATATATAATTACACATACTGTATAACCCAGAGGGTTTCTTTGGCAGCTTGGAAAGATTACTGTGAGAAGTTTAATAAAAATTACATGATCTAACCATGATAACATTTAATTACTAGCACTTAAAGTGGTTTAGATTTCCCCTTCTCATTAAATTTTGACTGGACAGAAATATGAAGAGCAGGGGAAGTTGTAAGCATACAATTCCAAAAATGAATATGGACTATTATAAATAAACATTCTTCAGCATAGCCTCATTTTCACTTACATATAAATCATGACATTATGCCATACAAAAAAAAAGACATAAGATGTCTAAGGCTGCAAAGAGCAAAAAACACCAGCTCTCTCAAAATTCAAAACCTGGAGATAAACAGTGTTGCCTATACCAGGACGTCTTGCAGGAGAAGGGAATTTGATGTTGATGGTGAACTTGCACTGCTGGGTTAAACTTTGGCTTTGGCACAGCACACTGACTGCAGAGCTTTCCCGTGGTAGCTGGGAAAGCTTTTTCCAGTCACATGTCTGTAAGATGTGCAGAACAAAACTAAGATATGTTTTGAGAGGCAGCAGTTTCCTCCTCTGTTCATAGCTGCTATGTAAAATAAATATTTACATGTGAATTAGACATTACCCCCTATATAAGGGGGTAGCATGGAAATGAATTTCCATGCTAATATTGAAGCTCCATCAGTGGTTCACTGATGCTGGAACCAAGGCAAAGATTTTCTACTGAGAGAATTAAGAATAATCCCAGTATCTTCCCTCCTGCACTTCTCTGCAAAAGCAAGTTAATACTTGCTAATTTAATATGACACATTAAATTGTGCTTTTAAGACAATCTCCAAACTAAAGATAGACCTTATATTGTACTTAAAACATTTAAATAAATACAATCTAATATTATTACATTAAATTAAACTACGCAATAAATAGAGTGATCTCCAATACAGTGTCCTTCTGAGAAAAAATTCAGTGGTCCCTTAAGTCCCAGGGTCAGAGAGTCATTTTCCTTCCAGAAAGTTTCTGTTCCTCACCGTTTGTTCTGCGTTCAGCTGAAAGCAAAAATCCAAAAGCACAGATATCACCATTTACTATCCCCAACTGCAGGCCTCCAACTTGCTTATAAGCAGAAGAGAAGGGGCCTTCGAGCAGGCTCCCCTGCCGCTGCCGAGAGCTGCTGCCGTGCGCGGGCTGCAGCGCGGGCCGGGCTGGCCGCGGCGGCGCCGGGCGCCCGCTCCCTCCCGGCGCGTCTCCCGGGGCAGCGCCCGCAGCGGAGTGCGGCCGCGGCCCGCGGCACGTACCTGTTGAGGATCTTGGTGATGATGAGCTGGACCCAAGGCGCGGAGGGGTTCAGGCAGATCATCTGTCCCTGCTTCGTCGTGGCTCTGGGGGCGAGTGGAGAGGGTGAGTGAGGGGGCCGCAGAGGCAGGAGCAGGGCCGGGGTCGGGGCCGGGGTCAGGCACTTACATGACTTCTGGCACGGCGCAGTGCGGCCCCTCGGGGACGAGCTCCACGCGGGCCAGGCGCCGCGGCGGGATCACCTCGGTCACGGCGTGCACGCAGCGGCAGCGCAGCTCCCCGGCCAGCGGCGCCCCTGCGGGGAGGCTCGGCCTGAGCGGGGGTCCCGGCGGCGGCCCCGCACCGCCCCGGCTGCCAGCGCGGGCCCCGGCCCGCCTCCCGCAGCCCCCCGGGTCCCGGCCCTCAGCACCCCCCTGCCGCACCGCCCGGGCGCTGGGGGCGCCGCCGCCCCGCGGCCCCGGCCGGGACCAGCCCCGGACGCGTCGGCTCGGCTCGAGTGCCCGCGCTGTTACCCCGGCAGAGCGCAGCGCAGGCGGCCAGGAGGAGGAGGAGGGAGAGGTGCGGGCTCATGGCTGGCGCTGGCAGTGGAGGCGCTACGGGAGCTGTGTGTGCAGCCTCGCTGTCTGCCGGGGCTTTTATCCCTCGGCCGGGAGCTGTCGGGGGATTTCCCGTGCGCGGAGTGGGGCAGGGCGGGCACGGGGGGGCCTGGACGACTGCCCTCCTTTGACTGCTGTTGGGCCAGATGGGTCGGGCTGGACCAGAGGTCCCGTGGTCCCGCTGGCCTTTTTCCACCTCTTGGGGCTCTACCCTTCACGAGCAGGGCAGGGAGCAGCTCCCTGTCCTTCTTGCTGCCCCGAGAGGCTCCTGGAAAAGCTGCCCTTTCTGGTGCAAGGGAGGGCAGTGGGGTACTACATGGCCCGAGGGTCCCTGGGATCTGCGTGGGACCTCCAGGATGCTCACTCCATCTTCTGGAAGGGGGCGAGCCTGGATTGAGCCTGCATTTCTTTCGTAGCTGTATTCACAGAGGCCTCTGTTTAGTTTGGTTTCAGTTAGTCCTGGTGCAGGGTGCTAAGCAGAAGGATTATTTGAGCTCTGGAGCCTGCCTTGCTGGGTAACCCCATGATGCAACTGCTCACTCTCACCCAGTGGAGGTGGTTTCCTTTAGCATACCTCTCTGCATCTGTCTTTTGGAAAGTTGGAGTATGTTTTACCTGCAACTCAGAGTCTCGCAGATTTCCTTACCTAAACTCCATTCTTACAAGCCACATTGTACAGATAGGTCACTCTGTCTTCACGACAGTCAAACAATTTTGCTAGTTAAACGTTACCAAAAAAACCACCAAAAATGTAGTTCTGTAGGAGCTTTTCAGTTAGAGAGAAAGTTTCAGAGATACTTATTTACTCTTAGGTTTAATTCAGATAAGGTCAGAACATTTTGTTATGTTTAGCTTTGATACGAAATAAAATTTTGTGTTTTTTTTTTGCAGTTGATCTTATCTCTCCTCCCCGAGTACCCGTTAAAATGAATGGAGTTCACCAAAATAAATTGTTCCTAGGTCAATCTGCTGTGGTCTTTGTCCAAGTAGCTTGCACACTTTGTATATCCCTAGAGCTTCTGAGTCGGTACTGTTGTCCCAAATGTCACTTTAATTTATGAAATATTGATAGCTATTCAGGAATTGAGGGCAGGTTTAGCTCAGTTGGTTAGAGCGTGGTGCTGCTTATGCCAAGGTCGTGGGTTCAATTCCTATACAGGGCTATGCTGAGGGTTGGGCTAGATGGCCTCCAGAGGTCCCTTTCAACCTTACCGTTCTATGATTCTATGTAGAAGCCCTATTCTTAAGTTGGATTTGCAAGTGCTTTCCTGGATTTTCATGCTCCCCAACTTTCTCATCCTATTTACTTAATAAATATTTGTTTGATGTGGAATTTATATCTCAAACTGTAAGAGCTAATGAAAAATCAGATAAAGACAGATTTCGGGGAAGCTTTTGTGGTTTGTGAAGGAGAGATGAGTTCATGAATTAAAATGACTTCAGCCCAAGTGCTACAGTTACTACTTTGAACTGGCTTGACTTGATCTTCAGGGGAAAATGAATATAGTTTCCTTACTAGAAGACTGTTGACACAGAGGTAGCTTCTTGTAACTAAGGCATTACTTTTTTAAGAGAAAACCAAGTAATCATTGTATTGTAAGGACAGTCACAGGGCAGAACAAGAGTTAACTGTAGGTAAAACTGTATTGGCAGGGATACCAACATGGAAAGCAAAATAAAGTGATTTCTAAAACCACAGAGGATCACAGTACAGAAATCCCATTAGAAGATTTATTGTCTGAAAACAAAACAAAGCTTAGAACTCAAAGCAGATAAGAGGTAGTGGATGAATCAGTCCAAGTGAGAGCTTAATTAGGTGACAACCTGATGGTGCACAGAGGGTCTCATTCCTGAGCTTTATCCTCTTTACAGATCATATAGTACGTATGGCTTCTGGCCCAGACAGCCCCTCGGGAGATTATCAGTGCGGGAAGATTGTATGTCATAAGCGAATGGTGATTGCTCCATGTAATCAGGAAATGTGGAATGACTAACTTGCACTCCTCAACTGCAGTTTGCTAGTGTCATCCTTTCAAGCTGTTGGTGTTTAGCTTGGTTTTAAAATGAAATTAGGCGATCAGACTGTCTTTCTGCCTGCTTTGTCACTCCCCTCCCCACCAGTTCCCCTCCTCCAGTACAGTTTGTATCTTTTGGCCATCTTTAGAAAGGGCTGTGGGTCTGAAGGGTATGAAGTTCCGACAAGTTTGTGGAGAGTTGGTAGTGGACAGAGGGAGAGAGAACCAAACTAGCATTGCCACCAAGGGAAAGACTGCAGCACAAGCTGTATTTTCTGTCTACCTTGCCAGCTACCAATCCATGTTCCTGCCTGAAGGCCACTGCACAGCTGAGAGCTGGCCACCTCCTGTGCTGCCTCTTGTCCAGCTTACGATTCAAACATGAAAGAAATTGGGGAAATGTGAGGTGGCTTATATGACCATTGGGAGAAATGGAAATGTTACAAGAACAGAAGTTGTCAACATAAAGAAGACCTGTAGGTCTCTTGGAGAACATAAAGGTTTTGTGGGGGTCCAGAGGGTATTACAGTGGGGATATTAGGGGAAGCATTTATTTTTAAATCAGGGCCTCTTTCCTTCTGGTGAGTCATATAATGCCAGCTATATTTTTTGTTTGTTAAGAATGAATTAATTAGTTCAATTAATCTAGTTATTAATTTTAATTAAAATGAATATTCCACTGATATAGTAGAGGTGCTGTTTCAGACTATTTTTGCATCTGAGTGACCCTTCTAAATGGTAATATGAGTAGTAGACCCTAGGAGGTAGAGTTGCATGTATTTTTTTTGAAACCAGTAGAGTGATGTTGGAAGAGGTTGGAGCCAGGGAATAGCAGGTGGCATGGTCTCTTTGACCACTAGAGCAATTGCTAAGGAAAAGAATAGGAAATACAGCCGTTAAGAGTGGGCAGTAGTCTACAGGTGCTCAGTCGTGATCACTGAGCAGAAAAGCTAGGAATCTTTCTTGGGATTCCTGGAGACCATAAGGATGGAGCTGCCATTCCCTTCAGGCTATAATACCACAAAGATGGTGCTGTGCTCCTAATGTGGCTGTCTCAAGGAAGTGCCACATTCTGTGCAGGAGAACACTAATGAACACAGATTTTAGTTGCTTAGGTGCATTGCTATGTTGATACACACACACAAACTTAACCTATGGGAATCAAATACCGTAGTCCACCCTCGTATATTTCTGTGTGCCTATTGCTAGTTTTCTCCTAAATACAGCCCTTGCAAGCTCAACAGCAAAATTGAGCTTTGCACTGTAGTATTACCAGGAAGAGGGATCTGCTCAGGTGTAGCAAACTGAGGCAATAGGCAGTTAGGATGGTGCACAGAGAAGCCAGTGCAGGTCATTGAAGATAACATTGGAAGATAACAACTCTGAATAAATACAGAGAACTGATCTGTGGATTAAGCAACTGTCATTTGTATACAGTCATATTACATATTGTTCTTGGACAGTACACATGAGTAAGGACAGTTTACGTGATGGTGCTTGGTTTTATGCTCAGATGACTGTTCACAATGCTTGGGCTGGCAGAGTAACTCCATAGTGGTTACTGCTGGGGAAATTCTAGAAATCCCTTGGGTCTGAAGTGTGAGGCTGTTTTGGACACAGAACAGCAATGCGTGAAACTCAGCAGTTGGCTATGCAGTAGAGGCATGTGCTGAAATTAGTAGTAATCAGGTCACAAACATGCTGAGCTGAAGTAGGCAGTACAGAGCTTGATTCTATGAGTCGATACTCATGCAAGCGGGCTTGGCACACGTGAAATGGAGACCTCTGGGACTCTCTCAGAAGCTGAGACCACTTGAATGAGCAAGGCTTTGTAACTGTGGACTTCCAGATCACCTCTGGCTGCCTTTCGTGAGAATGTGGGTGAGCACTCTTCAATCCAAACTGACCACAACAAACATACTGAGCTTTGGATGAGCTCTCTCTGATTCTTTTTCCATCCTGCTCCACTCACCACCTTTGACAGTCTTGCTTTTGAAAGTAAGGAAAAGACAAGGGAGCTGGAATTGTGTCAGTCAGAATTCAGAAGGCTGAATTCTTCCACATATGTTGCTGTATCTTTTTCATTAGGGATGTGTCTGTAATTTGTTGGCTGCAGGTGGCAGAGATGTGCCTAAGTTAAGTTAAGATTGGCTGTCTTTATTGCTATTTGTAACATAGCTGTGACAGAACTCACCAAAGAGTGTGTATTTGTCTAGTGTTAGGGAAAGATGAGCTGGTTTTGCTACCTAGGTTGTATAGCTGTAGCTCTGGTCCTACCACTCAAGTTACTGGCCTTAGCTCAGGTATTTTTGTAGGAGCTGCTGTCTGAAGATACTCTGAAATCCATCAGCATCCTTAGCATGGGCCTAACTGGAACATGGAAAGCTTTCCCAACTTACACAGGCCCTAAGAAAATGCATACAGAGTATTACTAGCCACATGACTTAATTGTCTTCCAGTTATCCAGTTGTTAATTCTTTAAGCACAGGAAGCGATTGCATTGCTTCATTGCACGCATTGGCTAGTCGCCTTTCCACAGCAGGTATTTGGTTTGGCATCTGTAGTGAGAGCATGCGTTCACTGGCAGCAGGCCAGAAAAGTTAAAAGACAATTAAACAAGACACAATGGTTTTTTCATTTCAACAAGTGAGGCCTTTTCCTGATTTTCCCAAGAAGAGTTTTAGGGGATATGTCACAGATACATATCTTAGGTCAGCTTTTTAATATTACCTAGAAACCCCTTGACATGGGCAATCTCCAAAGAAGCAGGGGTGTTTCCTAACAAGTCAGACGTTGCCTCCTCTACTGAACACTGTCTGTTCTAATTTTTAACAGAGGATAACAAAAATGTCAAACCACCACTGCCTGCAAGTCTCTACAGTCAGAGAGCTTATGCTGACGATATCATCATTATTGAATTATAGTTATTTTCTGTACTAGTACTATGATGATATCCTCTATGAGCCCTCCTGCGGATCAGGCTCTGTGATGAGGTACAAACAAATAATAATCTTTGCTCACAGAGAGCCAATACTGTGGCTTCTCAGTCTTCCGGGGAGATTTCCTGGAGTCTGTAACCAAGCTTCAACACCATCCTACAATTTTCTATCTGTTTTGAATTTTTCAGATGTTTTATTTCTTTGAATTTGCTAGTTTGAACTCATATTCCTTTGTAAATAATACCTGAACGTGTAAGAAACACAAATGTCCCATCATTCAACTTATGTAACAAAGGATCTTAGCTTCTGACATCTGCATTGACACAACTGTTGTATGCTCATGTTTCTGTAATACCTTTTGAGATATTAATGTTTGCATTCAAAAAGGAGGAGCTGTAGCAAACAATGGTCAGCTTTTTCTTACCTGTCTTCATGGATCTTCATTTATTTTCAAAAATCTGAAGTCCTTAGTTCTTTTCTTCTCAGCAGAGTTTGAGATTTTCCTTAACCTGTGCTCCATGGTGGAAATGAGAGCATGAACAAACACACTGTTAATAGCTGCAAAGGAATGTATTTGCATTACTCAAGCATTAACTTAACAAATATAAAGGGCTGGTTTTGTCATCAATTCTTTTGGCAATCATATCTCCATGTATTTCATTTTCTAGGGCCAATCTTACTTTTTTTAAGGTAGCTAATGTGATTTCAGTTATTGCCACACCCTAACCTTACTTTGGGCGACTGTTAGACCTCTCAAAAGGTGCTTAAACTGACTGGCAGGTGTTGGGATGACTGATTCTGTGAATTTATACCTTATGTATAAGGGCAAGAGGGGCTTCATTCTGAGGTTGGGAGCTGTTTGTTCAAGCTTATCCTATGCCCCACTGAGGTGGGAAGAACACTCAGACTTTTGGTCKTAGACTTGATCCTGAATAAAGGTTAGAATTTGATGACCTCACTTTGCTGTTCAACTGATAAGCCCCTGAGGTCATCACAACTCCTGAAAGGTGTTAAGAGCTCCTGTTGACTTTACCAGGCACTGAAAGTGGTCTGCATCTTCTGAACTTGCATACTGCCCTGCAGCTTTTTGCCTTTGGATCTGTAAAAACATCAAGAATAGCTCTTTATAAGAAAGATGACAAGGATTTTTTTTGAGATGGCTGTTAGATCCTGGTTGTCTGTCAAAAGCAAGCAGGTTTGTGAATGTTTGGAAAGGTCTTGATTCCATGGTTTACAATTCAGTTCTAATTCCAGTGAATGTGCAGCTGGTTGCTGTTGCTTATGTAAAGCTTGACCCAGGTGCACAACCCTGTATATCTGGTTCTAACATCTAACAGCAGGACTTGTTCTTTGCCAGTGGCCTGTAGAGGCATGATACAGCATAACCGAAAGTTGCTCCAATGGGGATATCTAAGCATGGGAGAAAGGAAGCAAAGCCATTGGTAGCAACTTAGGCCCCTACACTGCCTTTGTGCTGACCCTTGCTAAGTAGGAATGTTTTGCGATGATGGATATGAACATGGAAGGGTCTGCAGGGAGCACAATCAAATGATTGATGAAAAGATTGGTTTTTCTTTTCAGTTTGTTGAAAATTTAAAACAATATTTTCAGTTCAAGCTGAGCAAGTCATGCATTGTGAAATGCCTGTTTCATCTTGGGATACTGTTGCCTAAGATAAAGTTTTGCTTCCCAAGCAGACCCCCTCAAGAAACTGTAAAAACGAAGTCCTCCTCCTGTCCTTATACCTTAAGCCAGATAGCAAAGATTTCCCTGGAATGGGAAATGAACTGTTAAAAAAAAAAAAATCCTTGTTACATATTTACTTCCAAATCTGCAAGTAGTTTAAAGTAAAGCAAACATGAGTCTTTTAGCAAACGAAATACTCARACGAAAAACAAACCCACAAACCTGGGTTAAACCAGTTTCAATCTGATGAAGTTTTCAGGTTCAGTGGAGCAGAGCAATGTTTGAGGGATTGCTTTGGATAGTTGTGGTCTTTTGATTAAAGTGATGACATCAGTTGAGAAAGCAGTGACACGAGACGTGTGAGCATGTGAAAATGGCAAAATTCATTGGAATCCTCATGAAAACTTTGAAGTAAGTCTTCTCTTACGACACACACACACTGACCCTCCATGCTACTTTCATTGCTTGTGTTGCAATGAAGGGAAAATACAGAAACCATGCTTGACTCTTACACACTATAAGCTAATGAAGTGGCCAACTCAGGGAATAGTTTCTTAAAATAATTTGAGTGTTGCATGCAGGTTTGTTCTTCAGCATATTTGGAATCTATTGCAAAATCATTCACATTTTTCCTGGCAACAAATAATGCCAGCTACTTAGTTCACAGGAAGGAAGAAGTGATGTTGATAAGTTTGCATAATTCTCAATAAATATGTAAAATAGCTTACCAAACAGCAAGAGGGAAGAGAATTCCTTTAGGACGATTAGGGGAAGGAGTTTAATGAAGTTGTTGGATGAAATGAATATGATCATCACTGAGGTTGCTGTGAATGGTTATCTTCCCCATTACAATACTATCTTGCACTTTATTTGTTTTCAGATTTAAAAATAAAATTTCCTAACATTTGCTTGACTTCAAATGTCTCCAATACAAAAAAAAGGTACAGGAGTAATGAATACTAAAAAATATGCTAACGAATGTGAGCACACCATATTCCCTCTCTTAAACAAAAGAGCTAGTGAGTGCCAATATCAGGAGTACACAGTGCAGACAGAAATAAGCTGCATGGGGTCTTTAGAAAACAGGCTGCTGAAAAAAGTAACTTCTGCTTTGCTTGAAATTCAGTGGTTTTTACCTTGGTTTTATTCTAAATTGTAAAAATTCCCAGAAAATTAAATCAATCAAGACATTGACTGAAAAGAATCATTTAGCTTTTCTCAAAATGCTGTGTTGCTGTAATATCAGAGTAGTTTAATTTAGATAAACAGTTTACCATTGGTATTTGAATGTATGTTTGAATTTGATAAAATCAGTGCATTCAAGTGACATTTTCCAGTTTGTTTGAATTCTCATTTTCCAGTGGACCACAGTTCCCTCGACATACTTTCCATCTAGAAGGCCGTATTCGTGCTAGACATCATTTGAAACAGGCTGTATCTCCATGCTTCTCGCTGAAAGCTCACTCTCAGAGACCTTATTAATCCAGCATTACCCAATTGCTAACTTACTCTTTTATTAGCTACTTTAGAAATAGAACACATTTACACTTCTTCACAACCTTGCCTCCAAGTAGAAATTGTATTATAAGAATTTTTCAACAAAGACATTTTTCTGCAAGATTTGGCCTGCCAACAGGTGCAAACACATTTTTAGCTCCTTCCTGCATTTCTTACTCAACCAAGTGCCACACTAGCTTCAGTTTTAAGATTTGGATATGCAAAGAACACTGTTTTCTGTGATATTAGTCTTAATGAGGAATGAGTGAAGATAGAGTGTTCAGTATGAAGCACCTGCAACGTCTGTTTTCTTGGGCCTTGTTTTTGTAAAGACTGTTCAAAGAGAGTAGTACTCCTGTAAATCATTGCTTACTGCTTGTGGAATCAAAGTCCTTGCTCTCAAGAGTTGAAGTACCACACAGAGAAGGCCCAGAGGGGAAGAAGAAAGAAGCGGGAGACTTCAGAACTATACTCCAAGCCCTAACTAAAGGAAGTTAGTGCGCTGTTGCACATTATACCTCTCAGAAGAGGAGCCTAAGGAGATTGGGACTGCACCTGTCATAACTTTCTGGAAAAGGAGTTATCAGAAGGAGAAGAGTTGATATTTTGACAATAGAAATTCAGTGAGTCAGGCAATGTGCTTTTATTGGCATGATTACTGCTCTGCTTCTGGCAGTGTCTAGGTTAGTCACCCATGAACCAGCCTGTATTACTTTGTGTTTGTTTACTAGTTATTAATAATTAAACATGAAGCTTTCAGAGTGTCAGAATTCTTGACAAGTTGCTCACTGTTCATTGTTTATGTTGGGTGACTAAGTGCCTGTCTGATGAAGCTTCGACATTTACGTGGACAACTGTCATTTTTGAATTAGAGCAGTTGAGCTCCTTTAAATAAGAGCTAGTACTTAAAGAAAAACTGAGTAGGTTCATGGTCCAGAAAGTCTATAGGAAGTACAGTTCAAATTCCGTTCAGATCCTTATGGAGAAAATGCAATGTAAGGTTCTCTTAATGAAAGAGAATAAAGCCTGTGTGGATTGGGCTTGATTTTAAACATGTCCTTTCATTTCCAGTACAGTATGCTATCTACAGACTTCTCCCAGCCCCCATGTGGCACGGTGATGTGGAAATGAGGGTTTCAGTCTGGTGTCCTGATGGCAAATTTTGAAATGATTTTTTTTTTCTGATTTGGAAGGAAGAAAGTGAAAGCATGTAAGCTATATTCAGATTTCGTTTGCACCTATTTTATGCTGATGCCATAGTCATATGGTGGTAGGCAAAGTCCAGACACAAGCTGTCCTGATGCATAGATTATATTCTTACTGACTGATGTTCACCAAGGTCTTAAAAGCAATGGCATATGCTGGTCCCTCTTCCCATATTTTCATTCTGCAAAGGCAACTGGTTTGCTCTTCCCAGTGTGTATTGAGCTGTTCCGTTGGCTGATCAAAGTGTAGGTGCACTGACAAGAGATGTGTTTTATGAACTTTGTAGAATCTATCAACTTGCTGAAATACCTCTTATAGTTGTTTAGCCACCTAGGTCTCAAGACATGATGAAAAATTACTTTCCTAGAGCACCCGCTACTCTCACAGCAACATGACTTTTTGGAGGGTCAGTGCCAGAACGTTTTGTGAAACCATTAGCACAGCATTGCATTTGGGCAAGATAGCAGCACTGTCATACTTGTGCTTAGGATTGTGAGTAATACTGAGATCATGGCATTGCAATTTGTAACTTCTAGGGAGGATGTCCTTCAGGATTTTGATGCAGGGAAGCATGATTTATTCTAACCTCATAAGCTTTTTTTTAATATGCAAATAGTAATGAAAATTTGAATAACTTGAAGCTTCTGTTGGGTTCAATTATTCTGTGGAGGAAAACTTAGACTTGGGGTTTATATTCTGCCAATACTGTCCCTAACCATAGGCATTTGCACCTACATTTGATGTGGAAGATATTTGGAAACGTGGGCAAGTCCAGGCAGGAGCAGTCACAGGCTCTTTTAGCCTGTAAAAATGCTGAGTAAACACACTGTTGACCATTAAAGTACCTCCCTTTTTCAGCCAGCCAGTGTTTTGCAGTTTTGCAGTAAAAGCAAGCCTAAAATAAATCTTGTGTAATAGGATGAGAAACCTACTGAGCTGCATCTCTGCGTCTCATGTATGGAGACTTGGCCAATCCTGTATAGCTTCAGTTTTCCTTCTGGTAGTGGAAATCCTCTTCTCATTGATTGTTCTTTGGAGGTAAATTACCTTTCTTTGGAATGGTTTATGTTTCTTTGGATTCAATTTCAAGCTAAGAGCTGCAGGTTTCTCCCTGACTGTTTGCCTGTGCATCAGTTCAAGTTCAAAAGCACCAGTATGTACTAGAGCATTAGTAGGATCTAAGAAAACAGCACATAAAAGTATTCTATGATGTTCTCTTCCAGTGAACTTCTCAAGTGTAGCAGATATCTTGCGCAAACCAGAAGCCTTCATGAATTGCCACTAGTCTCGTTCTGTTGTGAAAACACTTTTTCTCTTAACCTTAGACCTGTTTTCTGTTTGTTACTATCTACAGCTAGGGCATGGTGGGAAGCCAGACTGAAATTGTCAGAACATCTCTCACCTGGGGTGATGAATAAGAATCAGATTATTAGGCTAGGGTGTCCCATTATCTAACATTTGTAGCATACTTAGTCTAGTCACTCATGTCTTTGTACGGGTGGTTGGATAACTCTACAAATTTCAGACTTTAGTACATAATTCCTATAATTTCTGTTTAGCTCCTGAGGTCTAAACTAGACTGTGGGAGTGATCTTGAAGCCTTGCTGCTTTGACCATTCAGTTTCGGATCTCCATGTTTCCAGAGATGAGAGAAGATTTTTTCTTTTTTTCCCTATGGGCTGCTTCTTGCCAGCTTCTTGCCTTCTTTTCCACTCATGATATTGGCTTGTGCTGCTCAGCCTCAAATTTTGTAACATTTTTTGATGGCCGTTTTTTTTTATAATGCCAGCCTTAATAAAGTCAACTGTTACATTATTGGGAACTTTCTTTATTTTTACAGAGCTAATGCATCAATATTTTTATTCACTCAGTGATCTTCTGATCCTGATTAGGATTCCCTTTTTCATCAAATGTCTTAAATGGAACTGTACTAATAAGGCATAGCAGTCAGCTCTATTTTTCCTCCAGTGACAACTGTGGCATCTTTCAGTGCATGTTTGAAGACCCTACTTCTGTATTAGTACAGTGCTTCTGTACTTCCGGTTCCACGATTTTTGGAGCATCATTGCCTCCTTTCACCGACTTCATTTTTCCCTATCAGAATCCAGTATAGTATCCCCAAATTTTTCCATTAATGGGGACATTCTTGAGGGAATCTGATACTGGATGTACCAGAGTGCGCTCAGCGATGGTTTTCAGCTTCAGACGCTTCTTTGTGCCCTGCTAGCTTTCGCATTGCTTTGGGCTGCTCAGACTGACTTCATGACAGCTCTAAATAACATGATGTCTTTTCTGGGAGCAAAATCTGCTGCCATACCCCAAAGGAGCTTTTCTTCTAGAAGCTTTCTCTTCAGAGAATCAAGACATGTTGGTCTATGCCAAATAACCCAGTTCCGCATCCTAGAGATGGACTTCCATTGTAGTGTCTCTGACCTTTTGTGTTCATGAACTCTTCATATCTCTGTGGCAACTTCGATCTGGCGGTATTTAGACTAAACAAAAATTTATTGTCCTCCATGATTTTGAGGGGAAGATAATTTTTTCCATCTCTTCCTTAATTTCTACACCACTGTAAACTGACAAATCTGCAGCTAGCCTTTACTCTCTGAACAAATGCTTTGTATTTACTATACCAAAAAAAAAAAAGAAGAAGAAATTCACTTCTAACCACAGATATTTTTCAGTTTTCTTTGGAAAACATCCAGCCTCTGTTTGAGAACATCATAGCTTATTTTGAACGTTCTCCATCTCTTAGATTTCATAAAGTCCCACTTTCTCCTGATTTTATTTTAATTCCTTCTTTCCTTTTTTCCCTACATCCATTTGCAACCAGTTCCTTTACTTATTTCATCTTGCTCCCTAGGAATACCAGCTGACAGTGTATCTCTCTGAAAACTGGATCCTACTTCTCACACCAGTGTCATCTTTTCTTACTATTGCTGATTAGTCAAAATTTGGGGGTCCAAAGTGCTTTTTCAGTCAGGAAAAAGATCTGGTGATGGAACTAGGTATTTTTCATGTAACTCCATGTGTTTTTTTATAAAACATTCCTTTCTTCATGAACCAAGCAGCCACAGGTAGTTTTTCAGCTTTAAATCCATTTTAGCCACTGCCAAAAGCCCTTTCTTGGTGTTTATTTCTATTGTACTACTTCCATTTGCACTGGGCTCTTCTGTTTACAAGATTATTGGGTGTTTGCCTGCCTGCCTGTGTGCTTTATCCACCCATGTTTTGTGCATGCACTCCCCACCAATGTCCAGCCAGCCAGAAAGTCTTGATGCAAAAGTGAATTTTGAACTGGCTCTCATGGCTATAGTGCATGAAGCCTGGCACGTTACGGCAGTCTGTCCTCGCTCTGACATGGTGGAGTGGCCTGTTTTGTCCTATTGTGCAACTCAAAATATTGCCAAGTCTCTTACTGAGTCACAAAAGTATTGTACTGGCCTAAAGCAACTGCTTTTTGCAGTTTTAATGCTTGGATCTTATTCTAAACCACAAAATAGTTCTCTGAGGCCTGTCTTCCAGCTTTTCTTCCTGCAGATACTTTGTCACCATTTCTATATTCTGGTGTCCTGTGTTTGGATTACAAAACATTATGAGATTGTAATTATCCTATTACCTACATCATTACACCTCCAATGCTGTATGATCTGGAGGAATTAGCGTTTTTCACACTGATCCTGGGAATGGGACCATTGATCTCCAGCTAGATTTGCCTCTGAAGCAAGACCAAGTAGTCTGCTTCCCCGCTGAGTGTGTTGCAGTTGGAGGAAAGGCCCAGCAACTTTAACTTCTTAGAAAATCTTCACAATTTCTCTTACTGCATAGTGGGTAGATCCTGAGGCACCTGTCTAGGCTGCAGGAAGCAGATGTATTTTTACCAAATCTCTAAGATACTGTCGGCTTCCAGTGAACTCTGGCTTGGAAAAGTTCAGCTATGCTGTTGTTTATGACCAGCTGAGGTTTGGAAAACTGAGAGTGCTACTTAAACAAATCATGAATAGGTACAAACAAACATATCTGCCAATCCCTAATTAAAGTAAATCCTAAATAGCTTATAACATTTCAGAACAAGAGCTGTAACTGTAGCTAATGCCATTTTATATCTAACTCAGTGAACATGTTTTAGATGTTTCTATCTCAGTAGATACAAATTAGGTGGAGATGATATTTGACATGGGCTAGAAGTTTACTACTGTGTTGTAGAATACTAAAAACTGTCTTTGGCTCCTATTTTCTCCTCTGGATACAAAACGTAGGTCAGTGCACTTGTGAGATCTTTAATAACCTCAGATATTCCACTTATATGTAAGCATACAAAATGTTTCCATTTATCTTTTTTTGATTTTTAGTAACCCTTGAGAGAGTCATCATATGCTGAAAGGTGTTTGTAACTTATATAATCCTTTCACCTAATGTGACCTTGGAAGAACAAAACATTACATTTTTCTGTCATTTAAAATACTTTCCTTCTGTTTTCAGGTTTCTGTATCAAATAGATGGGCTGAATCTGAGCAATTTCTAAGAGTCAGATCTAAAAGCAGAATTTTCATAATGTGCCAGTGTTTAGGTGCCCAGTTGTCTTCATTCCCTGACACTGACAATCCATGTGCTCATGATTCTGGTTTCCTGGGCTAAATGAGCAAGTTCTTTTTGTATATCCACCAAAAAGACCAGTCTCCCTTCTTAGTTCACTGTAGAACCTATAGTTAACCTATTGGGACCTGAAAATAGTAGCACCAGTTTTTGAGCCAAGTGACAGGCCTAATTCAGGGTTCAGGATAAATTCAGGAAACACGAGAAAGTCACGATGAAGTGAAGCTGAAGTAAACCAAATAGCTGCAGTGAATTGAGCGGACTCTTGGAGAGCACTGGTAAGAGGCCTCAATTGACCATGGTGCCACTTCCCTGGCTGAAGAGTACCAGATGATAACTTACTGTTTTTTTCCTCCAGTATTTTCCTTACTGTGGAGTAACAGTAAAGTGTCACAACATTATGCCGCAAAGTAGGAAAGTTCCGTGAAAGATCTTACAGGAGGGGAAGGTGATTTTATTTTAAAAACAAACAATTTCACTCATTCACACTCTCACGCCCACATATTTGCAAACACTAAGGTTCATGTCCAAGAGGTCTGTCCAGTATTCAGGATTTCTTCCAAGGACATGGACGAAAAGGGGCAGTGGCTATCGGGTCTTCATCATGTTTCTGTTTTCTTAGTTTGGCAATCATAAGCTGTTTTTGAATGTGCCTTTTTGTACCCTTTTGGGGCTAATGGTGATTAGTCCTCTTGGTGCTTTCGCATGGATGCTCCTCTTCATTCTCCATTCATACCAATTTTTATGTTGGTTTCGCAAGTCTCTACAGCATGAGGCACCTGGTGCTGTAAAGACGCATATGTTGAGGAAATCCTCATGCGCATCTAGATCTCTTTGTAAATTATGGTGGGTTTTTTGAGAACCAGAATTCTCATGTATTGTTTCTGTAGTATGTGTTCTGCTGTAGTATTCTGCTGTATGTGCCAGCAGTTACTAGTAAAGTGCATGGTAGAAATGGTACATGCAGACATAATGCAGTAGATTGGGGAGGGGAAAAAAAGAAAAAAAAAGCTTAGCTTTTTATCTCTTATCCTTAGCAGAAGATAGAAATAATCAATACTAATATAAAAGACCTTGCTGCCTACTCAGTCACCTCTGTGAAATGGATTGAGTAATCTTAGTCCAATCTGCAGTGGACTGATATCTGTTACGTATCTGTGCCATTGACACAGCAGGTATGAACGGGAATCTGGACCCAGTCTTAAGAAGCTTAAAGATGGAATAGTCCAAGAATGTACTTGTTGCAAGAAGGGAAGTACGTATTTGGACACTTGTTCTGTATGGAAGCAAGAAGTCTGTGGATTAAACAAATCAAGCAAGCCTTGCTCATAAGGCAAGATTCACTGTTTTAAAATGAATGTTCCAGAGGCGGAGATTGTCTGCTTCCTATCTGCTTGATTGGACCAGGTGTCTTGAAAGACTTTGTGTAGTGAATCAAAACTGGGCTGCTGGGCTTGTTCAGCCATCTATCATATCACTGTGACAGAGGTTCTCATCCTCAAAGTAGGGATATCTGATCCACTTGTCAGACTGCTCCTGAGGTTCTGCAATTTTCAGTCTGACTTGTTACTGTGAGATGCTTCACTCTGGGTTTATGTTAATATGATGACCTAGCAGTGATTCCTAATGCAGAAGGAACAAATCCTGTTTGTACGGTTGTGTAGATGGCTGCAGATGGTAGGAGCCTGAAGTAGGAGAAGCAGATATATCTACTTGTAGAAAAGAAGAATGAATGGCTATTACCAGGACTGTATCTCATGATACTTTTGCCCAACAAGATCCTGGGACTGCTTTATTTCCTCTGAGAGCATATGGCATAATACAAGATAGCTTAGAAGAAGCAGAACTGATCATGTACAGGGTTCTGGTTAAAGGATGCTGGTGCTTCTCTTCTGATGAGTATTTAAAGCTGTCAAATAAGCCTTTTTTCAGAAATTCATATGGAGAAGAGTCCATGTCATCCTTTACATATCTTTAGCAGTGTTATCTGTTATGTAGGTAATCAGTAAAGTGCGTAAGTCTCATAGTAATGTCATCAGTGAAAGGCAGATGAACTTCTCTGCCTGTTTCCAAAAACTTCTACAGAATGGAATAAATGTTATGTACCTAAATGTACCTAAGATGTTATTATGAGTTTGCTTACTCCAGATATTTATATACTGAATATTTTGTGTAATGCTATAGGATATGCCTTGAAATCTGTCCTCAACAAGTTACTGTGAAAAAGTGTGAAACTGAAGACATGAAGAGGAAACTGCCACATTGTAACCAGGCTGCTGATTATCAGGCTGGTCAGTGGGAAATGTGAAACAGCTCAAATGTCAGTCTGAAAAGATTTTGACATGGAAAAAGACAGTTCTTGCTGCAGTGAAAGGGACTTTAGAAGCATCCATAAATGGACTTTCTTGGGGTGGACCACACAATTCCTCTTGGAGTGTTGTCTTGTAGATGAACATCAGCCCCACAGGCTACACAATCAGGAACTGACCATATGTGAGACTCTGGTTTGCACCATGTCCTCCACGTATCTAGTATGACATTTTGAGCAATCTAAATGAGTTTCAATAATTGTACTTCTCTTTCTTGCAATGGTCATGACTAATCATTACTCAAATGATAAGAGAGCATTTTTAAATAAACTAATTGAAAATGAGGAAGAGAGAAAGGAAGTGGCATGCTTTCCACAATCCTTTTCCTGCCATGGAATCACTGAAGTGTGGTGTTCAGTGAAGCTCTGTTTTGCCCTCCTAAAATATGAGCTTCAGTGATTCCTCTGCAGTGACAAATGGGATTCTGAGACTTGTCCCTTAGTCTCCTCCTTCAATTCACTCTCAGTGAGACTACTCCATGAATGCCTATGCTGCAGAGGAAATGTATTTGGATGTAAGCTTGTATTTCTGATATTTTTAACTGAGATGAAAATAGGTAACTTTTTATAATGAAAAAAAAGAATGAATAAGAAGGTAAGGCAGACAGAAGGAAAAAAGTTCAATAAAAATATGCAGTCATTTAATTTCAACACTAATGGTAGGATTGAAAAATAGTGGAGGATCTAAAAATGGCAGATGTCCTTCAGTCTAAGCAGCTGTCCTTGATATAAGAATAGCAGTTGCCTGCACCTGAATGGAGAACAGTGCTGAAGGGGCCTCCAAGACCATTCTTGCTTAAGGGATGCAGAACCCATATCCCCCTCGGGCTGGTTAGTGGGAGACTGTAGGGCTTTAATGTCTCCACTGAGGGTTTCCTGCTGGTGAGAAATCACACAGGTGGATAGATCTGAAATTAAAAAGTGAAATTCTGGCAAGAAGTTTGGAATTCTGAGGTGATAATCTTGCATTTGTAGAAAATTTCAAAAATGGATTATTGAAAATGTGAAGAATGTGATGATTTTGATAGATAAGCTTTGTATGTTAATATAGACAGGCACTGCAGGTTTTCTGTAGCTTCACTGAAACAGTAATTTCTTTATATATCAGGCATTATTTCTGAGGAGGAAAATAAAACACTAAAGTTTAAAGCATCTGGGAAATAACTTCTGCATAAGAAGTCCTTTTGTTAACTTTAAATTGCTTTAATCTCATCAATCTCTTAGGAGGAAATCACATTTATACTTTGAATTAACATTTAAATTTGTGATGATAATGGATTGTACTTCCAGTTTAAACTTTTCCAGAAAGCAAACATGCTATTACTCACTTCTGTATGTAGATAATGAAAAAAATAACTAATAGAGATTTTAAGGAAACACACAGGTGACGTACAAAACCACACAAAACATGTTCTCCACCTGAAATACCTGTAACCTGTTAGGATAAGTACATACCTGGGAAATGCTCAGAAAGGTATTTTATCATGCTTTGAGGTGGAAGAGTCTCTGGACAGATCAACTGCAAATCAGCAGTGCTTAGCTCTCTCAGTTTCTCAGTTTATTCAGTTACATCTTGGCCAAAGCAATAAGAAAGCAATAAATTATTAGTTGTAGCACACGCATTACGCAAACATCTCTGGGTGTTTCAGGAGCTCACTGAGGTCATAGGTGACACAGCTTCTCTACCATAAATGCAGCAGCAATGTTGAGCAGGATGCAGAGAGGATCAAAATTAAGGATTGTGAGGAAGTGGCAGTGCTGAGGTGGCCACACAGTTCTGCTTTTGGATTTGTTGCTCAGTGTTGTAACTCAGCACTTCTCAGAAAAAGGGAAATATCCATAGGGAATAAGAAAATGACGCAGATACCCATGTCTCATGACTATCTAGGAGCCCGTCATTATTCAATGCTTACAAGACTTGTGAGCTCGGGTAGAAGCTTGGAAAAAGCTTGAACTTTAAGCACTGACATATAAAGGAGAGAAGAGAAAGAAAACCTGACTGCTAATGAAGGCCAGATCTCCCAGGATATATTATTCTCTACTTCTGAAGCATAATGCCACAAGGTTGGCATTGTTTGCACCTCTGTCTGTTTGGTTTATGGGTAGATCTGCCTGAATGCTGCTGTGATTATGCCATGTTCTCCCATGCTCCTCTTGTGGTGTTATGCCTTTCCTTTTTATTGGAGAATATTTGCTGGAAAGAAGAGAAGGACTGAGCTAAGATTAGCTGCATCTTACTTCTGTGTCAGCCTTGAAAGAAAAAAGCAGACAGCTGTTGTGTTGATCTTCAGCTCCGTGAAGCTGTGAACCTCTGAGGACCTAATCATCCCTGAACAATGTCCTTAGGCAGTACACATGGATTGAAAAGGGCTTATGCACTTTCTCTAAAATGTTTTGAGCATTCAAAACACGAAGGAGGGAAGGAGGATGCTTTTAGGAACCAAAACTATGAAAGTTTCTGAAAATGTCAGCTGTAAGTGTGCGAGTGAAGTACCAAACGCACAACAGCACAGACAAGCAGTGAGTGAAACAGTGCGGTTTACTGAGTAAAAGAGTATATATGCTCTGCTAATTATACTTAGGCTGTCTTCTGAATGATGGCTCAGTTTCCTTGAGTAAGTAAGAGACTGAACTTCTTTGGTTTCACCTGAAACAGGCTGGGGTTCAAATACCAAACAATTCTATATCCTTTATTTTATTTCCTATTCCACAGGAAACAGATTTGCCTTGCAATAGAATTTCTGTTTCTTCCAAAGCCAGTTACTGTCATCTTACATGGGGGTGAAGGTCTTGACTCTCACATAAAGCACTTCAGACCTTGGTTCCTGTTGATGATAAACTGGGCACATCCCATGTTCCATTTGTAGTTTTGTGACTGCTTTAAAATTTCTAGAAATATAAATCAGATTCTTTATTATTATTATTTTTGCTTAGAAATAACTAGCGTGGAGTATTGAGTGATCATCTGTTGTTTGTTATTTCACAGTAGTAACCAATTATTTGAAGTGCCAGGTTGAATAGCTCTATTATTTTAATACTGGAGTTCCCTCACTGGGTATCTGGGTGCATCTATGGATTTTCCCTAAGTTTTGAATGTCCTTGCTATTTCCTTCATGTGATTGGAAGCACTTTGTTTTAGAGATACAATATGAAAGTTCAAGAGATTTATAACTTCAGACCCGATAAAGAGAAAAAACTATTCTTATTTCTAAACAACATGTCAGATGGAATCCACAACAAAAAAAGAGCAGTGGAAATGGTAAAACTCCCTGTCACTCAACTGCTACCTGGCCCATATGGACTGCTTTTGTGAGATGCAGCTTGCTCCTGTCTCTTTTCCTGGCAGTTCTGAGAGCTGTTGAATAGTGAGAGGGATGAAGTATAGCTTTCTGCTACCTCTTTTTACCTTTTCTTTTTTTGAGTGCCATCCCCAAATAAGTGGGGAATGAATTACTATATGTGAACTGCTTTTTAGCTTGTAGAAAACCCAGATAGGATTTGTTCAGGGGAGTGCTACCAACTTGAAACTCACTCAAGGTGTTAAAAGGCCTTTATTTGGATGTCATCTGTTTTTCATTGTTCACAGTGCCCATATGATCCTTCTATGCAAACTCTGTTTTTAAAGTGTTCAGTTTTGTTTTGTTTTGTGTTATGTTGGTTTTTAATGGCTAAAAATAACTTCCACTATTAGTCAGATCTGTTAACTGATAGACTTGGGGTCTAATTTTGAAAAGTACTGTAATATGGAGAATGGAGCCAGGCAAGTGGAAAGGTCTTGAGTTGTTTCACCCATAGGCATGCTTATATAAACTACTCATTTAGCTGCAAGTCAGGATCAAGGAAAATAATTGAAATAATCACATCCTTAAATGTCTTATAGCGACCTCAACCTGTAGGCCCTAACTTCTTTTCGTTTTCCCAATATATCTATGCTAGGAAATGTTTCTAATATAGAGCTAATATGACTCTGTATGTGTCATATATTTTGTGATATTTTTGAGAATATCCACATAAAACATTTGTTTTATGGCACTAACATAATCACCAACACTCCTCTACATAGATAATACCAAGTGCTTTTTAAAGCGCATTTTGTCCTTGAGGACATACCATTTCAGATTCTGACAGTATCTGTAAATTTTAAGTCTTGGCAAATTAAGATTGCCATGTGCACCACCTTAGTATTGTCTTTATTATTATCTCTTATAAGACATTGTTTTAAGCTGATTTCCTGAGGGAATATACCTTTTGCATTCACCATTTGTCTCCCCAACTCCCTGTAGTTACTTTTTAATTATGTCATTTAATTAGGCAGAAAAGAAGGAGCTTGAAAAAGATACAGCTTGTAGGAAGTTCTTGGAAATAGGCAGCCAGATGTAAAAAATTCTCTCAGGGAGTATTGTACTGTCAGGGAGTAAAAACTGCAGCACAAGCTCATTCTGAATTGGGCCCTCTAAAATCCAGAAGTGAGAGACCCTATGCCCTAATTACACGGAAAATGCTGTCAGAGCTCAAAGCTTAATGCAACTCTAAAGGAGATGAGGCTTCATTAATTGTATAGTGGACTGAGGAACTTACTTGTGAATGTTTATTTGATGTGTTTCCATAATTGCTAATGTTCCTTATGTGTGCTGGCAATGAGCAGTAAGGAACCAGAGCAAACAGTTTCCTGGAACTCATTTAGAGGAAAATATATTTGTGTGTAATGTGCAGAAAATGTACAAAGCAGCATCTGGAAAGCTTTTTTTTCCCCTGTTCCCCTGTTTTTTTTTTTGTTTTTTTTTTTTTTTTTTTTTTTTTTTTTTTTTTTTTCCCACAGAAAGCCAGAAATGCAGCGTGCAACTGACCTGGTAGGATGGCCCAGTCCAACCTCCACTTGAAGATTTTAGTCTCCCCAGTCCTTCCTTGATATATGTTTAGGAATGATTCAGCAGCCTTCCTGGGTAACTTCCAATGTCTGAATTTTTCCTAACTTCCTTTTAGAAAGTTCTTAATGTCTGAGGAATATCTCCTTCATGGAAAGGTATGCTGTTTTTTCATTCTACCCTTGCAGTGGGCAACCAAACAACCTACCTCTGTCTTCTTTCTACAAACTTCCTACATATAAGAAGATATATTGTATTTCCCCTCCAGCTTCTCCTTTCTAAACTAGATTTAAAACTCAATTCTTTGATTATTTCTCCATAGATCATACTTCCTTAAAATTGTATCATTCATGTTGTTCTCTTCTGAGCCTTCTCTGCTGTTTTAGTGCCCAGAATTAAAACTATGTTCCAGTGGATGCCTCATCAGTGCAGAAAGAACAAAGTATTTTTCACTGTACGTGAACTATTCTGCCTGTCATTTGCCAGTTAGCATCACCTTGTGGATCACAGCTAAAACCTTCATGTCCTTTTCCACAAACTGCTATTCATCTCTTACGTCAAAGAGCATTAGGTGCCTAACACGGATCTGTGCTTGTAAAAACCCTGTTAGAATTGTCACTATGCACTGTGCATTGTGCTTCCAAGACTGTTTTGTCTGCTGTTATCATTTTCCAGTAGTGAAGCCAAAATGTATCCTCTTTACAGAATCACAGAATGGGTAAGGTTGGAAGGGACTGCTGGAGATCATCTAGTCCAACCTCCCTGCTCAGCAGGGTCACCTACAGCATGGTAGACAGGGTTGCATCCAGGCGGGCCTTGAAGATCTCCAGAGAAGGAGACTCCACAACCTCTCTGGGCAACCTGGTCCAGTGCTCCATCACTCTCACAGGGAAGAAATTCCCCCTCACCTTCAGGCAGAACTTCCTGTGCTTCAGTTTCTGCCCATTGCCTCTTGTCCTGTCACACGGGACAACTGAAAAGAGTTTGTGCCCGTCCCCTTGACACCCTCCCTTCAGGTACTTATGCACATTGATAAGATCCCCCCTCAGTCTTCTCTTCCCCAGGCTGAAGAGGCCCAGCTCTCACAGCCATTCCTCACAGGGCAGATGCTCCAGCCCTCTGATCATCTTCAGAGCCCTATGCTGGACTCTCTCCAGTAGCCCCATGTCTCTCTTGTACTGGGGAGCCCAGAACTGGACACAGTACTCGAGATGAGGCCTCCCCAGGGCTGAGGAGAGGGGCAGGATCACCTCCCTCCACCTGCTGGCAACACTCTTCCTAATACACCACATGATACTGTTGGCCTTCCTGGCCACAAGGGCACATTGCTGGCTCATGGTCAACTTGTCATCTGCCAGCACTCCCAGGTCCTTCTCTGCAGAGCTGCTCTCCACAAGGTCAGCCACCAGCCTGTGCTGGTGCATTTAATCCTCCCTAGGTGCAGGACTCTGCACTTGTCCTTGTTGAACCTCATGAGGTTCCTCTCTACCCAGCTCTCCAGCCTGCCCAGGTCTCCCTGAATGGCAGCACAGCCCTCAGGTGTGTCAGCCTCTCCTCCTCGCTTGATATCATCAGCAAACATGCTGAGGAAGCCACTCTGTCCCTTCATCCAGGTCATTGATGAATAAGTTGAACAAGGTATGATGTCTTCTGGTCAATATATATAGTCTATAGTTTCAATCATGACTGTATGGCCATGGCTGTCTCACTCCTAAAGAAAATGGGCTGCTCAAGGTCACTTGTGCCTTTCAGCTATATCCTTGGACCTGAATAAACTGTAATGTGTCATTCCCAAGCCCCAGCATTGACTCACTTCTGTTGGACCTCAGAGTCCAAACCCCAATGAACATTCATCTAAGGAAACAAAGGGTTAGGGACAAACCATGGAAACAACATTTTTTATCCTGGAATCCTGTGTCTAATCCTCCTTGTGAAGCTCTGATCTAATGAAATTTTGTGAACCAAAGATAAACATTACTAATTTACAGTTATTAATGCAAACTACTCTAAATGCACAGTTTATCTCTTCTTATTTCCAGAAAAGTTCAAGTAAAAAAAGACCAATTAAGAAAGTAAACATGTCCATATTTACTCTTTGTGTCATTTTGCTGTAGGAAAATCTAATGAGTTATTGCAAGTGATGATTGAATTAGAACAAGCATTTCTTAGGCACAGTATCTGCAGTACATTATAGTAGCTGAACAAAATAAGTATACAGATAAATAAATTGACCAGCCAGTCAAATTCTCACACAAAGAGAAATAACTTTGAATGCTTACAGAAATGAGATAACAAAAATAAAAATTAAAACAAGAGGGGAAAAATAGCATTCCAGTTAAATTATGAAGTTTTAAAGATATTAAAAACATTATTCTAAAACACAGTAAATAGTACCTGCAAATGACAGCATCAAAACTGCTGTTTCATGAATTTGGCTGATTTTTTTTCCATAGTCAGTATTGTGCAGCCTGGCCTCAGGGTGATTGAGACTCAGGATATTTTTGGTTCAGTGTACCTGGGCTACTTCAGAAAGGGAAATCTTTCCCAGTTTGCTGATTTAAGAACAATAAGACAAAGTTTAATATAAATACACCTGCCCTGCAAGTACATGGCACTGATAAACTTGTTAAATGGTTTCCAGTGTTTCCATCTGGCTTAGCAGCACCCTTTTTCTAGTCTAATTCTTCCAGTTAAACTGAATGGCATATATTAAAGCCATTAAAACTTCTATTAAGATGTTGTTGAAAGGATGCTTTAGTAGTAGGAAGTTAAGAGAATTTACACTGTTACAGAACATTTCCTACTGAATGAGATGAGGTTTTCTTCTCTTGACTTCAAGTAGTGTCTGAACATTTGTTTGAAACTAGTAAAGAAAGGTAAGAAAGAGGAGAGGCTAAAGAAGCTAATTCAAAAATCACACTTTCCTAACTATCCTGTACTTAAGCGTAATTTTACAACTCTCTGCTCAATTAGGAGAGCCGTGGGAGTAGAATCCTTCTCTCATCAAAGGTGCATGTGAGCAAGAGGAGAGATCAGTCTTTGAGAAGTTCATCTTAAGAAATGTCAGTTATCTGATTGTAGGTTTTGACTTTATGGTGTTATTTTCTCCTTTTTTTTCTAGCCTTAAATAGACAGACAAATTTGAGAAAGATTCTTGTTGCCTGAAATAATGAGGTGTATATGGAATTGTGCTGTTGGGCTCTTTAATAGAAGTTTTAATAGAAAATGGATGACTCACTTTACCAAATGTGTTTTTCTGATGCACTGCACCCCTGGTACAGTAATGTTTATGCACTTTTCCCTGCACTTCTTCAAAGCAGCACTGCAAAGAAGAGGAAATATGAAAGGCCAAATATCTATTTGGTGATTGTTTTTAGGCTGTCATTTTAAGCCTGCATAAACAGTTACTGCTGCTGGAATATCAGCTCTCACTCTTTTCTTTCCCTTAGCCATACAGCCAGCCATATCTGTATGTTCCCTGCTTCTTTTTGTAGCCGTGGCACAGAACCTGACTGGGAAACTGACCTGACTACATGTCAGGTCATTAAAAATTTTTGAAAGACCAGTCAGGATCTCAGCAATGTATTATCCAAGAAATCCACCAAGAAATGAAATGAAAACAAACTTGTATGCTTTCCCCCTTCCTGAGTCTTTGAGTTTATTGGATGTTTCATGACTTTATAAGTATAATTACTTCCGTTTTGCGTTATTTTTTCTCATTGAACTGTAAGCAAAGGAATGCATTCTTCAGTCCTACTCAGGAAAACACAGTACTTACTTAACAGAATTTGTGAGAACAAGGGTGACAGTATCTGGCATTCGATCTTGTATGCTCAGGTGTCAAGGCGGTTCTCATTAGATTGAGGAGAATTTTAGTGCTAAGACAAGTTGGTATTTCATCAGAGCTATTGCATTCTTATTAAGGGAAACTAATACTTCTCTCCTGAGTCAGTATAAATCAGGAAATTTTGAGGAAGATTTGCCTATATAATGGCTCTAGATTTTTTTGTTGAATGTTTGAAAAGCTCACCAGTATATCTAATGAAGATTATAAAGTTTTACAGTGGTCATCCCTTAGGATATATAATCCCTATTACAGGAAAATAGCAAGAGTTGAAGACTATGAAAATCTAGGTTCATATTGAAATATAATATTTAAAATGATAGGCATCCTTCCACTTATTGAAGTCTGCCTGCAGCTCTAAGAATTTCCTTCATCAGTGCAGCCCAAAGCTATTTTCTGCTAAATTAAGAGGAAATAGATTTTGCAAAGGCAGTTACATGACTTTATCACTTGGCAGTGCGTTCTGCTGTCGATCCATCACACAACCTGAATGGCCCTGCCAGGGATGACCTTGGAAATGCAGAGGCAGTGGCACCAGAACTCACAGCCCACCCTTACCAGGCGTGTGAAAGAGAAATGGCATTGTGGCTGTTAAGCAGAATATTTCAGCAGCTGCACCTGGTAAGGCATGTAGTTATTATAGTTATTCTCATATCCACAAACTTGACTGAACGATTACCTCTGTTCCTTGTTCTAAACTGCCTAAACATTTAAGAAATCTGAAGGTTTATTTTCAAGCACCTAGAACTAAAAGCAAAACATTAAGTAATTTTTCTACATTATATATCTATTTTTAAATCCATCCTCAACACTCTATGGTTCATTATGTCATATTAAATCTAGATTTATGCCTTTACAAAAATGTATTTTTTATTGCTTTGAGGCATGTATATGGATGCTTCTTCCATTTTGYACAGTCTTGTTTCATGTAGAAGAATTGTTGCAACAGATAAGAAATATGATGAAATAAACTGTGGTTCAGTTATCCAAAGTCAAAGAGGAAGAACAGACACACACTAGATACAGAAAGATCTTACTTAAGTTACAGAGAATGAGGATAGACAAATAAAAAATAGGACACAGAAATAACTTTCTAATATGAATATACTGTTTCTTTAAATCTGTATCAAGTGTTTGCTCAGAGTAAGTCAGAGTTTCTGAATGAGTGTAACCTGATGAAACTGAAGATCATTTTTCAGTGTTTTTGTCATTGCCTATGCGTATAAACACACATTCATGTTTTGACAAGTAATTCACTGGTGCTTTGGAAAGCTACTCTGGTTATAGTCTTAAGGGTTTTGAAAAATTTGCTGACTTTTGGACACAACTGCTGAGATCAGGAGAACAGCAGCAATGTCCTTCGTGATTAGATAAAAAATTTCAGTCTGTGGGGCTATCTGTTGATCTAGAGGATTATGGACATCTGAGAAGTGTAATTCGTTGCACTCTTTAAATTCTGTGGTTATTTATGTAACAGAAAATTCCTAAATGTTGTAAAAGATAAAATTTTCATGTGAGTGATATCTCATCCTGGATTGCAGTGAACTTACTGTTTGCGTTAGAAAACTTGCCAATGAAAGAAATGTAAAAAAAGTGAGATACACACTTTAGAATGATAGATATAGAACTTTGGAGATACATAATTTATAGAAAGAAATAATTCAAAATTTATCAGCAGTATAGTTTTGCATAGTGATTTCAGTAACATTTTCTTGGACAACATATTTTCATATTTCTACAATTTAATATTTTGAATTTTTAGTATAATAACAATTGATAAGTTTTAAGACTCTGTGCTTTTTATGGGATGTGTGGTTTTAGCAGAAATGCTACAATTATGTTTCAAACCCAGTGTTGCAGATTTAACTATAAAGCTAATTTCTGGGTTTTTTTTTCTGCCTGTGTGAAAAAAGCAGCTACAATGACCCGCTTTGTTTGATTTAAGCACATTGTAAGGAAAGAGGGGCCCACCTAAACAAATCAAGAAATTAGGCCTCTCTTTTGTTATGACTGCTTCCCTTCCTGTGGTCAAGAGTCATTTCTTGTCAGCCTAGGAGATGATTTGTGTAAATATAAGCATCTTGACTGTCTCTGCAAATGGATTTTGGCTATTCTTTTCAAAGCTTCCTACAAATTTAGCTACATACTTCCAGGTTTTCCCGAAGAACCCTCTTTAGTTTTAATTCACATGAATTTAGGGTAGTTTATCTTAATGGAAAAATCCAAGCTGAAACATCAGTGGAGCTTATAATCTTAAGTCCCTTAGACACCCTGGAAAATTTCAGTTTGGATGGGTATATGGGAAGGGATACAGCACAGTTCTGTCATCAGCCAGGTTGGGATGGTGGCAGATGATGTTTTGTCTTATGTTCTTTGATCCCTTTTTGTGCTTGGAAGATACCACTTCTCTTTTGAGTGTGTGAAAGTCTGTCAAAAGGGAGAACAGAAATGATATTCTGGAGGATAGGCAAATGTGTGTCCCGTATGTGTCATACATTTCATCAAACAGTAGAGAAGGAAAGAACACACCGCAAGAAGTCAATAAAAAAATCTTCTCAGAACTAAGGCTTGCTTTCCTATCATCTGCTACATTTATCTTTCTCTTAAGTCATACAGTATTTCCTGGAGGGAAATTCTGCCTGGCACCACCCAATTCCTGTAACTTATCAAGTATCCTGTGATAACACCACTACTGAAGAGAGATGCATTGAAGAAGAGAGTAGCCTAAGGGGCAGAGGCTTGAGCAGGATCTGAAAGGCCGAACATCCCGCAACTGTATTGCGGGGAGCATCCTCAAATCAATCACACTTCTAGCATCCAAATACCTGTGCTTTTCCAAGTATGTAATCCTAGCGCCTACCACACAGTACCTGCTTTCTCCACCCAAAAGGCTTAATGGCACAACTGGATTCGCTGCTGCTTTGAAATACAATACAAATCTGGTTCGTGCCATCAGGGCTATCTGAATGGTCTGTAATCGACCAAGGGATAGTTCAAAGGGCAGAGGTGCCAGCCCGCAAGCTTGGCTTTCTTCTTTCCTAAGCCTGGGAGCACAAGTCATTCGTTCCAGTTCCTCTCTTCATTTTCACAGCTCTGCCTCAATCTCAATTTCATAGCAAAACAAAGGTTTTAAGAAAGAACAGATATGAAACCAAGAACCGTAAATACTTTTATTTCCCTAACTTTGTCTAAACTGCAGGCAGAGAGGAGGATGAAATCCGTGTCCCTGGATATGAGAGAAGACTGTATTCTAAGTGATAACCATATAAATAATAAATAATAAAGTAATAAATAGGGGAAAAAAGGCAATAGGAATATTTCTGGAGTGGTTCTCTCAAGGTAAATAGAAGTGTGGAGTGTTTCAAGCTTTCACAATTTTATTGCCAGCTTATTTCTTAGCAGGCCTATCTGAAGGCATAATGATGATAAGAATCTTTTTTGATATCTTTCTGATTCTCTTGTCTGCTTTCAGTCTTAAAAATGTGACCTTGTTATGCTTATAAGCAATGTCACAACACAAATAAGCAACGAGTAGGATACAATTTATTAATTCACAGGCATAGGCTATTCACGTATCAGAGGGATAGAAAGAAAGATCAATCAATAGTTAGCAAATAAAGCGGAGTCTACGTACCACCAAACAATCTGGGCTCTCAACCTCTAGGAGTTTCCTGGTCAGGCATCCCCTAACCAGGGAGGAGGCAACTTGCATCTATCTCTCCTGGAGTAAGTCCCCTTCCCTTACCTATAGATATACCTGACAGCGATGACCACAAGTCATACGACAAAGCTTTGTTCAGCCGGTGGAACTAAGATGTGGTTCGGATGAAACAAAGATGTGGTTCCAGGTGGTCAGTTCTTGGCAGACTGTCCTGTTCACAGGACAATGCAGCTGTCCAAGTTCTGCTCATGGGAAAATGCAGCTGTCCAAGTCCTATTAATAAAGCAAGTTGTATCAGCCCTCAGGTATCCGCTCAGATTAGTAACAGTGACTGGAGGGCCGCCTGTGGAAGCGGGTGTATTTAATCAATATAACAATGGGGTTCAGTGTAGCCTCACCTACAGACCTCAACGACTAAAAAACAGGAGGAAAAAGAGAACTGTCTCTGTGGTCAATTTGTTTAAAATCTCATGATTTCTGTGGAAGTGAGCAATATTAATTTTTTTAATAAAGAAGGCTAGTTTAGACAGTGAAGTTACTCATTTGATCCTTTTATGAGTTATGGAGCTATTGCTATTCCAGCAAATGGTTGCAAGAAAAAACCCAGAAAAGATCAACATCAGCAGCAGTAGTTTTCACTCAGTATGAGTGTTGCTTCAATATTTAAAAATTGGTTTTGAAATTCTAGCAAATTGTATTAGCTGAGTCAGAAAACACACTCTTTACTTCTCCTCATTCCACAGCCTTCTCTGGAAACTGAAGGCTCAGCACAGGGAAGATGATTAACTCAGTCCAAATATGCTCTCAGAACAAGCTACTTGTCTAATAAGTTTTTATTTCCACAAATTTTTAGGATGTATATCTATGAAAAATAGTGATCTCTAAAGGGAGAACATACAGATTTTTCCCATTTCCTTGCCTTCTAGTACAGAATAGGAGAAGCTGACAGGACTAGAGAAGCTAGTGTGACCTTTGCGGGGGAAAGTCTCACTTCTCATATCCAGTAGAGGATAATAATCAGTTAAAATAGAGGGAAATAACGGTATGAATAGATGATAATTTTTGATTGAGCTTGCCAACAATGGGGTCTTCTCCTGGTCAACACATTCATGAACTATTTAGAAAATACGGTGCTAGTGACATTTGTTAAAGATGCAAAATTACTGAGCATAGGTATATCAAAGTCTACCTGCAACTAGTGATTAAAGATGTCCCAATACTGCCTGTTTCATGAAAGGGCAGGTGTAACTCACTATCAGTAAGCCTAATTACATATAACCTAACTGTACATGCATAGGAAGATTTGTAATTTAGCCTTTGCCATTGAAGGAGTAGATGTAGGTGTCACTGTTTTGCAATTTTTAGAGAACTGTGTTCAATGGCAGTCAGAAAGGCAAGCAGAGTTTTGGGAACTATTCAGGAAGGAGTTATTAAAAAAATAGAAAATATGATTATGTTCATCTTGCATCCACTTCTTGAGTATTACTCACATATCCCGTTTTTAAAGAGATATAGTAGAACTAGAAAACATACAGAGAACAGTGACAGGAATGCTCAAAGGTATGCAAAACATTTTTGCCATGAGTAATTAAACAGACAAGAATTCATCAGCCTGGAAAAGACATGAATGAAAGAAAATATGATGAGATTTATAAAATCATGAATGTTATGTGAAATAAGAACAGACAATGATTTTTCATAAGTCCTCATACTCAGTAGGAAGTGGGTCACTAAAAAAATCCCTGAAATCTTTGAATCATGTTCAAAACAAATAAATGGGCCTACTTCTCCAGCAAAGTGTGCTTACACATTGTCACAAGATACAGAAATTAATAGAAATCTGTGTGCTAACTTTCTAGTTAATATTAAAAATAAGTGTTCACAATGATTTTCAATAATAAACAACACAGACTTCTACTGTGGCAAAATTCTTATTTTTTTCACTTTCGCACACTAAGCCAAAGTGTCTATTTGCTGACTCAGAAATGTCTGTGGAATTTTTAGTCTGTATGATTTCAAAAGGATCCATTTCCTGTGGAGTCGGTCATAATATGCTATTATAAACAAGAATAAATACAAAGCTTGGAACAAGTCTGCAATATCAAGCCAACACTATGCATCATTTTCCTGGGGTTTTCCCATGTTGTGTGATAACATAAGAAATGCAATCATTTCCAAAATGGGAATGCATAAAGCAGAAAGTAAAACAAGGTTAATGCATCAGTCACCTGATACCCAGGTGTACTGGGTGATACCCATCCTGATAACCAGGATGTTTGTATTAGTTGACATTCACCACAGAAAGAAAAATTGGGGCCAGCAAACCACTCTTTGTTTTTTCTGTATTCTTTTAAGGAAGAATTAAAAATATTTTCTAGGGATTTTCCAATATTTCTTTCAGTGTCTTCATATATTTTTTCAGCATTTGTGTATTAGAGAGCAATGTATTTTTGTTATTTTAAGAACAATATAATTGAAACTCAGTGGACCAAATTACAGTTCAAGGCTCAAAGAGCTCACAATACAAGAACAGAACTGCAGCAAGCAGTGGGGGGAGTTCAAAAATAAGGGAAATGACATGAGGTTGTTGTTTTGATGCTGTTTTGTTGTTGTTACTGCCCTATTGCCCCCATGCTGAAAATATTGGTGAAGGAGGAAGTGAAAGTGATTTGAAAGGAAGATGAAATGAGGGACTAGGAAATCAGCTGAGGACAGGAAGACAGTGCAGACACCTGTGTTACATTTATTACGAGGACGGCAGTAGAGCAATGAATGGGAGGTGAATACGAATGGCTGCCGCACCATGGAATGGCCTGTTAATAGGATTGTAGTAATACAATTTAGATGCGGTATGAGGGGCCAAGAAGAAAAGCAGCTTATGTACAATTTGGAAGATGAGAGGATGAACAAGAATATATAGATATCTGTGGTGAAATCTGAAGAGTCTTTCTTTAATTATGGTGCAAATGTCCTGACTGTTCCTCAGGTTCTGGTCCATTTTCTGATAAATTATACACACATATGCACATATAAACACTTAAATTGTTTTTTTTCATATGGCTGCTGCATGACCTGGTATTTGGATGCTTGTGTTGCATACTGTCCAGGTCAACAGTTCAAGTGACTGAACACCTCAAACTGAGGCAAAACTAATATGGGTTGGGGACAGGACTGAAACCAGTCTTACTGGATAGTGATCTTGGGAAGAAGCAAGCTGAAGACAGCTCTCGTATTTTATGACCATGGAGTTACCTGGAAGATATTGTTTTGCTGTTTTAAAAATATTTAAATCATAGGCAAGTTGAAATAAAAGTGTGCATGCATCAGGTAAATAGGTAACAACTACTTTAGAACTGCTGGCTGTAATGCAACAGACTTCCCTCTGTATCTCCTGAGCGTTTGTCTTCTGCTGCACAGCTTGGTCCAGATAAGATGTGCTACTGTTTTATCAAGCAACTATTTATGTGTTAAGACCCTTTCAGCCAAACAGACTGAGCCATCTGGCAAATCCCCCAAATCTGAGACCCTTTCCTCTCCCAAAAGAAGAAGTAGATCTGTTGCTACTATGGCATTCTGCCCTTGATTATGAAGTGGGCAAACAGAGATGGACAGTGGGTCAGAAAAGAACAGCATTTGCTCTGCACAGATGTTAACCATGACGCCAGCTCAGCTGTGCTGCAGTGACATCAGGAGGACTGTTCCTTCCATAATTTTCTGCTTCCTGCCGTTAACTTCAGCAAGTGACAATGAAGAAGAGAGAAAAACATAAACAATTTGTTTTCAAATCAACTAAACTTGACCTAATTATTCACAAGTGCTGGATTTGCCAGAATACAGAATTTACAAAATGTCCTGTAGTGGAATGGCCCATAGGCCACTGCCGTGGTCCATCTAACCTACCAATCTGTGGCCAGCAGGGACAGTAGTCAACCATACAACCTTTGCCTTTGAACTCCCTTTTACCTACAGTACCACGGTGTAGCAGGTACTGGCAACGAGAGAAGTATGTCACTGGATATTCCTTTGCATAACTGATCCTATTAACCTTCTGCCAGCTGGTCACTGTGTTGTCTGTTTTACACTAACCTRCATGTTTCATCAGGTGCCTCATAGCTTTCATACTGAGGATTGATGAATTGCAGTTCTGTGTTCACTTTATCCATTGCCATCTTGATTTTTTAAATCTTGCTCAGATTCCCTGCAGCCTTCTCCTCTGTAAAGTAAAAGGACCTTTCTTCTCTCACCTCCTTGTCCAAACTGAAAGTCTTTTATAGTCTCTCCTTTAAGGCATCTGTTCCATCCCTTTCATCATTACCATTGTCCTCTCCTGCAGCTGCCTGCTTCTTGAGATACAGAGATCAGGACTGCACAAATCGCTCAAGATACGGGCACACCAAATTTTTGTATAAAGCAGCAAACCAATACCCTCCCTTTCTTATTTTCAGTTCCCTTCCTGATGATGCTGGACATTTTGTTTGCTTTTGTTTGGCTGTTGCTACACTTTGAGCTGACAATTCTCTGGAATTTTTAAAGATGGTTGGTTTGCACTAGTGTCTCATATACAGTGCTAGGACTCTTCATGGGAAGGTACATTATGCCTATGGGGGCTGTAATCCCAACATCCCAAGTGGGACAGAAGATGGGAGTGAAAATAGTTTGAAGTATCAGCAGTTAATCTGCCAGAATCCTTCCTTGGTATTACCATACAGGATAAGTGCTTCTCTTCCAAAGGGGCTAAGCATCAGCCACTGTGTGCAAGAGGGAGGAATACCCTGGCCTTTAAAAAAGGAAGGCATACTATACTCAGGACTTTCAGGAAACAGAATAGGAAGCAGTTGTTACGCAAGGGCTAATACTTGATATTTGGTACCAAAAGTACAGACCACAAATTCCCATCTTGACAGTCAGATAGTGGCCTTTTGGGTATAGTGAAGACTTAGAAMGCTGGGGCTGGTCTGGAAACTTGCAGTGTTTAGGCATCTGAGGATAAAACCCTCTTCTGTTTAGGAAACTTAAATAAGTAGCCTTGCCCTACAGCCCAACAGAGAGAAAGGCAAAGGACTGGGAATAGTCTGGAGGTAGGAGAGTGAGTGTTTTACCCTATACTCTGTCCAGAACTCAGAGTTCGCAATTGCATTCAGTAATGTCAGGTTACCATAACAGGGTGAGTTATTAACTCCATCTGCTACAAATCAGCATTTCAGCTGCAGGAATTGGGCTTAGATTGCAAACAAGAGATTAGAAAACAAAGCAAACTGTTTCCAAATAAAGCAAAAACACACCCAAAACAGCAAATAGATAACAGATTTTATGTAAAAAATTTATTAGTATATTGATAGGAATAACGACATTCTCACAAGCAAATTCTGGGTGGGTATGTGAGCTTCAATTTTTTCCATTAGCAGAATAACTAACTAGACATACAACTAACTACTTATACAAAGCAATGGGACTGTGAAATATTGTACATACTTAAGAAATTTTACATACTTAAGAAATTAGGAATGGAAAAAAAAATCCAGTAGAAATGAAATAAGTTATCAGCTTTTTTCTTTCTTGCATAGAAATTATTAAATAAATGTCATGGTAAATCACAATAAATAAGTACCAAAAACACTGTCTTACAGATTCTGTAGGCTATATCTAAAATCATAAAGTCACAGTCAACAGCCTAAACACAGGCTGATTGTGACTGAGGAAACTGTTGTTGACACAACATACGAGTGCGCTCCGGGGGAGCAGGAGGATTTTCAATTTGCTGGTGTAGTAGCAAAGCAGTTAGGCTTAATGTAAATAAGCTGTCCTGCAAGTGCATTGCCCTTAATCAGTTGTGTTTGGCTGAAGTGGCTTCCAAAAGATCTTCATTTCCTTTAGCAAACCACTTTTCTTATCTAATGTCTTCATTTTCACGAAACAGCATGTCCCACACACAACACTGAACATTCTGAGAGACTTCCTTAAATAGATGCAGTTAAATAAATAAATAAATAAATAAGTAAATATAATGATCTGCAGTTCGCTTAATAACAGTGAGGCAGGAGGTGGTAGGTGATACACTGCCTGAGAGCTGACTGACGCTTTCCCCAACATGTTTCTCTCTATGGAAGAGTGGGAGCAGCTCTGAGATTCTTCTGTCTTGACTTTTCTTAGAGTGGTGTATCAGTATTGGATTGAGCCCTGTTAAGAGTTGAGGGAAGAAGATAATTTAGAAGGTTCACAGAACAATTATCATTGCTTAGCATTACATGAACAGTTAAGGATGAGTGGTCTGTTTCAAACCCTATTTGCTATTTTGAGGCACAAAGAAAATAAAGACAATGTTTCAGAAGTAATTCCTGAAATTCCAGGGTTTGCATGTCTGGGCGTCTAGGTAGGAAACTTCCGTGGCCTGAGTTTCTCTATTTGTTCACATCAAGAACTTCATTAACTTGGAAATAAGAATTATTAACGCATGGTACTGCGAGCAAGAGGAAGGTGAATTTTTTTTAAAGACTCATTTTTCAATGGGAACCAAACACTTCTGTGGGCGTTTGCCTCCAGATGGAGATAACTGGTACTTGTATCTTTACTAGTGGCATATTCCTGTGGGACCAGCTCTAGAATAAGGACCTCACAGCAGAGCCAGAAAAAGAGCCTAATCCTATAATTAAACAACAAGCCTCCCTGTTCTTTAAATTCGAGTAAGAGAAAATAGAAACTATTGCTAAGAAATCCTGTAAGTTGGCTTTTGGGGGGAGGTTTACCACTCAACTGCCCTAACTGAGAGTGAATGGGACTTACTTGGCCAAAATTGCCTTTACAATCAGCTGAACCCAGGGAGCGGTGGGCTCCAAACACACTTCTCTGCCGTCCTTCAGAGTAGCACTGCAAAATAAAGAAAAWAGGAAAATTCAGGCACCTACTACACAGATCTGTTTTATTCTCATAATGCAATACTGCATTTTTAGATGTACTAACTTAGTATAAATTCACCTCACTCAGCTCTAGATCAGAACCTGGCATAATATTTTATGTGTTCCGTAGCTGAGAAAGTAAAATCATACAGAAGTTTGTGAGTCTGTGTGCCTGCATTTGAATCACTGATGGATTCCCAAAAATGTTTCTCCATATATATAGATAGAAAATCTTTTTTTCTTTTGTTTATATTAGTAAAGAGTTTTTAAAGAAAGGTTGAAACCTCTGTACAAAAAAGGAGCTTGATAGCATAAATATTTTAGTCTCTGTTCCGTGCACTTCAAGACCAGATTGGTCTCAGCATTTCTCTAAATCCATTCATAGCGATTTTTCTTTCTTAGATTGGTACAAAACTGTTTTAGTGAGAGTTTTGCCTGCAGGATTTAAACTAAATTGTTACTTTGTCTATTAAAAACTGAGCAGTCTTTGTACTTCATATTCTACCACCTTAGAATAACTATTCAATATGTCCCATGATAGATAAATAATGATCAGTTCAAGGATATGAAAAATGATAAGAACTATGAAAAACATAATGTAGTACTTATATTTTGTCTTTTATAAGAGTAAGCAGCTCTGGCTAAATCACGTCCACCTGCTTGCTATCTTACTCCTCATGAAACATGAAGTCCCTGCAGCAGCATAGCACAGAGTATAGTTAAAGAACAGACAGAGTCTTGCAAGGATGCTTACATGACTTCCACGTTCTTGCAGTGAGGTCCACTTTGCGTCAGCTTTACATCTTGGATGGATTTAGGGTGGATGAACTTCGAATGAGTGGTTATGCACTGGCACCGGAGCTCATTTCCCATCCTTGCCAGGGCCCTACCTTTGAGAAGAAAAGGAATATTGTAGTTTGAGAGGCATTCTTATCATCAGTTTATCTGACATAAAGCATGACAGCTCTATTTAACATCATTCGAGATTAAAACATTGCAGTCTAAATCCTCACAGTATAACAATCAGTTGCTTATCTTTTAAGAGGAGCCAGTGTACATTTAAAAATAAATTCACATGTCTCTAAAATGAAGCCGGATATTTTATGGTTCCTTCTCCTGACCATACTCAACAGTTAGTTGAATCATTCAATATCTGAATTGGCAAACAGGCAATTATAAAGAAGATAGAGTCTTTTATTGTTTCATTAATTTGAGGTGTGTCTATGCTTATATGTTCATATTGTTTACTCTCCATTCCCAATTGTATATTACTTGCTTSAGGCAATATAGTCATCAATTAACAAATATGAGATCATAAACTAGAAGATACTATCCTTTGTATAGGAAGGTAGGGAAATATTCTAACACTTTTAAGAAGCAGATGCTGCCAAACGTCTGCCAAACATGTATAAAGTGAAATATAGTAACATTGCAGATTTGAAGTAGCTTCCTTAAAATTTTTTCCACAAGATGTCAGTAACTCTTCAGTACGAGGGCTACGTGGTAAATTTCTGACTAAAGAGAAGTTGCTGAAAGTATTTCAGAATAAAGTAAAGCTGAAACAAGCGTAAAAGTATCTCTCTGCAGACATGCATCCCAGTAGATGCCTAGAAAATACTACAGCCATGTGGGTCTTGGGAAGGATTTACTTACCTTGAGACGTAGCTGCTGAGATCAGGAGAAGAGCCAGGACAGCCACAAGTTTGCCGTTCATGATGAGACAAGAGTTTTCTCCTTTGTTATTTAGCTTTGATTCTTTGGAGCAGTGAGCTCTCTTGTCTCAGAGGATTGCTGATGCCTGAACTGGGTAATCCATGTTGCTTATATACTGTTTTATGCCCAAGATATCTGCACTGCTAGCATGTGGATTGCGTTAGAGGAATTTCCCATATGCAGTAAAAATGAGTCACATGACTGTTGTGAAACTTCTTCTTAGATGACTGAGGAATTATTTATCCTGCAAATGAACTAATTTATTATTTTATTAAAATATGTCAATAATATATGTGCTATTGAACTTCTTTTGTAAATTTCTATAAGTTTTATGAGGTTTATAATGCATACTCTTATTTGGCAATAAAACTTTATGATGTTTTTGGTTACATTTATCTTATATATATTTTTTTTCTTCAGGGTAATATGTGATTTTCATGGGAATGCCAGATCTGTGTTTGAGATACTTGATTTCTTATCTCTGTTTATGGTGATTGCTTCTACATGTAAGATTTTAAGTGTGAAAATCAGGCACTTTTGCTGAAGCCAGCCAAAACTTTTCATTTTTCACTGGAGTCAGGATTTTACCTCAGCATTATTTTGATGCTACTGATTTTAATTTTTTGTTCTTTTCTTTTTGTCTGTTGAAGTAGCATCTTATGAAGTAAATTAATCTCTAAGCTGTCACGTTCAGCAAAGAAATTGAGGCTGCAGTGTTCAAAGCTTCCTGGGGGATATAGATACTTAATTACAAGCAGCTTTGAAAGTCATTTCTGCATTTTTTGTGCCACACATTTTGAGGAATGAAAAATAGAAGATTTGTATGCAAGTAAAATGCTATGACCTACTCAAAGCAGCTGCTTTTGTTTGCTTTATAATAATTAAATAATTTTAAATAATGTTTTTCTGTAATCTTTTTCAGTTACAATAATACTAGTTTTTTTACAAAGGGAGATAACATTGAATATTATAGTATTTTCTGTTAGGAGCCTTGCTGCATGAATGCTGAATGTTTATCTTTCAAGGGAAAAAAATCAAGGGAAAACTGAGGATCAAATGTTGATCTGTTCCTTAAACAAAGATTTGTTTTTTAATCCATCTGGAGTGCATGTGATTAAGAGAAGCCATTCTGTTTCAGCACTGTTAAATGGCTATCCTTTTGACCATGATGACCTTTGCTGCTTGTCATCTCCAGCTTCAAAGATTATGTTTCTGTGATCTGTGGCTGTATAGAGGTACTTCTCCCAAACTCTGAGGTCTCAAAGGAACACTGAAACACAACTTATCTTTAGTCTGTAAAGTATTATAATTTACTCTGCACCGTTTGTCATGAGTTTACCTGATAAAAGAGACTTTGTAGTGAAAATTCATGTCTCCCATCACCGTATCAGTTGGTCCAAGAAAAGATATATTATTAAGCTTGTTTCTTCTACCGCTTACTCAGTGTCAAGAGTTAACAACAGATACCAGTTCTGACTCAAAATGGTGCTTCTCCTTAGGTCTATGTTGTATAGAAATTAATTAAAAATACCTTTAATTCTTTGATGTCATGAGAAAGGAGAGGATTTTACCAGATATTTATTGTTTATATTTTCTTTAAATTAGCAGTGTGATTTCACTGTTGTCAAATTGTAGATGTTGAACTTTTAATCAGCTTACTTTGAATGTGTTTTTTGCTAGTTCTTCTATTTTAGGATTGCTCTATCTTTTGCTCTGTGTCTTTATATAGGTATGAACATGCAGAGATATAGTAATTAAAATTTGATTAGAGATCCCACTTTGTTATTTGCAGCTTTATTTTCTAATTTTGCTGTGTGCTGAAATGTCATTAATATCTTAGGCAAAAAAAGAAAAATCCCCCTCAAATCCCCAAGTAAAATCAATGACTCCTTACTCTCCTTTCCATTAGACTATGCTACTTCCTGAATGTGGCAGTAACAGAACTGCAGAAATCCCCAAGGTCAAAAGTGAAGCCAAGAGCCTGCTCCACCTATGTGATTAACCCTGCCCTTGAGCTAAGAGTAAGTATCACTTTAAGAGAGCTGTATATTTGTAATGAAAGAAAAATTCAGTATATCTTCTGAGAGTTAGAGTTTCTTCTTTATCTGTACTTTTTCTCCAGTATGACACAGTTTCACTGGGACAATATGAATGAGATGTAATAGAAATGGTAGTAGATAAAAAGGTTGAGACACGAGTACAAGCCCAAAGGACCAGGCACTCTGGAACTCTGTTCCTGGGAGTGAACAAGCTTTTCCCAAGTTCTCCCTGCATCCCTTCAACATGTACACTTTCCCCAATATCTCATCCCAACCCCTGCCTGTGGGAACTGCAAATCTATTATCTGATTTTGGCACTGTGTGTTTTCCCGTCAGCCATGAAAGATGATTTATGCAAATGGAATTGCGGCTCCTTCTGTAGGATAACATCAGTGACGGAGCTGATACTGGCACAAGCAGAGACCTTCCATGCTCACCCCTGTTAAAATCATTCCTGTGTAACGAGCAAAACAAAAATTATGCAATAATCCAGCTACTGAAACACTGCTGAAGAAATGGAAGTAAATAGTTCCCTTGCCTGTGTTTTACTCTTAAAGCAGGGGATAGAATGTGTTCTCCGTGCTGCAGGGTGGAAGTTTTTCTTTCCTGTTCTTCAATGACTCATTGCCTTGTCTAATTAACACAAAAGTCAAAGGGAATCATTTGTGTTCTTGGCTGTGATCATTTAGAGTCTTTTCAGGTGGCAGGGATGACCAAAAACAAGTAAAACAGTGAGGAGGGTCATGTGTTCTCTGGTGACCAGGACCACCAGGAGGGATGTAGAAGAGCTGAGTCCAGTCTTTTCTTGGTGTAGGTTACTCCTCTTCCAAATGAATTCTCTAACAACAGAGCTTGCAAGGTCAGTCTATGTAATAAAAATAAGAATCCCTTTTTTTCTGACAGATTTGAACCTCTTGGATGAAAAGCTGTGCACACAAGAAGACCCTAAAGACCTGGAAGCCAAAGCTTTCACTGGAATGTGAGTTCAGCCTTCACAAAGTGAACTCTATCAATATCTCTTCTGTGTCCTTTCTACCAACGGAATCATTTTTTTTCCCCAAGATAAAAATTGCACTCTGTCTTTTCAAGTCACTTCCTCTTTCCTGCAAAATGCTTGGCATTCTCCAGTGATTCTATTTGACTCATGGAGTGTGGAAGGGGCAAATAGTGGCAGGTTGGGAAAGATTCACTGCTTCTATTCAAAAGCAAAGCGGGACGTGTTGTTAGGCAGGCTTTTGTGGAAGTTTCTGATGATGCAATAGGTAGAGAGCAGAATGTCTCCTAAACACGTTTTTGTCTTTGTGTCTTTGACTTGCTGTGTGAGGAAGTGGTAACATAGAAAGAACAAGCACTCAAGCCAGTCTGGGTTTTTTTCAAACATAAATGCCTAAATATAGGTGCTTACGTACTCTTAGTCTGATTATGTACCCTTAGACTGATGACTGCAAGTGCTAGACTTCCCTAAATCCCTCTGGAATCACAGAATAGAGCTGCTTCTTAATTTGTTTGCCTTTTCATTTTTAGGTCTATAAATACAGTGTTGCAAGCATATATTTATACAACTGACAATATATTTTTCTATGCTAATTATATCAGCTCTACCTGAAAACAGTCATTCTTTGTTGTGGTTTTGAGTTAAACAAAAAAATCATTGTAGGCTAAATTAAATGTTTCATTTGATCTAATTTGATATGAATAGTCACTTACAATATCAGTATTAATTATATATCAATATTAGTAAGTAAATAAGATACTAATATTAGTAGACAATGCTCGCAAATATTAATAGACACTGATTTTAACAAATTTGTTTGATATACCTGATATTAGCAGACATTCTAAGTCCCAGCAGAGATTTTGTAGGGACCAGCAACTACAGTTTTAATTGCCATATGAAAGCTGCATTCATTTCTTTAGTTGCATTTCCTCTTCTTGTGTTTGGCAGGAAACATTTTCTTCCCACCCAACAGACAGTGGGAGTAAGATACAGAAATAAGGGGAGGAAACACATGATAAATTTAAAGAAGTTTGACTTGAGAATGTCTGATTAAATTAGAAGAAAGTGGTTTGTAGACCAAATATATGTCAGGTATTTATCTCTTGCTCTTAGAATATCCCTGATTCCTATCTTGCTGTTGCTTAAACAACAACCAACGTAGCTTTGTAGAAGTTACTATGAATACTTCCCAGCAATGGATGCATAGCAGGTCCCTTCAGGCTGAAACTCTCCACAAGAAATGGCAGAGGGTTAGGTGTGCTGGGCTGTGTAATGTTCTAGCTGCACTACCTTCAGTTCTTCAGCTTCATGTCTGTGAGCTGCCATCAGAGCAGCAATGGTAATGTAAGGATAGCCTAAACCAGGTAGTACTCACTAGGAAGTGTCTGTGGAGACACGGTCCATATTTTCATGGATCTAATCTGCACACTGAAGTGACCTGTGTTAAATATGTGACACAGATCAGAGAGTAATGGGAGCAGATGGCTCTTTCGTGCGCACAGCTCTATATATCGGGGGTGTTTTTTAAACAGAGTATGCGCAGAGATGGAGAGTTGATCTGTAGCACTCAGTAGAAAGTAGTTAGATTGCCTGCCTAGGAAAGAAATGCAAAAATGTCCTGGATAAAAATATAGAGTAGTATTATAAATGAGATCTGATTTGCACAGAGGCTATTATATACAAATTTACTAATGCATTGAAACTCGAGTGCCTGGATGGATGAAATCTTGCTGTTCAGCAAAACTTGCAAGGTGAAAGTCAGCAAGAGGGAACAATCAGTGTGTCTGCTTACAAATTCAGATCTGAATTCAAGTTTACTCCAGTTTGGGGTTCCAGTGGGGGTCAGTGTCTACTAAAAACTAGACAGTTGTGAGAATTTTTTACATGTCTTTTTGCAGTCTAATGCTCTGTCTAGCCTGTAGCTATCCCCCAAACCTCAAACCCAACTCTGCCATCCTGAGCTGAGAAGATGGAACTCCACAAGGCAGTCATGATATTTTTGCCTATGGTCCTCCATTGCTCTAATCACATGGCTCAGATCTGGTGATTGCTGGTAGAATCTTCACTTCAGCACTATCATCAGAAACTAGATTTGAATTGCAAGGGAAAAACTAGGTGTAGCAAACAGATAAGAGAAAATATCTTTAACACCATTTTTTAATTTAGAAAGAATTTAACCATAAATTCTATGGAAATTAAAGCATTAAACCAATGTTTAGTCTCCTAAACAGTCTCCTAGGCCCATGAGCATTGACATTTTCCATGCTAGCTACCATGCTAGCTAAATCATTTTGCAAAACAGTAAAAACTTGATCTATTATAGCATCATGTAGAACTAACATGAGAGAAAACAATATACATAAAATCAAAGTAAATAAAATGTGTTCTCTTCTTCATAAATACTACATTCAAATCTCTCTCTCTATATATATACACATAGAGAGACACACTCTTCCTTATGTCTACCTATCTATATATAGAAACTATATCACAATAAGTATCACTGCAAAAAAAACACGTCATTTAGTATCACTAATTTTAGCGGCTTACTTCTGTAAGCTATTATTTTACAGTCATTCGCCTGCCCTGAGGCTGCCAGTGACTTAAGAACTGCTGATGAGACATAACAAAGCACCTCATTGGTGGTAAGTTATTTGCCAGTTTTCTGACAGCAGTAAAGAGTCTGTGCTTATTTGCTTGCAACCATACTGCAAGTGCATCGCACTCAAATGCTTTTCAGCTAAAATCACTTCCAAATGTTCTTCTTTTCCTTCAGTCAATCACATTTTACTTAGTGTTTTCCATGTCAGTGAATGGCATGTCCCACAGACATTTAAATCTCCTCTTAAAAGATTATTTTAAAGATACGTTGTCAAAAAATATATTTTCTTTATGCACATAGAAAATAGAAAAAGCCAGCTTTGATCTTCAGGTACCAGGAGTGGCTGTTGAAGGATCACTGCCATTTTCTGAAACATAGTTCTTTCATGAAGAAATGGGTGTGAATTCACTCTGTTGTGCTCACCCACTTCCCTGGCATCCCACTTCCAAACAGAGGAGTTCTGAGTGTGCCCACCTACTTCTGTATGGAGCCACTCCATGCATTGTGGACATCCTTGTTGTCCTTCTCTAAATCTTTCCCAACTCTACTCTGTCTTCTACAAGATGGTAGAGCAGAGCTGCACACAGTGTTCTTGATGTGGGTGAAACACGCAGATATACAGTGACATAAGGAAGTTCTGTGGTTTATTCTTTATTCATGTCCTAGTAATTCCTACCATTATGGGTTTTTTTGTTGTTGCTGTTTTGATTTCGAGCTTTGAGGGTTTTTGGACTGCTGAGTCCTGACCTGAAATTCCTATAGTACTACCTACCATAATCCCGAGATTGTTCTTCTGTGTGCTAATAGTCAGCCTAGAATGCCTCATTTTTATATAAATCTAGGATTTCTTTCCCTATGTGAATCCATCTTCTGCAGTAAATTTCATCTGTTCTATTACCCTCTCAATGAGTCTCATAAAGCCATTCTGCAGTTTTTCGTAGCTGACCCTATTCTTTACTATCTTTTGTTTAATATCATCAAGTTTCAGTTAATGTGGAACTCCATGGTTTCCCTTTACCATCAAAAAATTACATTTATTTTTCCTATTTCTTATATATTAATCTGTTGTTTATCCATTGCAAGACTTCCTTCTTAGTCCTGCTGTGTAGTTATCTCAGAAGTGTTTGGTGAGGGTTGTGAAAGGATTTCAGAAAGCCAATTCAGCTATACCCATTGGATCTWCCACATCCACAAGCTTGTTGTCGGCTTCAGAGAAGTGCAACAAGTGCATGAAAGAAGACTTCTCTTTAATAAAGCTGCATAGATGCTTCCTCAGTATATGATATTTATTTATGTTGACTGATTTTATTATTTATAGTTCTACTTTAAGTATGGCCATTTAGTTACAACTTAATTTCTTCTCATTGATTATGATCCTTATAACTCTAATTAACACATCAGATAAGTTTGAGCTGCTTGAACTATCTTGGATATGGTTTTGGAAACAGACACAGCAAAGGAAGTAGATGGAATTAGGAACAGTCTCAGAGTTAGTAATGTAGCAGGAGGAAATCTATTGCCTGGCTTTTTTATCAGGAAGTTTTTCTTTCTTTTGTTCCATGAAAAACTCCAGGGTATTTTTCCTTGACTTCTGTTAGATTTGTGACTCAATATTGTTACTGGCCCTGTAAAGGAGGTTACCAAAGTGAATGGTAAAGAAACTTACTAATGGAACCATTACTATTAGCAGGAACTACAAGAAGATCAACACTTACTTAGGAATTTGTGCTCACTTGTGCAAGGCTATTAATGACMTATTTTTACTCTATCGTCCAACTGACATACATAAAAGTCAAAAACATCCTGTGTTTACAGCTTTACTCCAATGGAATGGACATACGTCTATGTCCAGCCTAAGGACAGTTGAGTCCCCATTTATACCAGTGAAAGATAATTAACTTAGAAATGCCAGCTTAGCTCTATATTATATATGGAGAGAGAAAATGAGTCTTTGGGAGCTTGATTTCTAGAAGTGTCAAACACTTACAGATCCTGCTGTGTTCCTAACAGATGGGTGTGTGCATGCTACATTGGTCTTCTGGGTGGCTTAACTCACAGGGACTGTATTAGAGCCAGGAAATGATTTTAATCCCGTGGTTGATTCTCAGTCGTTTAACAGTATTGATTAAGAGAGAACTGTTGGAAAGAATTACTAATGCCTGCAGAGGGAGAACATTTTTTTCATGCCAAGCAAGATATTCCATGGTTGGCCTTTTTAAATAGCTTTGCCTGAAACTGGCCTAACAAAGAATACACAACTTGGCCAAAAAAGCCATTACAGTCAGCCAGACCCACGGAACAGTGTGTTCCAGGCACATTTGTCTGCCCTCTTTCTGAGTAGCTCTGCAAAGAAAGAAACAAAGAAGGTCAAGGTAAGTGGATCCCTCCCACTCTCCTAACGATTTTTATATATCTTAGATATTTGGCAATAAAATAAGCAAAGGAACCAATCCAAACTATTGTTTATTTCAGTTGTGTGTATTTTCTACCTAGTAGTTATGTGAGCACTGGGGGAAAAATAGTTTCATGTGAATCTGTGTCCTATAGTTTGATTACAAACTACAAATAGATTTTTTTCTATTCTTGGGCATTTATAATTTTTTTTTCTTCAGTGTAAACTGTGTAAAATAATGTAAGAGCTTATAATGCAACTTCTTCTGATGAATCTAGGGGAATTATTAAACAGTTTCTCTCTTCTCTCTGACCATAGTTTAGCAAATCTTTTAGGAACTTTATTATATTGGAGACATCTTTCTTTTTATCAAACCTGCCTGAAATTACTGATTGCTGGTGCAGTAGAAGTGGACAACGTGCACAATTCTGCACAGAGGGTTTGATCACACAAGTATTGTTTACTTATGAAACCATAGTGAATACAAAAAAAAAAAAACCCATGAAAGCTCCCTTCTTCCTTTTATGTATGTGCGTTCTTTCAAGCAATTTGAATATTTCCTACTATGATTTTATATGTATGCAAGCTTACAATGTTTTTAATTTGTACCCACATGGATTTTACAGTTCCAGTTTAAGTCCCACACCAGCACATTTTCTCTCAAGAAAATGCTCAGTGTGGAATTTTGACTTGCAGCATTTCAAAACTTCTCCATGTATAGATGAAATTAATGGAAATTATTTGAATTCATTTTAATCGAGTCAGCATTGTATCTTTGATTGTTTATTGTACAAGTTATTAATTATTCCCCAGATACGTGTAGAGGGAACTAATTCTGTCCTCTGGCATTGGTCATAACTGAGATATTAGCATAGAGAGACTTTTAAAATTGTGCCTGGAGACAGCTTGTAACATTTTCAGGAAACTAGCTTGTTCCTTCAGATAAAAGACTAATTTTGAATTTAGCATCTATTGAGGCATCACAGGGAATATATAATTCTATCCAAACTATATAAGTGACAAAGGTACGACATACAAAGGCATTTTCTTCTGGTGAAAGAAAAGTGGTATTTTGCAAAAGTACTCACATGGTTTCTACATTTTTGCAGTGAGATCCACTTCTATTTAGTTTAACATTCTGAATGGTTTTGGGAGAGATGAACTTGGAATGAGTGTTTCCATGAGTGCATGGGAAGTCATTTCCCTGTGTCTTTGCCAAGCCCTTATCTGTGAAAGAAAAATGCAGTTATGGCTGGTTAAATGGATCTTATCAATTTTTTGAACCTATGATGCAAAGAACATTACTTTCTGTCAATCCTGTTTTTACTAATTGTAGACAATATGATTTTCTGAAGACTTTTAGATAAAAAGAATTACCCGAACCTGCACAGCAACAGAAGTTTAATTTTCAGAGCTTCCGGTATGCAGATGCATTTAAAATTAAATTTACATCTCCTGTTTAAGTGATAATATGTACATAGTGCACGTGTGCATGGCCAGATTCTGCACCTAAATTAAATCACTTTAAAATCTAGATTAACATCATCAGTGATGTCCACATATTCTTTATTAGTTTCTGCCATGATCATCTGTTATATTGTTTATTCCCTCCTCCAAACTGCCTAATTCTTGCTTTTCAGAAGTGCTGTCCTTGGCCTACCTACCAAGAATAAAAGCACTAGTAGGAAAAAGTTGCCATTCAGAAAGGAAGAGATACAGGGACACATTTATAAAAAAAAAATCCTATTTTGAATCGAATGTTTCTTAAAATCTACGTCTAGGCATACATTAAATACTGCTTTCCTGACAGATGTGAATTTTCCTCACAGAAATTGCCACAGTATCCAAACACATTCTAATACAAACACTGCTTTTTACTTATGAATGACAAAGTTTATTTAAAATTCAGATCACCTGCAAAAAGTAGACATCAACATAGTATAAGTCCGCTTGAATTTGTTGTTATTCATTAGTCATGAGAGCTTTAAGAAATTATTTTCTTACTTTCTAATGCAGCCATTCAAGACCAGAGAAAGAACAAAGTGATTACAACAAATTTGCTGTCCATTATTGTGCATAAGTTTTTTTCTCGACTCTTCTGCTCTGGTCCTGTTTCATATCTAGCTTTATATCAGAAAGCTCCCAGCCTCCTCCCAGCCTAAATACTAAACAAGTACACTCGAACATATTGTGTGGATTTTCTACAAAGAAATTTCCTAATATGTGAGACTATTTCATAACAAATCAAAATCTTTGTGTAGTCCATTCAGTAAGTTTTGGAATTCCATAACTTAACTTTGCTGCTATATTTTCTCAAATATTTCTTTATATTCTTTTGTATCATTATTCATGACATTACTCAGCTTATTTGTGGAATATGTTAATTTTAACCAGTATTGCTAAGCTTGCACTTTGAATTCAGTACAGCACAACTTGATCCTCCAAAGCTCAAAATAGAAACTTTATTTTTTCTCTGAATTCAACAGAAACTCCTGTTGAATTCTTTGCATTTAAATGCTTTGAGCAAAAACTTTGACCCAATGGAAGTTAATGATATGTTTCATCCTAGTATTGTGGACCGTATTTTGATATGCCTCTGATAAAGCAGTTTATCTAGTGTCTTGTGAAGGCAAAGCTTCATTAGTTCATATTATTCAGTTGACTGACTTTTATTTTGATGCTCCTGCAAGAATAAACAACAGAGTGAGGAAAGGGCTGTTTCCAGGCCAGGCCTGATAACAGTTTGTTAGGAAATTTGCTGCCTTGAAGGAACACCAGTCAGTTGCTGTATCACTTAGTTTCTTAACAAGATTACTGCCATCAGATTAAAACAACTTGAGGAATGTGCTATAGCTTGACAATGTAACCTTTTTCTTTGTCTCATTCAGTTTTTGTTTCATGTCCCTTCAGGTAGTAGCGTTCAGTTACAGAAATAATGATTAGCAAGAGAAAAGCATTCTTGATGGAATTATTCTTCAAAACCCTTAGAATTAATGAGGCGCCATTATATTCAAAGCTGTCCAAGAAGTAATTATGTCAAAAGCTGGTTTGTACCATTTGCCCAGAGCTTTGAGCAATAAGTGTTGCAGAGTTATCGAGACAAGAAGAGAGGGAATGTCTTTGCTATTGAAAGAGATTTTTTTATACAGTTATAAAGCAAACCTTCAGAGTTCACTGTCCTTCCAGTCTCTTTCTTTAGCCCTTTCTTCTGATTTCCCATGACATTTTCATTCACAGCTCTCTATCTTTGTGATAACATGACTTCATAAATTGATTCTGCAGATTTTTACTATATATGATTGTTGCTATGGTTCCTTTGCAATACGGGAATTTGTGCTAGAACAGCATACCGATAGTCTTACTACATAGACTTCTTTTGAGATGAAGGTAGAAGTTTTCTGTTTTACAAACAAGCTGCTATTTTGAAGGGATGTGAGGGAAGGATATACAAACTATGCACTTAAACTTGTGGATATCCCTTCTAAGACTTAAGTTTTCATAAAGGTGATGGCACTGATCTGCCATTCACAGAAATCTGCAAAGTCTGGAGGACAGAATATTTTAAATGGTAAGTTACAGCTCAAAAGTATCTCACTTGATATAATGGCAGGTGATTTCAAACACTGAGATGGTGTTGCACATCCATCCCATTGGTAATGCACAGTCATTTTTACCCTGATAATGCAGTAGTGGGACATCTATATACCATCTGTACTTTTTGAAGACTGCACATTTAAATGCTTAGCAGTAGCCCAGCATAAAATTTGGGTGGACACAGGCTGTAGCAATAAGTAGAGGAAAAAAGTAAGCTGAATTTAGTGAGAAGGAAGATGGCTGGGCAAAAATACTGTGCATGCACTAGATTTTGTCATCTAGTACAGGTACAGTTCTATTACCCATAACCAGATATTGGCTTGAATTTGGCTGCATATGTTTCATGATTATTGCTTTTATATTGCTTAGAGGCAGGAGGTAGTTAAAGCCAACTGGTTGACTTCTAAGTGTCTCAACTTAAAAATATTTTGCCTGGTGAATTACTCATTTCATAGATTCCAAGTTCAACTTTGAAAAGAAAGAAGTGGCAAAAAAAGAGGCAACACAGTTCAGCCCACATTTGACAAAGGCATTCATCAAGCCAGAACATTTGCAGTGCTTCTCTTTGTGCTGGGTGTCCGAGAGCACTGAAACATATTTTTGGAAGCATGAAGATTGTTAGTATGTTCATAAGAAATGTAACCTGTAAGTATATGTAGAATAGAAATACAATATTTAATTATTTCTAGCCAATCAGTGAATCATTTTGCTGTGGTGAGTGAAAACCTATGGAGAAAAGAAGAGTCATGATTCAGCTGCTGTGCAGGCAGATGTCCTGGCTGGGGTCCTGGCAGCACAGCCATTGCAGGCATTTTGGACAGAAGCGTTTGTGACAAGAGCCCTTGGCCCTGATTCAGCTCCCAGTAACATGTCTGGGATGCCCCTGTATGCACTTACTGTATACGTCTACGTAACACTGAAATCGGTGCCAATCCTAGAAGATACACACATGCTGTTATGGGTATGCATATAAAGTGGGTCTGTCTGTGGTTCTTTCCCACCTCTTCCTGGTATTTCTGACATGTTTGCCTCTGAATTAGATTTCTGGATAAAGTCAGCTTGTAAAAATCAATCAGAAACCAGCAAATCCTCCTGTTTTAAGACAAGTCCAAACAACTCCTGACCCCCTGAGAAATTTGCTGCTTTCATTTCAATTGTTTCTTTGCATCACTGTGTCACAGACACGTGGCTGTAGAATCTGAACTCTATTTCTTAGAATTTCTCCTGGTGTGATCATTCCTCTTTTGAATTAGGGAGGATGTTTAGTGACATCCTTAATGTCTGCCAGGTATCCTTGAATACTTGAGTTAATGAAAAAGCTTGTTTAGTGCCAAATTCTCGGGTAGTGTTCTGTCTGAGCACTACCACTGCTATAACCTAGGAATTTCTGTGGCTAACCGTTATTTATTCATTACTACTTTGTGAATTTTATTGGTATTCAAGGTTATTACCAGTGACAGTTCAAAAGCCCAGACCACTGAAGACACTGAATCTGGCAGAAAAAGAGGAAGCAGGTCAATGACTTTACTTTATATTTCTTCGTATTGAAAATCATCTGTATTCATTGGATGCAAGGAGTTGCTAAGGTAATGAGTTGTCCCCACAACTCAGCTGCTACTTGTTCTTCTAAGACCCATTCGAGAGATACAAAATGAGAAAAAAATTCATCCTCTAATTCTTTATTTAAATAAGGAAATGAATAACATACAATATGGAAATAAAAACAAGCATCTTAGGCACATGAACATCAATCTTTTCCAAAAATAATAAATAAATAAATAAATAAATAAATAAATAAATAAAGCAACTACATTCTTATACAAAAGTATAATTTAAGTAATTAATATCAAAGAAACAATTTTAAATATCTGATAGAATCCAAATAAATAAATAAACTTGTGGGTTTTTTTAAACAAAATACAGCATCAAAATATGCATTCAAACCTTCCCAATGCTAATTCATAATATCTTGAAAATGGTGGCACAAAAACTAATGCCTCGTGAATTTTGGCTTTCTAATTCAGAGAGCCACCATYTTCTGGTCAATAGTCCATGCTCTGAATGATGCTGCCTAACTGTGCGTACTAGGAGAGAAGTCATTCTCTCTCACCAAGTCACCAGTCTGTTGCTAATCTATTAGCAAAAAAAGGAGAGTGTCAGAGTGCACTGCACTAATACAGCCATGTTTAGCAGAAATGGCTTCAAAATCACCCCTCTGTCCTTTAATAAGTCATTTTTTCGTCTACATTTAAGTGATTTCTCTTTCAYACAATAAGAGCTCTTAAAAAGACTTGAAGAACTGCTTTCAAGTAAGTATGCAAACAGGGAATGAATACCATCCAGATGCTGTTAAAAGTGTGAATATAGGAGGTAAGATGAGGTCAGTTGCTAGAAGCTTGATTGCTATGTCTCCCATTTTGCCTTCATGGAGGAGTTAGGACATTTTTCTTCTTTGCCTTAGGACACTGTCTCAGTGTTGCCATTTGCCCTGCAAAGAAAGAGACAATCAAAACTTGCCCTTTGAGCTGCTATCACCCCCTGGAATCAGGTGAAACCAGCAGCTAAAGGTTTGTGCTTCTGTGTCCAATCCCCTTAAAAGCTGTTACTGAACCCAAGGGAAGCTGGTACATACTCATCTTCCCGCAAGTATTCAGTAACTCAGTAGGCTTCTGTGGTTTAATACCTCACTTAATTACTGTTGAGGCTGATTTCTCCCTCACTCATCTAAATGCTATTAATTTAGAAAGAATTGTTCTTGTTTCAAACCACTGCAAGCAAGAGTAAAACCAGTCAGTTAATGCCTGAACTTCCAAAGAACTGAGCACCTAAGCTGCATGTTTTCAATATGCTTCTGCCTTACCAAATACGTAGCTAACATTTACAGGGGGCCTGTTGACAGTAAGAGATTGAACATACTGGTGTGATTAGAGCTCAGTTTTTGAACAATTTGTGCTGTGTGTGTTTGCTCCCTTTTCTGAAGTATTGTTTTTTTTCAACAAGCAGTTCTTACTGAGAACAAGAGACTCACTTGTCCAAAATTGCCTTAATGATCAGCTTCACCCATGGAGCAGTGGGTTCCAAACACACTTCTCTGCCGTCTTTCAGAGTAGCTCTGCACCAGAGAAAAAAGGAATGCAAAAGATTAACTTGGTGAATTCCAAAGCAATTCTCCTTTTCTCTTAAATGTTATCGCAGTTTTCTCAGTTTATGCCAGGATAGCAGGTGTACACTGACATGTTCTCTTTTACTTTAAGCTGTGTCAACTGAAACTGTAGCCTAATGTGTGGTTTCTTAAATTATTTCATGTCTTCTTGTGTCTGTTCGAATGCATTAGATTGCTTGTAGGATTCTCTACGGTTTCAAATTTGCCCGAATCCTCATGTAGTTTTGTTTGTATTCATAATGGATTTTAACTGAGGGATAAATCTTTCCATTTTCACTCAGAAATCATGCTGGCTCTCCTATAGGAATTTTGTCACAGAAAGGCTTCAGGAATTGTGACTGACTGGATTTTATGATTTGCAGGCTAGTGGAATTTTCTTCATTGACTGRGGTAGAAGTGTGTTCATTTTTGGCCTAGTTCATTAAAATTCGGTTTTATTCACTTCATCAGCACAGCTCAGTGTGTTTAATTCTCCTCTCTTATGCTGGAGGAACTCAGAATTTTAGAAAGTTTAAGGTTTAAGTTGACATACTACATTGAGTATTGAAAATATAAATGTGGAGATAGAAATCTGAGTTTCCAGGCCTACTAGCTTGTAACATCTCTCAGAGAACAACCACATCATCAATAACGTAAAAGCTGTTTCCTCCTCGTTAAGAAAGAGAATATTGCATTTCCTGATTGTAGGAAGAGAATATTGCAGAAGTACTTACATGACTTCAACGTTCTGGCAGTGTGGTCCACTTGGGATGAGGTTCACATTTTGAATGAACTTGGGATGGATGAATTTGGAATGGGTACTTATGCACTGGCATCGAAGTTCAATCCCTGAACGAGCCAAGGCCTTACCTGTAAAACAGGAATAGAAATAACAAAACAAAAAAAAATGGTGGATATGTAGGCTAGCTCACCATTGGCACAGGAAGCACAGCATGTTCTTTTTCTTACAGTATTAGTAGTCATAATTCTCTTTTTTAGGAGTCTGAGTACTTGAAAAAATTGTCTTCACTTATTCTTTTAGGCTACCTAAAACCAGTACCTATTCAAAAATGACTGTTACAGCAGCTAGTGGTTCAGAGAAATGCAAAAATGCTAACTACCGAATGCCAGCAGTTGTAGAACTATGTTTTATTATGTCCAGTCTTTACTGCRTCAGATTATGTATGGACTTACATCCTTTCACCTGAAAATAAGATCTGACTCCCAATTCTTTTAATTTTTAAGGCACAAAATTATTTACTGTATTTTTAAGAAAGCACAATATAGCTCCCTGTCAGCATTCACAGTAGCAATGAGTCATGAAAGTTTTAGGAAGGACTTCTTTACCTTTCGTTCCAACCACAGAGATTAGGAGAAGAGTTAGGACAGCAGCAACAACCTTGCCCTTCATGATGGTGCAAGAATTTTTCTCACTTGCGTCTTCTGGCTCTGGTTATACGGAGAGGTGAGCTCCTGTAGCCCGGAGTGTGGGTGATGGCTGTGCTCTGGAACCTACCTTGCTTATATGCTAGCTTGGCCTCCTGACTGTGCTCCAGCATTGCATGTGGGTAGTACCAGTGGAAACTCCTGAACGTGTAAGATGCTATCATAAAATGAGTCATGCTCAAGTGGGTAAACCCCTCTCCCTAGATGACCTTTGAAATTGCTTTTCATTAACAGAGAATTCTTTATTAATTAAAGAAATATAAAAACATTAAGTATAATATTGCCCTGCAGTTAGCTTCATGGAATGTATAGATTTTTATAATACTCATTTTCTTGAGTACTGTGATTATTGTGATATTATTTATTATTTTCCTCTGTACCTTCATACTTTTTTCTATTATTATTATGTTATGTTTTATGACTTTCCAGTTCTAGTGAAAGGCATATGACCTGTGACATTCYGTCTCTCTAAAGAGAGAAAAAGTTTTTTTCTCTTTTTTTTCAAGAACTAGTAGAACTATGTACTAATATTGTTTTGTGGAACTGATAAATAATAGAAGTGCTAGATGTCTAGGAATGTGTAAGAAAAGGTCAACTGTAAATGATACTTAGCTCTAGTATTCTCATTCTCTAAGCCTAGTTTCATTTGATACCCCCTAGTTCTTTTATGGGAAAAGAGAGTGAGCAATCAGTCCTTATCCCTCATCTCTAGCCCCTTCATAATTTTATAGATCTCTATSACATTTCCCGCAGATCACCTGTTTTTACAAAATGTCATCCTGTTGCCTGGTAGGAGCATGGTTTGGCTTGTTCATTCTTACCTCTGGACTTGTTTTTCCAGCAAACTATTACCGCGAACACCAAACATTTTACAGAAATGTAAATGAGTCTATCAATGGAAATGCATACATACAGAAAAGAAAATGGAAGYATGAATTTCCATTGCCTCTGGCATGTAGAACAGTCTTTAAAAAATGAACAAAAGAAAATGTTCTTTCCCTTTAATTTCAGAGGTATAATGATTGCTTCTGGACTATAGATGCAACGAAGSTGATATTGTGTTCTTCATGTAAAACTTGCTGCCTGTTGTAAGGAAACTTTATTTCTACCTTCTTGATCCAGACAGATAAGTTTGTAGCTATTGTATCTTGATACTACTCAAATACAAAGAGAGGGCTTATATATCTTACTTATCTATGATAAAACGATTATAGTATAACAAATCTTGATACAGTAGTATATGGAGCAGTGAGAGCAGTTGAGCAGAGAGAGTGCTGGAGCCAGTGTTTTGATGTGTGATTTAAAAATCAAAAGCAAGAGATAGTTGAATACTTCTGTGGAACATTTAGCTTTCAGAAAACCTACAATCAGGAAATGCAAAATTCCTTTCATGGTTACAGAGAGAAGTCAGAGAAGATGAACTGTGAATGAAAAGAGCATATGTATTCTTGTTAAACACTTGTAACTTGAGGAAAAGAAAGGAACTGTTGTTTGGATTCATTTCCAGTTTTGGAAAAGTGAGGCAGGTAACAAAAGCTGCTGAATTTTAATATATACAGGCWCTTACTGAAAGGAGCAGTTTATAAGCCATAATATGAGTATCATAAACTATATCTGTCAGCCTCCAGTTGAATAAACAATTTCTTTGTCCTAAGTGTCATAAATATGGCTTTTGAAAAGCTTGAACTCTCTTGGCATAAGAGCTCATTAACACCTACCGAGTTTTATCACTTGTTGGTGATAAGATTTCTGAGAAATGATGGACTTACCAGTAACATATAACACATAGGAATCCAGACCAGAGACTAATATAATATCCTGCATCCATCTTGGTTGACAGTACAGTGTGGTATAGAAGTCCCTGTCTGAGTCACTTGRTAAACTAGCATATGATAAATTAGTYTGAACCGATCAGTAATTCCTACTGCAAGCATAAAATTAGCTAATTCACTAATTAAGGCTTCTTCAATAGTTTTATTGTGRCATAGCAGAGGGCAGCAGAGGGTGTGAGATTTCACCGTGAAAAAAATGCAGCTTTTCAGATCTTTTTCTGTATGCTGCTCTTGCACGTAAACCTGGAGCTCTCCGTATCTGTATACTCCTGTGACTGCTGGGGTATTTCTTCCCTGGGGACCCCTTTCACTCCTTTATCATCTCCCTCAATGATCGCTCACTGGTGTCTTTAGAAATTCTGCCTCTGTGCCTATGATTTTAGATTCAAACATTTATATGTCATTTAGAAATAGCTGCATAGCTGAGTCAGTGAAAATGACAACTTTTTTTGTTTGTTTTTTTTTAACAAGAAGGCTCAGCAAGAAAGGGTAGTTCTGCTTGAGCTTTAGGTTTTCTTCTGACAAATCCCTCCTCTTATTTTCTCACACTTTTGTGACCCTATATGCAAAATGTATGTATCCTTGTGACCTGCAAAGGAGAAAATGTCTCAGCTTCTTTGTTTCTTTGTCTGACAGTCTGGATTTTTAGTTTCATATGTGTTTTCTCTTGACTGTGAGATAGCCTCTACTGTGAACCATACCTAAGACAACTTGACTGACTTGAGATGGCCAAATAGAGCATTTATCTCATAGTTACAAATACCAGAAATATACACTTAATTATTTCTTAATCTAAAAGCAACAGAAAAGTCAAAATTTCAAGTTTGAAAACTGTAACATTAAATGATTTTTGTGTGAAAGATACGGGATAAACTGCTGTAAATTGACATGCTAGATACATGTTTGACATGTTCAATATCTGTTTAGTACCTGATTTTCCTGATGTACTTCAGGAGTGTTTGGATCAGCCTTCTACATGTGTGCCCAATTAATTAGTTTTCTTTCGTTAGTTGTTGTTTAATTAATATGGGATTCTGAAAGCCTAACTCATTCTGATGAACCCTTCTTAGGAAAAGCTCCTTGAAATTCCTATAGTTTCCTGTTCTCCTCTTCCTGAAGCTTTTTATACTTGACATTCAAAATCATTAACTGGAGTGGAAATTGCATTCGTCTCTAAAAGTGCTGGAGATAGATAGATAGAATGTGTATTTCCTCAAGTTGTCCTCTATTTGGGCAAGTGTTACAAAGGTCAGGGTGGAAGTGACTTAACAGTTGTTCATGAAGTTGCACAAAGTGTTTGAGAACAGGAACAGAGGCAGAACTCTGCCGTCCCACTGTACTCTTTCGCATGCGGCAGGAGGTAATGATCCCTCCTCCTGTGTTTTCTGTATGGCCCTGTGATTCTTGCTGCAGAGGAATAGATGTTCAATAGCTAGGCTGGTGAATGTCTTTTTCTACTTACACTGGTGAAGAAGTGTCTGCTTTGGAKGCAGGAGAAGTGCCCCTGAGTTCTCTCAGAAGAAGACCTGGAATGTGGATCTTCCCCATGCACAAGCAAATGTTCCCGCAACAGACAATTATATAATACCTCYGAAACCAACACTATCACTTCCTGCTGTGCATAAAATCATCTCTCTCTTCTGCGTTTTTTGTTAGTCAGCTTAAGTTCCCCTTGTTCATGTTGTTGGTTGTTCTAGATCTCAGTCTAATGCATATAATACTCCCCATTCCCTGTATAGGACTTTTTTTCCCAACCCTTTTACCTGGACACCTAAAACTTATTGATGAYGAGATTGAGTGTTGCTTCATCAGTCTCTGTGCCTCAATCAGAATATTTATTGCTGACTCAGAACTTTATTCATAGTCTTCAGCAATCTAAAGGAGTCCAAAATTACAATCCTTACTGAGCCCTATGGCCTATTCACAATACAATCAAATTTCATTTACATATCAGTTTTGATGGAAAATATCTGCCTTTGTATATTCCTGGGATTTCCCTGAGTATGTAGTAATTGCATAGGAAATGAGATCATTTCCATAAAGGGAAGTAGTATTAAGAAAAAAACGTGGACAGGATGCTGCCTGAAGTGTGATCAGGATATTCATGCTAATCAACATGCAGCTACTTTTTCAGAGAAAAGTGACCGTTGTGGTTTAATTGCATTAACTGCATTGTTAAGAAAAAAAATTACAGTAAGATTACTCAGGGACTTTCCAGTATTTCAGGCAGTATTATCATATGTTGTCTTGCAAGATATTTGTATTAAATAATGCTTTTTATTAATCATCTTAAGTAACAGAAAACCAATTACAATATATGGCCCAAAGAGCTTCTCAAACAAATATTTTATTTAGCTGAACAAAGCAAAGACTTCCAGGAATTACTGAATCACAGAATGACTGAGTTGGAAGGAACCTTGAGATCATCCAATCCAAAGCCCCACTCAAGTAGGGTTATCTAGAGCACGTTGCCCAGGATTGTRTCCAGATGACTTTGGAATATCTCCAAGGATGGAGACTCCACAGCCTCTCTGGGCATCTGGTTCTTAATCGCCTCCACAGTACAGAAGTTTTTCCTCATATTCAGACAGAACTTCCTGTGTTTCAGTTTGTGCCTGTTGCCTCTCATCCTGTCACTGGGCACCACTGAGAAGAGTTTGTCTCTGTCTTCTGTACACCCTCCYTTCAGATATTTATACACACTGATAAGCTCACTGCTGAGCTTTCTCTTCTCCAGACTAAAAAATCCCAGCTGTAGTGAGAACACCTGCTAGTGAGAATGTCTGACAAGGAGTYGGTGACTGGTAGAATATGTGGTAGCAGGCCCAGTGTGGAACTACCCACTGACCAAATTCCCGGGCCAAGCATTCACGCACGCATTGGCCTGGGAATTTGGCCCATTTTGTCAGCAACATCTGGCTGCTTCCCAGGTTAAGCATTTAAGCTGCTCAAGGTTAGCACAGCTGAGATAAGGAAATAGTACTAGTAGATTTAAGGGGCCTTATGAACAATCAGTCGATTCCTGCTGGGGCGTCTGACCTGTGCATCCAACCTGTGCCTCCATCAGTCTCCCATCGGCAACCCCTCCTCATGGTTCCCAGGGCTCCCTGTGCAGTTTGGAGTGTAAGTCCTTATTAAACCCATCCTGTTTAACTCCTTATTAACCTTGAGTGTCTCTCTCTGCCAGCATCCAACCCTCTCTTGCCTGCCTGGTGGTCACACCAGCAGTTTCAGTCTTTCCTCATAAGTAAGTCAGATGCTCCACTCYCTTGATCATTTTAGCAGCCCTTCACTGGACTTGCTGCAGTAGGCTCATTTCTATCTTGTACTGTGAACTCAGGACTGAGCAGAAACTGTTGTTGAGTCTAAGGAAAGAGATCAGAGAATATTTAGGAGTAGTGTGCTCCTGTCCTCACAGTCAGTCACATATGTCCTCTTCYCTTCTTTGAAAGTTTGTGTCCCCTTACTTGTGTCCAAACCAGAAATCTATTTTCTTGGTATCCATCATCAATGTGAGAGAGGAGGCTGAAATAATGATAGTTTTTCTCAAGCTACTGTATTTTCAAATCTAGTGCTAGTTACGCTTGCAAAGCAAAGCACAATTAACAGCCCTGTGAAAAGAATGAATTAAAATCAATGGAGTCATACTTCTATACTGGATCGAATTATGAATAAAAAGACATCCTGAACTTGGATGTAGTAAGAAGATAGAAAGCGTAAGAGCTAGTAGGAGGCAGAAGAAGGTGTGTTGACCTCAAATTGCTGTGTGTGAATCATCAAGGCATTTTTTTGTTTCCAATGTTTCAGCTGTATGGAGGAAAAATTAGTCTGAGCAGGAAGTAGAGGGCTTATGTAGATCCTTCTTGACTGCACCTAAGRGAGCAAAAGGTGAAGACAGAAACTTGGAGAGGAAAGGAATGGTAGTCTTCACTGCGTTTCAGCCTCGAGGGCCCTCTCTGCCACATACTGGATTCTGGCTCCCTGTGAAACTGATCTGCATTAAGCAGACTATATATGTGTATGTTTACATCATATGAAACCAAGACAGAGTTTTTAGTTCCTTAAACAAAGATCTCTGACTTTGGAGCTGAGGGAAAACACTCCAGTGTTGCAAATAAGTACCAAACAAATGCTCACCAASTGCAGAAGCTTTGTATCTTACCAGAATGCCTTCTGGGAAAGAAAGAAAGCGGTAGAGAAGGCAGGGATTCCCATTCATCTCTGTTAGCATCATGCTGCTTTCAAAACCACAATTCAGAACATGCAAAGCAAAAAATGCACCTAAATCTTGTAGGCAGATTTGGGAACTTGTAAGTGCTAACATATTGGAAGTGCTTGGAGCTTTAGACCTGACCACAGAAACCTCTCTGGCAGGTGGGGCACAGACTTTGTGTTTGCCCAGAGCATGCTGACAATCTGTTACTTGAATCAGCCTGTACCCAAAGAGATTACTGCAGACCACCAGTCTGTAAAACATGGGATAAAAACGCAGCATAAAAGCAGCAGAGAGTGTGTATGGAGTCACATGCTATTCAGGAGGGCTTTCCCAGGTTATCTGGGAGACTCGCATTAAATCCCTGCTTTGCCAGATATGGAGGAGCAATGTGAATCCTGTATGTGAGTCAATCCTGAATGTGAGTCTCCTGTAAGATTGACCTTGCCTACAGAGCCAGTCTCCGTCACACATTACCCTTGTCTAAGTAATTATTTACATTTCACCTGGAATGTTCAAAATGGAACATCTCCAGCAGGAGAGCAGGGCTTGCCAGAGCTGTTCATCAGAACTTACACTCACCTGATAGCAAATATTTCTGCTCCAATTTGGAGCTTCACAGCTTAGATGTTAGGTTTCATAATCACTAAGCTTATCTTTCATTTTTTCTCCCTTTTTCCTGGGACGCCCCTGGCCTATCTCTGAAACCTCTTGCTCTCTGATGGTAGGTGTTAAGCATGGTGCAAACACTCCACCCCTTCTGAGATTATGAAAGAGCAAACATTCGGAGGTAAGAGAAATTGAGAAGTATAGAACTGACTTCACACAAATACAGAAAGGTGKATTTAGAAGTTTTGAAAAGATGGCACTTAAAGGCAGGAATGTTTCTTCCTCAAGTCCATATTTCCTCCCTCTGTCTATGGGAAAATTGGAAAAAGGAATGAAGCCAGTATTTTGAAATCTGAGCATAGAACATCTTGAAATTTTGCTAACTAACAGTTGTGTTTGTTCTGCTCTGTGGTATGTTGATTTTGAATATTTGCTGTGGAAGAGCCTGGCTTCATCTGTTAGTAGATACAAATTAGGATTTGCACTTGCACTTAGATGTTCCAGTTGCTCCTGCAATTGTTATGAACACTAGATGGAAGTCAGGAAAGTCAGGTCCTTTCTCTTCCCAATTAGTCCCATTTGTTAAGAAAGAAGAGCAATGGCAGCACCTCCAGCATATATATGCCTTTTCTGATTACTAATGCTGTGCTAGGAGGTTAGTTTTTCAGGGGAACCAAATTAGTCTTTCTTGCCACTGGTTTCCCCTCTTCTTTCCTTTGCTTAATGCTGTCATTTTATTACTATATGAAATTGAAAACCCCAGGGAATAATTCACATTATTCTGACTTCTTGACAGCTTCTGCTCTAGAGAACTTCATTTAACTCCAACAGACTTTGTAACACCAATCAAAATTCAGCACTGCCTTTATTGCCTATTACTTCAAAATTTATAAAGGATGAGTAACAGTTCAGTAATCTTAATAGTAGGCCAAAGATATGAAACAAGATAGAAACAATATATTTTAGCAGTAGGTGAAACACAAATACTTTACATAAGACCTGTTTTGCCTTCTCCTGTTTCTCTTAAGTGTATAATAGTAAATAAGAACACTTGTGTGATGGGAGAATTTGTGAATTTGTATCTTATTTTTTCAGGTGCTCACAAGTAGCTCTCTAGCTTTTTAATGTCCCAGTGATATAAAGACAGAATTCACATTTTAAGCCTCTGTGGGCTACCTGCAGTATTGTAACATTTTTGTGCTACAAACAGCATTTGTGTACACAATTTCTCATATTCTGTGAGCATGAAATTAAGAAGACTGTTGTTTAGCAGTGTAAATACATATCTAACCATCCTGGCTTAATAGTCCYCTGAATCATATCTCTTTACATCCTGTGCTTCTAACACATTTGCAATTCACGATGGTTCTTTGGGGGAAGTGATGAAGCTATTCTCCAACAGAAAGTGACTTGACAATTGAAAGTTGTTATTTCACAATCTGATCTAAACACTGAGGTAGATCTGACTTCTGCATGACTGAGTTGTGTGCAGTATGACTGTGGGTCTGATGTTTTATCAAACCATCATCATCCAAGATATGACCTAGCATAAATTGTCATGATTAGGATTGCAGATGGCTTCATGCTTTTGTCAGTTGCTAAGGTGTTGCTTGAAGTTCTGAAAGCCCTAATCTCCCCCTGCCATTCCCACTCTACCCTCTCCCCAGTATTATCATTCAGCATTTGCCTTTTTCAGGCTTGGATTCTCATGCACACCCAGATGCAACAGACCTGCTCTTAGAAACTACCCACAGGACCAGAGCAATAGTTCTTCATCACTGAGATTTAAAGGAACTCCCTTGAATTACATAGTAATGCCTTTCCTTCTCGAACTGCAGCAAAGTAGTCTAGCATCAGTATAACAGCCCTTTGCAGAAGAGAGTGACAGCTGCTCTTGCCATCAGGGTCTACCTTCCAACCATGGCTGTTATTGAAAAAGACCTTTGAACAAAAGACCTCTTTACCCATTTATTGTAGGAAGAATATTTGTCATTGGGATTCAATGTAAGATAAGAAAACTACTGTTTTGTAGCTCTTTCTTTTACTTCTAGACCAGAGCTAATTTATTCTCATATAAAGTAATGCAATTGCATACAGGAATCTGCTCACTTCTAATTTAGTATAAACAACTATGTTGCCATTAGCGGTCCTTGCCAAACCCAAACTAGGGAAAAAATGTGAACCTTAAGTGTAAATCAAGGATTTAATCGTACACCCAGGAATTAGACTTTGATTAGCACTTTTTTTCTGAAAGTCTTCCAATACCAGGTAAATCAGACAGCTTTCAGTATACCTCACTATCCACTTATCTAGCTTTACTTAATTAGTTTGTCTAGAGAATGTTATGAGAGACAGTGCAGAAAGCCTTACTAAAGGCTAAAGGCTCAAGATAAACTTCCTGCACTGCTCTCTTCTCTTCCATCACATCATAGAAGGCTATGGGGTTGGTTAAACATGATTTCCCTGTCATAAATCRATGCTGACTACTCCCAGTCACCTTCTTGTCTTTAACATGTCCAGAAGCTGTTTCCAGGATTATTTTCTCCATCAGCTTTCCAGGGACTGAGGTGAGGCTGACAGGCCTTCGGTTCCCTAGATCCTCCTTCTTGCCCTTTTTGAAGATAGGAGTAACATTTGCTTTCTTCCGGTCCTCAGTAACCTCTCCCAATCACCATGACCTTTCAAAAATAATCCAGAGTAGCTTCACAATAACATCAGCTAGCTCCTCCAGCACTTGTAGGTGCCTCTCATGAAGTTAGATGGAGTTACATAAGGCCAGTTTGTTTAAATGTTTCCTAAACGGATCCTGTTCCACCACAGCTATCTTCTTTGCTCCAGTCTTTCCCATTGGTCTAAGGGGAAAGGGATTCCTGAAGACTGATCTTACCAGTAAAGACTGAGGTGAAGAAGGCTTTGAGTACCTCTGCCCTTTCTGTGTTCTCTGCTGCAAGTTCCTCTCTGTTCAGCAGAGGGCCTGCATTTTCCTTAGTGTTCCTTTTCTTGTTACCTTTCATGTCCCGTGCCAGATTGAGCTCCGGATGGGTTTTGCCTTTCCTAACCTATCCCTGAATGCTCAGCCAGTGTCTTTATAGTCTTCCCAGGTCACCTGACCGTGGTGACCCTTCTTCTCTCCAGAATGATCTCCCATGAGTTTCTTCCAAGCAGGAGGATTCCCATGGGATTCTGCTCTCTTGATGTCCAGGTATGGGACCCTGCTTTTTGCCATGCTCCCTCCTCTCATGATCCTGAACTCCACTGTGTCACAGTTGCTGTAGTCAAGGTTGCCCCAATATGATATATAATGATAGCATAATCTTTCTGGTGTGGTAACAGGATCACCTCCTAGGCCAGCAAGGAGCACCTTTAAAAATATTCTGCTCAAGCTTTTGCCAAAACCTGGCTCAGTTTCACCTGTAACAACTGGTGCTTCCTTAAAGCTGGCAAAGCAGTAAGTGATGACAGTTACTTTAGCAATTCATGACATTCAGAACTTGAACCTGCTAGTATGTTATAAGATCAAGATCTTATAACACCCTTGACATGACTGCTTTACCACTCCTCCTATTGTACATGAGGCTCTGTTGTTGCTTTTACATTCAAAGCAAATTCAGTGTTGATCACAGGTGCACCATGGTGAGTGTTTCGACAGTGACGTCATTCATGAGCATAGAAGGCTCATCAAGTTAGGACATAAACATTTTTCAAGCAACTGCATCTAAAAGAGTAAGTGCCTAGTGTTATGTTCAAATCTCTTTGACTGTCCAGCCTAAATAAGCAGATACTTACTTGTAATTGTGTTAACTTGGATCAACCTTTGGTGAAAGCTTCAGCTTACACTTCTGGAGCTGTAAAGGTACGGCAACCACACGGCATCTTTCAGAATTTTAAAATACAGGTTTCTCTGTGAAATGAAGGTCACTTTGGAAAGTATTGCAGATAGTAAAATTGCCCAGTTGTGTGTAGTAGGAGYGGTGACAGTAGTTCGAGTGCTTTTTCTCATTCTGTACAGCTACCGGATATTACTAAACCCTATGCAATAATTGATTCAATATTAAGTATTTGTTTGCTCTTTAGTGAGGGAGATGTAACAATTTAGTTGTATTTTTGATCAGTGAATTGTTTAAGAATGTTTAGGAATTTGAAAACAATTTCCTTTTGGTTAATGTTGCAAAATGAGCAGGATGTGCACTTGCTGACTTGCATGTCACTCTTCACCTTTCACATCAATTTTTGAAATACTATAAATGTGTGAGAAAGAGGATAGCTACAGATAACACTTGGACTTCTAGCCTTTGTTATTACAGTCAGTAAGTAATAGGTCTTGAACTTCAAGATATGGAATTGGACAGAAAGGGAAAAAAATTGAGTTGTAGAGTGCACTAATAAAGTCTCATTGCAATCTTTAGTGTTTTATGCCTAGTTTCAAAATGAAGCTCAATTCGTTGTTGGACTTTGAAGCACTGTCTACTGAAATATACAGTCAAAATGAAAAAGCTAATGTACTCTATGCTGGTTTGGCATTAACATTTCTACCATAAGAGACAGTAGCTCTTATCCCGGTAGTACTTATTTTTTCATGAGTTTCGTGAAACTTCCTAAAGAATTTATTAATTAACAATTGTATGTCATACTTAAGCTCACATAGTGCATTCTAAAAGGAATGCATGTAATGCCATATAAGCCAGTGCATGTTCTACTCTTTTCATAGCCCAGTCTTAAAGGAAATGCCAAAGAATTTGGTAATCATTCACAAGAAGAAATTCCAGATTGAGAACATGTCTGTTGCAAAGCAAATCAAACACCCAAGTTTGTCGTTCATACTGATTTTTAAAGTACTCCTATGATTTRTCGACAGTAAAGATGTGAACCAGATGGCCTTCTCTTCTGAAGACAATAAAAACTATGTTTCGGTGTTCAGGCCAAACATTAAGCCAAGTAGTCCTGTACCATGGTGAGTTCCTCTGATTCCTCCTTTATTGGCCTCTCCTTATTCATTCTCAGAATCAAAAGATATTCTCCAATAATCAACAATTACTGTGCTATTGTAGTACATTTTGGACAGATTGATTCGGAAGGGAATAGTGTTTTTAAGTTACATGCAGTCAAAGCAGAGTTTTCTTAAAGGGATTTGGGGACTTATTTTGAGGTCTGAAAATAGGAATGGACTGAGATTTCTGAGGTGCTCGTTATTGCATACAGTTTTTCTCCAGCGCAGTGCTGGTCATTTTTTTTTTTTTTTTAGGGTAATTCTTTTCTACTTTTTGAAGGGGTCCATTTTATACTCTAGTTGCATGATAGTGGTAGTGAAGTAACTGAGATGGTGGAAAAATTGTAGTGTAGAGGTGAGAAAAATAGCCAGGGCTGAGAAAAGCATAGGAACTTTTTAAGCTGGTTTCCCCAAAGCTGTATGCCTCAAGCAACATCCTTACTTGTAATGACACAGCCTAGAAAATTACTTACTGGAATCCACTGTATAAAGTATCAGACGTGTTTTATTAGTTGACAGGTAATAGCTGATGGATTAGCCATGATTGTTCTAAGGCAGTAAAGAACTGAGGCACCATCAAATAAATTAGAAGGCTTTGTTTAAAAAGATAAGCCATAATGACATTTCTATAACAGAAGGAAAGCTGTATTTCTTAAGCCTTACTAATATATAGGTCACTTCTTTTCCTGGCAAGTTCAGTCATGTTGACTCTCCCCGCTAGCAGCAAAGGGTGTGAATTAAGGAAGCATTGGACGTCTATGATAATATGCTGAACACTTCAACCTTGACAGAAACCAGTGAGCCTATCAGGTACTCAGTACTTCTCAGGAAGCAGTTAGATCAAACTGTTGTTACAATGAGTTAACTGTATTTTTACAACTAGAGTTTTATGTTGCATGCAACTGCTCTAATTTAAAGAGAAAACAAGCAGGTTGGAGGCAGAAAGCAGTTGTTGCCTGAGCTGAGCAACAGACTCTGACAGAATGCCTATTTCTTTCGGACTCTGAATATTTTTCCAGGCAATTTATATCTGCAAAAGGCAGAATGGTGACATTGCATCTTTTTGCTGCTTTCTGGGGCACCATTCTCAAACAGATGTGCCAGCCATCACTCATTTTAAAGTGAGTCATTCACTGTGGGGACATGCAAAGGCTATTTTCATGTCATTCTTTTCTTTCAAGGCCGGAACTTTGTAATGAGTTCCAGCAAGAAAATAAAATCATACTCCCATCATGTTGCAATCTCGTTTTGTTACACAGGGTCAGCCTGCAAGTTCAGTGTAAGAAGTTACTCCTGCACTGATGGCACGCAAGCACGGACACTGTCATTTTGAAACAGAGCGGTGTGGTCCTTCTTTAAGGATGGTAGGGCAGCTTCCTGCCCGGAAGCCACAATGAGCACTGTAACATTTCTAGTAAGTGAGAATGCTTCTGCTTTGAGGAGACAGCATTTCACCACCTTTCAGCTTAAAGTCCTACTGTAGCCCATTACTGAGTTCAGAATAATTGTCTGTCCTTATAAGAGGATCAGTAAGTGGATGTATTAGATCCCYTCTTCCAGCATAAAGCCAGAAAATAGCAAGCACTATAAAAGTCAGGACTAATGGAGAGTGCATATGTACAGGGTTAGAAACCTAGCRCTTGCTGGCTTACCTGGCTGCATCTTAAGAACATTTGATGTGGGACTTAGCAGGGTTTGAAAGACTCTGGCATGTGATAGCAAGAATCCTGTTTTCCAGAACAATATCAAGAACAAGTGGGCTATTCATCTGAAGCAGTGCTTTTGCACACTGCCACAGCAAAAATGAGTAACACTAACAGTGACTCAGCTTAAAGGTGCTCTGCACACTGCACACATGCAGAGCTACAGCTCTGCCAAGTCAGACATAGCCTTTCCACGCCCTTCAGCGTTCTTGCACAACCAGCAACTACTTGCTATTATCCCAAATAACAGAAAGCAGACCTGAATCATAAAGCTGAGATCACAGTCTCCTATTCCTGCGTGGGTATTTGAATGCGGAAATTTAGTCTAGGGCTCTCTCCAGAGATCTGTAATGGCTTTACCAAAAGAATAGATAGACAAGTRTATTTTCTGTGTAGTGTGTATCTGTATGGGCTATAATCTCAAACATGCTCTTTGGTATTTGAAGCTGTATRTCTGAATCCATATGTGGATACCTAAGTGGCTTAATTTTCAGATCTGCTGTATATTTGTAACTCCTGTTGAAATTGTTAGATATTTGTGTGAGCAATAACCACAACAGTTTATTTAGGTATGTTACTTCAAAAGTGCCCTCATGAAAATGTGACCCTATTAGGAATTTTCAGTTTAGAGTGAGTCCCTTATGAATGAAAAATATGAGAATAATCCAGGACAAAGTCAACAAGCAAATTAGATTTATTGCAGGTACAAATCTTTATCAAAGATTAATAAAGAAAAGATGATCACATGCCTAAAGCATTAATCTAGAATTCAGCAGATCTCAAGTCTAGTTCTTTGCTTTGCCGCAGACTTTGTGACTCTGAGATAGTCACTCCAGGATCTACAGAGATTCTTGTCATTCTTAAGGTGATTCCAGAGCAAATTAGATACCTTTGAGGATTTAGGCTTTAATTCCTTTGTGCCCAACTTCCTTACTGTAAAACATTGTAGCTACCCAGACAGAAGCTGCCTATCTCCTGGGAGATATATTTAAGTTACTATGGCAATAAGGAGTATTGTAGATAGGTGAAACTCTTTTCTGGCGTTTCAGGGAAAAAAAGAAAAAGAAAAAAAAAACACTCTGAAGTATAGCATGGGGGAAAGTTAGGTTCCAAAGCTATGAGAACTAGGCAATTAGGGTTTTTTTTAATGTACATATGATTTATTAAAATAAAACAGGAGTAAAGGATTGCCATTGATTAAATCAAGAATTGGCACAGTTTTTAGATGCAAAAGGTACAGACCTCAGCCAATATAAATGAAACTAGATTTTCTTTTTTGCAAAACTGGGAAATGTGAGCTGGCGAGTAGACTTTAAAACTGTGCTCCAGAACACTTTTGAAAGATCATCTTCATCACCTTCATTCTGCATATTCTACTTGAAGATATGCAACTTACGGCTATAGGCTTATTATCTGCACATTTTAACACCTTAAATTGGAAAAAAAATTGTAATATGAAAATACAATGGCTAAATGGAAACAAAATCTATAACTTGGAATTGCAAAGGCTTGGTTTCTCTGTGAAATAAGTCTCCCTCTGAGAAGGAATCAAGCAATATATTTTACCCTCATTGCTTGTTGCAAATAATGAAACTAACACAGGAAATGATATTAAAGTTTTATAAAGGATTATGGTTTTGCTCCATGCCCTCGAGACAGGAATTTCTGCTACAGCTGACACACAGTTTTTCATTTCCACCCATTTAGTTTTTATAGTAGTACTAGTTGTAGAGAATAGCTGAAAGCTGAATTTCCTTGCCAGCTGATGGAGGTCACATTACTGATCTAGGACTTGAAGGACTTCTCTTTTGCATTACTTGATCTAAGACGCTGTTGAGGATTGCAAGGGTCTTATTCATCCAACTGAGGTCACTGGGGCGGTTTCCCTATCACACCTCTCTCTTGTGAAATCTGAGATTTTTTTTTCCTTGTCTCACGTGCCTTAACAAGATCTCTTAAGTTAACACTACCAGGATTTTTTTCTAGTATATAACACAGAGGAAATTTCAGGCACCAAAGTGCCAAGGAATTATATGACTAGATTGTAGTTATGCCTGAAGTCTCACTGCTAGTGCCATTCCTACAACATCGAATTTCTTTTACRTGCATATGGTTCACCATTCTTCCTGAATTCAGAGATTTCATTATCCTGTTTCAGAAAATGCAAGTCTGGTGAAAGTTCATTGGAGTCTTTTACTTCTAATGGCCTGTGATCAAGCATTATCTGAGTAGAAACTAGTAAAAARGGGATGTTTCTGGAGGATACCAACTGAGAATTTTCTTCTATACACTAGAAATAAATATACAGAATCAAAAGCAAGTGGTTCTCTAGCAGACTGCAAAGCAAAAAGACCTCCCCATTATTAGTGAAATACCAACATTTAAGGATTTTTATGTTATTTCCAATTAATATTAGCTTGATTTATTATATCTAGTGAGTTAGCAATAAAAAAAGAGCTGTCAGGAATCAAAACTCATTTATATAGGAAGTGTGCAGATTAATAGCACATAGGACAGAGCAAGGGCAAGCCGCTCCCTAAGGGACACAGGGCCAAACAGATTCGTACAGCCAGCAGGGCAGGAGCMTCGCCAGCCGGGGCTCAGTCCCACAGTACCCAAGGGAGGGAACAGGGCAGACCCAGAGATTGTGAGCCAAGAGTCCTGATCATCAGGCAGGTGACGGTGCAAGGTCAGACAAGGAAATTAGTTTGAGGGTCTGGGTCAACAGAATCCAGTGATCAGGCAGGGCTATTGTAGAGCCATAAATCAGCACATCTCCAATAGAGCTCAGAAAAAAGCTGAAGACCCAGGGCTGAGCTTAAATGGGCTTCTGTGCCCATAGGCAGGGGGTTGTGGGTGGAGGCCCCAGCTGAGGCTGTCAGGGCCATTAAGGCCCATTAGTGCACTCCAGGCCCTGAGAGTGGGTAATCTCTGTCGCAATGAGATTGCTATTTAATGTGGGAAATACTATGTTTTGGCCTGTTTGTTCTTGCTAGAGGAGTTTGACATAGGCATTAAAGAATTCAGCTGGAAATACTAAAGGAGGAAAACTTTGTAAGACTCACCAACCTTTCTTCTTCACTTTCAGTTTCATGCGACTTTCTGCGATCTTCTTAAAGGTCTGTCTTGTTACCCAATCTTGCAAAAATCCTTTGCATAGAAATAAAATTGAATCTAAATCATTTCTAAGAAGTTAAGGAAAAATACAAAAATTTTCTTCCAAATTCTGGCACAGCAATAAAGAACAGCAATGCAGACCTTTCTGAATTTCTTGGCTTCCATTTTCAAAAGGAAACCAGGCTGTAGAGAAGTACTGCTGTATTTGATCYGTATCCAATACCTACCTCCCAATGTAAACAATCTTTACTACTATGCTAGGKGAAGTTATCTGTTCCATGCCAGACACTGAAGGGATTTAAAGTCACATGTGCTTGCCCTRGGCTTGATCCTGTGTCCCTCATCATCAATTTCCTGATGACTTGAGTGGTTCAGGATCAAGGTTTGTCCATCTTATCAGCTTCATTTGTGTGAGTAGAAATGAATCCTCTGAATACTAACATGAGTAATTGTTCACAGTATTGACTGAAAAACTATGCTATTTTACTGCACCCGTATTGATGAGCATCCCCAGAGATGCCGCTGAGCTCCTTTGAGGCAGGTATAGGTGTGGGCAATGAACAGTGTATGTCACTTCAGGCAAGGCACAGCAACCAAAGTTTTCTTACCCGTTGTTTGATTGTGAAAGCCTTTGGTTTTTCTAAAAGCTTGAGAGTGGTATGATTTTCAGAGTCAATTCTTTCTCTAAGCCAGTATATTTAAATCTCAAAGTGTGTACCCTTATCCATTAATTTCACCATTCCTTGGGTTTTTAATGATAATAATTTTGTTACTTTTGCTGAATTTTTAGAATAATTTGTTCACATTCCAAATGAAAGATGCTACATAGAGGTAACTTGTTACCATTAGCAACCATTGCTCACTTTTCTGTAGRGAAATTGCCTTTGCTGTTTAGCAGAAAAAAAGAAAGAATGAAGAAGTATGCCCCCTAGACATCATGTACAATAAATTTTAGAAGTGTTTCCTGCCCTCCCATTTTGATTTGGTACCTATTTTTGAGGAAGATACCATAACACATTAACAAATCGCTTTGGCAGCAACAGAAGTGTTGCCAATGATGTGTATGTGAGAAATATAGAATAAGACCTAGAATAAAAGGCTAGTTTCTCTGGCAGATTTTGAACTGCATGTTTAAAAGTTTTCCAGTCTGTTTTAAGATCCTACCCCAATACAATGTCCAAGCATGAACTTAAATAAATTGTGTTCTTAAGGATTGCCRTGTTCAGTAAGTATTTTACTCAGTGAATAAAATAGTCATGTGATTATGTGATTTTCAGAACTGGAGACTTAGAGCTATTCATATTTTATTTAATGAGATATAGCATCATTTATGATACTACATTAAAAGTAACAAGTAGGAACAAGTTAGTGCACACATAGACAAATCACCCAGGAAATGGCAAGTTATTTATTTGCTATTTGACCATTCTCTTTTCAACACGTGTATAGTCTGCTTTGGAATTCGTRCACGTAGTGTTTTACTGTATCAGTTTGGGGTGCTTTTATCTGGTCTTGGATGTTATCAGATTTTCCATATGGATAATAACTAACAAGCAGCATGTATTTACTGATGAAGTATCATGCAACAGCAGCAGCAGTAACAACGGTGCATGATAGATAGTGGGGGTCTCAATCCAGTATAAGTCCTCTCAGTAGAATCCTTTTCTAGCACTTGTTCTAGCATCATTCTCTTATCTGTCACATAATGATTTTTTTGTTGTCCATTTGTTCATTTACTGAGGATGATGTCCAGAAGGAAAAATAGGATCTATTCCGCATGCTTGTCGATGCAGGTGATCAGTGCTGACATGCCCCCTAGGAACTGCAATGCACCAGCATCCCAATCATTTTAGGTTCTGATAGATCAAGCAGATAAGAGCTCAGTCCTATATGTCATTATGGTGTTTGAGGGCAAGAGAGAATTTTGTCTCTTCACAGTCCAAGAACTCATTCATTCCAAAGTTAAATAGGGTATTTTTCCTGTCTGCAACCCTGGCAGAAGGAGCGTGTTGCATCTATTAGAAGTACGGGCTAGTAGGACATACCCATGTCTTGTTTTGTCAGGAATCAGCATTTTGGGTCCAGATTTAAGTGGGTTTTGTTTTTGTCTTTTTTCCTTCAACGATGTTTGGCTTTACTAGGAGTTTGGGGATTTCTCTTTGTGAGTGCTCCACCAACAACTTCCAGCAAGCAGCAGATTGCTGTCATTTCAGCATCAGTTACCTCCTCTGTCACCACTAAATCTTATGACTCAAATCAGACATCTTATGTTTCTCCTTGTTATTTCTTGCCCAGGAAGATCTTCTTATATCCCTGAGAACGGTCTCATTTTCTGTTTCACATCTATTCTCGTAGCCTTAGAGCAGACACCCCTTAGTCAGGGTAATGCTAAATATGTTTCTTCAGGTGCAGTCCAGCTGGCCACCAGTTTATTGTAGAGAGTGTATCAATGACATGCATCTAAGTCCATCCCTGCCCTCCCTATATTTTTCCTCTCCTTCCCTCCCTCTTTTTTTGCCCTGGGATGCCACAGTATAATGCAGCATAATAAAATGCAATTATAGTGCTTCATAAAATAGACTAATTATGAACTCAATTTTTTTCTCATGTGTCTTTTTTGGCCAGGAAGTGTGTGGAAGACCAGTAGCACAATGGTACCTATACATGAAACATCCTGCACGCAGCAACCCACTCTCTGAGCTTTATTCCCATTCAGTTTTCTGTGAAAAATTAAAATGAGGTAAGAAATGCTCAGAACCAGTGCTGACTACAAGTATTTATACAGGGAAAAAAATATGGATACCTCTCCGATTAATCCTTTTTCTTCTTTGTGGGCTCACGCAGGTCCACAGTTCCACCTTGAGGTGGATTCTGGCATAGCACCCTTTGGTCACTGTACGGAGTTGATATCTTGCTCTTCTCAAGGGTAAGATATAGTTCAGGACAAAGTCCAAAATCTGTTTGTCTAACTGAACTTTTCACTAGTTTGGAGTTCACTCCATCTAGACCATTATTTATTTGTAAGAATACTTCTCCTCTTGCACAGGAACCTGCAGTTGTCCCATGACTGAAGTTGTCCTCAACACTTTCCTCTATCTGTGATCATATATGAGTGCTTGCATCCTCAAGAAGTCACTGATGGGAGATTTGATTGATATGGATTGTACAGTATTTGTGTGCCTTTTGATGAGTTTTACGGAATAAGACTTTTTCCTTTTAATATAACTCAGATTATGGAGAGCAAAGTTTTCACCTTTCAGATTGGCTATGTATCAGATAGCACAGGCCCCAATACATATCTCTGTTGCATTTGGATCATCTCTCTCTGATATGAGAGGTGACCATTTATTCCTACATTCTTTTTTTTCAATTTTTTTAGTTATTCTTCTTCTCTATGAGAATAATTTCTCCTCCCCCCTTGACTGTTTCTTGAACAGTCTTCAGTGATGGAAGTTGCTCTTTTCCTCCAGCAAATCCGAGTGCCTGTTCTGCCTTGGTCACTGAGGTCTGCACATTCACTGATTCCTGCAGGAATCAGTCGTCCTAGCTGCTATATTCCAGCCTGGTACCAAGGCAAGTTTAAATGAGACGTTTGATGTCTGCTGTGTTGTGACTTCACATTTTACATGTCAGAGTTTGTATTCTTTTCTTCATTTTTCTGTGTGACCGTTCCCTGAACTTATAAAGATACATTTTGTAATTCTAAGAGCCTTTTTTACACTGTAGTTGAATTACGTGGGCTTTTAAAATACCTCTGCAACRTAAGTTTTAACATAGTTGTGATTGTCTCTGGACTCCTGACAGACAGAAGACATTCTCACCAGTGCCTTGGTAACTCTGGTGCAACGAGAAGCAGACAGCTCTATACTCACCATCAGCGGAAATTTTATTCCAGCTTCATGGAGTAACACGTGGTTTTGTGAAAAACAGTTATATCAGCCAAATAGCAGCATCCTTGGGGTTACACCATCCTGTGGTAGTTCCACTTGACTGCATCTATATTATCCTAGAACTACAGGGCAGGCACTCCTCACATCAGGATTTGTAAATTTTTTTGTCTGTTGTAGTACTGTTGACTGAAATTAAACATTTATTAGTATTAGCATTTATTTGTATTGTGATGGCCATATTTTTCAGTTATTTACAGACCATGTCAAAGGCTGACAAGTAGTCAAAGCTGTTTATAATCTAAAGAATCAAGAAAATGTAGAGAAGTGAGAAGAAGCCCAGTGTAAGAGAAGTAGTTGGCAGATCAAGTTATTCTCAATAGTATATGATCTTTACATAGACCATTTATAATGCAATATTATTTTCTGTAAGTTATTTAATGTACCAGGGAAGGTTGAAGCAGAATGTTTTTCTGAAAAGGGCTCTAGTGAAGAAAAGAATCAAAGAAAATCATACGAGATCAGTATGGACAGCCTAAGGAAGAACTGGCAGAATTTTTTTTGATTTTACATTCTCAAGGATTTGTTTGCAAAATCCAACAGCTGTTTTCTTCTTGTTTTGGCTATTGAATTAAAAATAAATAYGTATTTTTGCAAGATGAATGAGTAAATTTTCAGTTTAGAAAATTTCAATTGGAAATAAATGTTTGCAGAGATATTTCATTCCATCAGAAGTCATTTCCCACTCAAAAGACTTCCACAGCAAAGAATTAAAGTGTTTTTACACAGAAGTGCAGAGGCCCTGGTAGCTTGCAGAACTTGAGAGTATTGTAGAATGACAGCTATAATTTGGTACATTAGATGACATTTAAATACCTGGATATAGAAGACCTGGAGCACCCGCATTTGGACATCTTGGCTCAATACTGTTTTGATTACCTTCTCTGTTGTGTGTTTTTATTTTCTAGTGCAAAAGGAAAACAAAAGCCCAGYGTTAAAAATGAAGCCCTTTGAATAAACTCATCACAGATGCAGGATGTTTTGCGCTGCAACCAGTCACTCTGGAAAAGGAAGCCAAGTGGGAGCAGCAGTCTCAAGTACATCTCTGAAGCACGTTTTGCTGCAGAAGCCACAAGGGGCCACTGCAGCTCAGCATGTCCTGCCACCAAAGCCCCACTGGTTCTGGCAACAACCTGCCCCACTGCATCTGGCAACAGCTCAGCACACACGGCTTGGTCAGCTGACCTGCAAGAACTCCACCTAGTTTAAAAGAAAAGTGAGAGGTTTTAAGTAGGGTTAGCTTACTGCACTGAAGGCTCAAAAACTGCCAGTGCAGCGCAGTGTGTGATGCAGGGAGAGTCCTGCAGCAGACATCTGTTAGATCAGCTTAGGCTGCCATCAGACTGCAGTGCAAAAGGGCTACTGCTCATTTGCTGTGTGGTTCAAAAGCCCTGCTTCTTTCATTTTACATATCATCTTGTTTCCACTTACCACTAATACTTTTGTGTGAGCTGATCTTAATAGTGGTAGATAGGGTTTCTTTCTTAGCTTTTTAAGGGTGAAGTGTAATTATTGATCTCCCAAATGTCCAAAAGGAAAAGAGACTTTCCTAAGAAGGAAACACCCACCCTGCTCTGCCACACCAACTGGTTTTGCAGTATGCAAAAGTTTTGCAGTCCAGGCAAAGCAAAGGGCAGCAGYTCCTTAATGAACAGGGAACTAGAAATCAAGGGCCAGCAAGGCAGGGGTCTCACCAGGCAGGGACTCATCCTGTGGCAGCTGAGCAAAGGAACAGAGCACACCCAGAGAGCATGGCCACTTTCAGTCAGAGTCCAGATCCTCAGGAAAATTCATAGCAATGAATCCAATCCAAAGAGCCAGTCTACAGTCAGAGACTAGACCAACAAGGTCCAGAACCAGGCACAGGACTATGTCTGAGCTGCAGTATAGCTCAGACAGAGATTTAATGCCCAAGGCTGAGCTTAAATGAGTTCCCAGGCCTATGGGCAGAGGGGAGGTGTAGAGGTCCCAGGTGAGGCTGGTTAGGGCCAAGACCAGTGGGTGTGCTCAAGCACCTGACACTGAAATAGATTTTACTCTTCATTTTGCAGCATGCAGYTATATATGTATGTTGTAACCACGTGAAGTCTGTTTTGCTAGGAGGAAGCATACCCTGGACTCGGCAGGGCCTTACCCATTGCTGTGGGGTGGAGGAAACTGAAGTATCCAGCCCCAGAAGAATATTACCTTTGCTGAAGTTTCAGGTAACAAAGGCAGCTGACTATGAACAGTAGAGACAAAAAGGACTGTTAATCTTTGAAAACATTGTTATTTAAGTGTACATCCAAGACATAGGTGACAAAACTGAAATAGAAAAAGGACATGTACAGAWGGTGGAAGCAGGGACAAGCCAATTAGGAGGATTATAGGGATATTGTCTGACCATACAGGGATGGGACAAAGAAAGCCAAGACCCATTGTTTGGAGTTTAATCTGGCAAGGGATGTTAAGGACAGCAAGAATGGCTTCTTCAGATGTATCACATTCTGGAGACTAGGGAGAAAATCTGGAAGAAAAGGAAGACTTTCCCTAGGTCAAGGAGGATCAGGTTAGAGATCATTTAAGAAAACCTGACATCCGCCAGTCCATGGGCCCTGATGGGATGCATCCACAAGTGCTCAGGGAGCTGATGGACATCATTGCTAGGCCACTCTCAATTATCCTTGAAGGATGTGGAGATCAGGAGAGGTGCCTGAGGACTGGAAGAAAGCCAATGTCACTCCAGCCTTCAAAAAGGGCAAGAAGGAGGATCCAGGGAACTACAGGCTAGTCAGCCTCACCTCCATCCCTGGAAAGGTGATGGAACAGCTCATTCTGGATGTTACCTCTAAGCACGTGAAGGATAAGAAGGTGATCAGGAGTAACCAGCATGGATTCACCAAGGGGCAATCATGCTTAACCGATCTGATAGCCTTCTGTGATGGAATGACTGGCTGGGTAGATGAGGRGAGAGCAGTGGACATTGTGTACCTTGACTTCAGCAAGTCCTTTGACACTGTCTCCCACAACATCCTCATAGGTAAGCTCAGGAAGTGTGGGTTAGATGAGTGGACAGGTGGATTAAGAACTGGCTGAAAGGCAGAACTCAGAGGGTTGTGCTCAGTGGTGCAAAGTCTAATTGGAGGCCGACAGCTAGCGCTGTTCCCAGGGTCAGTGCCAGTCTTATTCAACTTATTCGTAGTGATCTGGATGAAGGGACAGAGTTGCCTCCTCAGCAAGTTTGCTCATGATACCAAACTGAGAGTAGTGGCTGAGACACCAGAGGGCTGTGCTGCYGCTCGGAGGGACCTGRACAGGCTGGAGAGATGAGCAAAGAGGAATCTTATGAAGTTCAACAAAGGCATGTGCAGGGTCCTTCACCTAAGGAGGAATAACACTAGGCACCAATACAGGTTTAGGGATTGACCTGCTGGAAAGCAGTTCTGCAGAAAAAGATACAGGAGTCCTGGTGGACAAGTTGACCATGAGCTAGCAGTGTAAGGWCCCTTCAAACCTCAATGATTCTGTGTGACATCATATGTGAAGAAAGTGGTACCAGGATGAACATTCAGATCCATCTTGTAAAAATGATCATTGATCTGTGAGTCTTCAATTTCAAGTTATTTCAATAGATATTTCTTAGTTTTTCACAAAGGTTTCTTTGTGAAAATTTAATGTCGGAAATGAAAGTATATAAATTCGGTGGAAACTCTGGCAGTGCTACTTAAGTGACTACTGTGGAAGAGCACAGGGGCCATTGAGGAACTATGCAGCTACCAGCTGCTGTAGAAGGCCATTTGGCTCCCCATTCACATGCCTTCAGTAACAGTAGGCCATTTACTGCTGAGATGCTATTCCCCTTCCTGCAATCTCTTTTGCATAAAATGTCAAGCCTGAAATTGCTTCCATTCTTGCACCTGTTAGAACCTGCGCTTTCCGCAAAGACCTGGAGAAGCATACCATACAACTCATGGTCCTAAAGACACTCCTATTTCTTTACAGCTTCTTAGCTGATTAAACTTCCTGTTCCTTGAACACTGCCTTCTGTGTGCAGCAGCTCACAGTTTCCCAAGGTGAGGGTTGCTTTCTATGAGTATGGTACCTCTCTTTGCTGCCAAATGCTCTGTGGAAGCTGGGACAACACCATCCCAGAGGCTGAATTCTCATTTCTAGTGGGCAGCTTGTTCAGACTTTTGACTTGTAGGGACAAGCGTGTTGGCTAGAAACAAGTATTACCTGCAGGGCTGCGAATGACAGTTTCAGATGGATCAAATTCCAAACTTGCAGACACAGCCTCTGAACAACAGTGCAGGGAAGAATCTTTGCAGAAATTCAGCATCTTCTAAACAGATATTGACTTATTTATGTTCCTTTGCACAGGAGCATGCCAAGTCCATAGTCCAAATCAGATAGTGACTTTATATACAACTGTGTTCCAGGTGCCTCCATTCTTATCTGGATTTGTTTTTCCAAAGCACTTCTAGATCAAAAAGCTATTCAGATACCTGCAGTGATGAGATCAAATTTTAGCCTCATTAATTCCAATGAAGCCTAGCAGAAGTTGTACATGTGTGACCAAGCACCAAGAGAGAATTAGCCCTTCGGAAGTTAGAGTGATCATCGTTTCATCCAACGCCATTGAAATGCCACCGCCTCTGCCATGGAGCTGATATATAACTGCCATCCACTGTACACAGCACTCACTGTGCTCTAGGACTCTGTTCAGAAGGGTTAGGGATTTGGTTGTCTGAATAAGAAGAAAAACAGTAGAATATGTTCAGAAATGTCATCTATGAGAGCAAACACTCAAGATGAGAATGCTGTGRAACAGTAAGTATATAAATGTATTTACTCTTTGTAAAGGATGCTAGAGAGCTAAACTCCTCCAAAAGGCGTTGTTTGATAGCTCAATATAAAAACAGTGCTATGGAAGGACAAGCAGTTGTGGCATCTGTGGGGTGAGCTTTAGCAAGAGGAGTTAGTTGTTAGACCTGAGGAATGTCCCAGTGTCATATACATGTCTGGACATTCACAGGGAAAACTGAGGAGTCAAGAAGTTCTTCAAACAGCCAGACACAAGGTAGAACCCCAGTGAGTCAGCCCAATCTGGTTTGCTTTGCACTATCCCCTTTGCACCACCCGCTGTGTAGTTTTCAAGAGCAGCTAAATAAACAAAAGTCACAGACACTCAAAGATCAGCTCTTTTAATGTCTGTTGAGGTGTTTTATGCAGTATGAAAGGTAAAAAGTTATCTCCCTATCTGGACAAGTTTTACAGTGTAATGCAGGTGGTACTTGCTTAACCAGTCAGTATTCATTATGGAATTGTTTTCAAGTCTCCAGTTTTCCTCTTTAAATGCTATCTTCAAGGCAGTTTGATGTACCACTGAAGTTACTTGTACAAAGCAGTGTACAGTGAAGAGCTGCACAATATACAGAGCTGCTAGGAGACAATCTGAAGGATGTCTGCACCACATAGCAGCTGTGGGCTAAGGAGTGTGGGCTAGTCAGACGCAGAGGCAGGCTTCAATTGCCGTGCATTCTCTCCATTCCCACCAGCCTCTGATTCTTCACTTCATAATTACATAGCAAGACCTATAGAATACTCTTTCTCATGCTGTTTCTTTTCAACCTGAAAATTTGTATCCACCAGGGTGTTACATACATCAGGCCTCTGAAAATCATTATGGCCTTATCTGCATAGGAGAAGCTCTGGTGTGTGACAGCTCTTTTAACARAGTCTGAAACTGGGTGCTTGAATAAATGCCTTTATGCTCTTCATATTGTTTATCTGGGCACTTGATATGAAAGACACTACAGTAACTGAACTCTTTCCAGGCATGCATAGACTTTTTCTTTACAGAGGCTCCTATGAAGATCAGAARTGTTATTTCCGTACTACAAGTGAGGAATGAATGCACAACATAAATTAACTGACTTGCCTAGTACTGTTTGGTGACTTGTGATTGAATCCCCTAGGTCCTGTAATGATGCTTTGTTAACTAAAAGATTTTTTTTTCCCCAGTGTTGGCCAAATTTCATCATTTTATACCATCAAGAAATTTGGCCCAAAAAATTAGTCATGGAAAATATGGAAAATAGTTTTATGTCACACAATCTTTTTATTTATTAAAGTGGTTTATAATCTCAATCTCAGTGCAATGTCCACTAAACTCATTTTCCACATCCTCCCTCATCCTTACAATTTTCTTGAAGTTTATAAATTCTAGTAATGCCTGAGTGCATAGGCTCTCCTTCTGTTGTCACATCCATTGATTGTCCAGAAGCATAGTATTGTGTGAAGAATTATGCTTGCCATTGGCAAGTATGAACAAAAATGATGTCTAGAAATCTAGGCTACTTTTTATTAACCACTCAAGTGTTTAAATAGATGATGACACAGGATATTTACATAAATGTTCTTTAACCCATATCCAACCTAGTACTGAACGAATTAAACATTACTAGGTGTTTGCTTTATAATTATGACTCAGCATCAATGGCTGTGGAGCAGGAATATTTATCTAAGCATTTACATTTTAGTTGTATGCTATATAATAGTGACAATCCTGAAGTGCAATTTATTAATTTTTTTTTTTAATATATCTTACAGTTTATATACAAGAAATGGGCTGCTGAGTTCTGCTCTGAGATTTGCCAGAGACTTATATGTGCTGAGAGTATCTCAGGATCTGGAAGTGTGGATTTTCAGAAGATGAAATTCTGTGGAAAAAGAGAGAATATCTTTTAAGATCTGGCCAGTAGAGTAGTGAACACTGACAGCATGTTGGTAAGCAGCTTTTTCCATATCTTCTTGAGTTCTGTAATTGGTGGGCACATTCAACAAGGCTTAGGACATTGCTGCAGATTGTATGTTAGAGATATTTTATCATTCATTAGACAGTGCTATGTACTGTAGACATTTTCCTAAGTCATGAAAAAAAGTTTGATTTTCATTGTATTCATTATAAAATTAACTCATTCTAATTATTGATAATCATTCTTGTTATGGCTTGTGTATTTAAAATGTGACTCTTGGACTGATTTTGAGTGTAGCTGAGACAGTTGTGTTTCTTCACGGARAACATGGAAAATAGATACCTATATATGTATTTTGTTGATTCAAAATCTATTGGAATTATAGTTATTGCTGAAGTTTGCTTCRTGATTTGGGATATCTTAGGATGAGGAGAACGAGGAAGGCTTGGACACAATAATTGCCCTCTCAAATACTCACACAAATCTTTGCAAAGCAAATCCTCTAATTTATACTCAAACATAAAGGCAAGTGTAGAAGTAACAGAATGAATAACTAGTTATTTTGAAATGACAGCTCCAGCTGCAGGAAGGTATGAGCCCTTAACAGGCATGATAGGGATAGTTTCAAGTGGGAATTTAAATCTGTATCTGAAGCTTCCTCAAAGTTTCGGAGAGTATAGATCTAGTATGACCATCATGTGAGCATTACAGAGGRGTGATCATGTGTGTAAGAGGATCCTCAAGTAGGGGTGAGGAGAAGGATTGTTGCTGTGTTATTTATTGAGAAGCCTGCTGGCTCTCAAGCTAAGATTCAAGAAGAAAGATGGTCCAGAGGATTCCTACCCTGAAGGCAGAAAGCATACAAATGTACAAGGACACAGTACCAAGAGACTTGAGGAAAGATGTGGATAGAATTGGTATGAGAAAACAATGTTTCACACAGAACGTGGCAGCTGAGGGATGCCAGGATTTGAAGGTATTTTGAGAGTAGAGAAATCGCAGCCTAGAATTGCTGTTAAGTTAGCCGAGTGTGTTGAAGCTGTGACTCACTTCCTAGCTGGATTTTCCTGGTTGGAGCAAGAAGCTGCATGACTATAGCTCTCTTCTGCAGGCCAGTGCTYTCTGGTTCTGTCCTTTGTTTCATAGCTCCAGGCCAAGAAAATACTTCTATGGCTTTATAAATCTCTGTAATTCTATATGGATAACTTCATGAGCGATAATCAGTGCAAAATCATGATGCCTGACTAATAGGGGTTCATTTTATTAGGTAGGATTTTACCCTTCCAATGATGAATCACAAGAACCAGGACACTGATACTTACCAAGGGCTTTCTGCCCAGGGAAAGGTCAGTGTCTGGGAAGTGCCATCTCCATAAAAAGTGTGGAAAGCATAGCCCTCAGCACATGAACTGCCACGAACTACAGGTCTGCTCCTTTTCTACTTATTCTGTGAATTTGGGGGGGAGGGTAGTGTCACAGAGCTACAGGTCTGCTCCTTTTCTACTTATTCTGTGAATTTGGGGGGGAGGGTAGTGTCACAATGTGATATGTGAGAGATAATCGTATAGCCTGCCAAAGATAGGAAAGAATTAGAATGGATGTATGTGCTTTGCATATTTACTGATTCAAGCTAATGAGTTGTTGCCTTGTTTCTCCTCAAGGCCATACTTATCAGCTGTGTCTACAAAAATCTATCCTATCACACAGGTGCTTAAGTTGGCACTTTGGTGGGATAACAGAAAATCATCTTGCTAAAGAATAGTAGATCCTTGGCAAGGTAAACCTAATTGTTTTTAATTTCTTTTGTTGTTGCTATAATCAAAATGATCTTCCCAACCATTGTTGTAGTAAAAAGGAAAGAATGGGTGAGGTGATCACTTGGTGTTTTATGTAAACTTCAGGTCTTGTCAGCTGAGGATCTGGGTTGATCTTTGCCTTGTACTGTCTGTCTCAGAAGGTCCAAGAAGAATTTTCTGTGTTTGGAGTAAATAGTGGTCAGGAATTATCCAGGCACAGCTATTTGCACCTAATGCTTGGRATTTTTGTTGTCATTATAAAACAGAAATCTGGTGTGAGCTTGTGTATACAGGGTTGTGCTTCTAGAAAGAGGAAAAAAAAAACAGTTCTATGAAGTCTGGCATGCCTCTGAGATCTTTCCATGGCCAGTCTGTTTATTCTGGTTGTGTACTATAAAAATAGAACAGGAATTTCTGAGAGTTTTTCCTAATTTTTAATAGTTCTTGTGGTTTTAGTGATATGTTTGCTAATGACTTGAGCTTAAGCTATGAAACAGCTGAACTCCAACTGCCAATTACTTATTAATTTAAAATTATTTGAATATTAATCTTGCAAGGAGCCCAAAATGCAGCTAAGTATTTAACGACTTGAGGATTCTTACATTCCCTTCCTATTTTACAGAAATCATCATTGACCTTTCTTTTAAGGGCTGAAATAATACAAACAAGTTGTGACTTAGTTTATATGCCCTAGAAATCAAACARTATTTATCGTGAAAGATAAGAAATGATGCTTCCTCTGCATATGATCCTTCCTCTGTGAAAGGGAATGTTCTCTCATTCTTTTACTTCACAATAGACTAGCATTTCTCTGCTTTGTGGTTCTAAAGACATCTTTTCCTTATGTGCTATGTATTCCTGCTCTGCACTGAGTAATCTCCACAAAGTAACATAAGTTAATTGTGTTTGACTTTAACTCAAATGAGATCAGAACTAGACCATGGGTGGGAGTAGCTCAAGCGTGGAAATGAAAACTGGAAACAAACTCAAGCCATGTTCACCAAGCCAATATAACAGTCAACCCATTCGGTTTAATTGGAAATGAGAACTATATTTTTTTATTACCTTAACTTTTTTTGCTGCTTTATTAAATTAACTTCTTAGTAGGATGTCGTTGCATGAATCTAAGTAAAGTAAATGAAGCATAAGGATTTCAAAATTCTTCTGTAGACTTAGATATCCCCCCAAACTGAAACGAGCTACTACAGTGTTGGAAACTGGGACTAAACTTAAGAGTAAACCTAGTGTAAGCTAGTCATAGCATAAGGTAATGACCTGTCCGTCAGTTGGAAAACTCTTCAAATATCTCTTAGTGCTTTATGTAAATGTCTGTCAGAGGAGCATACTTGTCAGAAACAGATTGGTTTACAGGTGTGAAGGCCCTGCTTTTTCTCTCTGTTCTAGCTGTCTAATCCAGGAGTTTGAGTATCTGAAGTTGTGATAGTAATGGCCAAACCTCTAGATCTAAACAGCTCTGAAGGTTATATGGATTTGTGTTATCTGTACAGGAGAGGTAGAACTTGGTGAGATGCTCCAAGCTTACAAGAACATGGAGCTTTTATTCTGTTGTGAATTGAGCCAAAAATTCTTTTAYTAATTATTGTCTTGAGAATTTTCTCCCTGTTAAATGTTTTAATGCAATCCATTGTTAAATTTTCTTCTGGTGCAGAGCTAGAAACTAGAGCATAAACCGTAATTTCAGATATGAAGCATATTGCATTGTATGTATGATTGTGAGTCTAGCTTTTGCRAGGAATACAGCAGCGGGTAATGCTATGAGCTGGAATCCAATAGGAATGGGTCTGACCTGACTCTAAGTCACATAAACTGATAAAAAGCAGAAGTAATTTGATATCAAGCCCAGTGCAGTGGGACTGGTATGAAGGCAAACTCCAGCTCAGTATTTTTCATGCTTTTCAATCTGTGGCTCAATAACATGCTGTTTCAGGCTTGATCCCATGGATAAATTGCTGAGTAGAAATGACCTAGCAATCAATATGGTATGTGTGGCTCCTGCCCCTCACCCCCCAGCTTAAATATATGCTTATACAATTAGCTGCTGAGCAATTAACCTGGTAGTGATGCAGTCTGTTTTCCAGACACAACTCTTGCCTAATGAATAGTAWGCATAAGGCTATTATGCAGTTAAGCAACAAGTTGAATAATACAGCTGCGTGTGATTAGGTGCTCAAGCTATATGATGAATATTGCCACAATATTATGATTTCATATAGTTAAAGTTATGAGTTCATATAATTAAGCCTCAGCTGACTGTATGTATTGGTTATCAGATTAAACATTGAAGATATATGTCCGTTTGGAGAAGGAGAAAGCGCTTTATCCCGTAGATTAGAAAATCAGTATGAAAAGCGTTAACAGTGCTTTCAGTACAAGAGGTTTTAGGGTACAGCCTGTCAGCAAATAATTACCAAGAGTCAGCAAGCTGCCTCTCATTATACAGTTAGTGATTAAAGTGTTAACTGGAGCCTCCCTATAGGTGTAACTGTGACTAAGAGAGTGCTCCTGTCAGCTGCTTGGAAGAAGGAAAGTGGGTAGGTCAATATTCCCGACATGCACTGAGACGCAGGGAGTGGCTTGGGTTTCCAGCACTCCCAGTTTGTTGAGCAAAGTAGTAATTAACAGCTCTGTGGGTTCTGTAAAGTAGCAAGGGTAGCTGACAGCTAGCGCAATGCTGTCATGCCTCTTCTAGGGCTCAGCAAAAGGTGTGTGAAACGCCTCCTCTACTTCTTCTTTTTTGATCCTACTTACAGGTAAGTGAAACGTAAAGCTGGAGCTGTTCTTCTGACASTGCAGGTTACACTGAAAGCAGTAGAAAGCAAGGTACTTTGCAGTCACCCAGAACTCGAGTCAAATTCCTTTCAGGTAATGGGTGTGCCGGAGGGAAGGAGAAATGTTCAGTCAGTCAGAAATCATCCTAAAAGAGGTCCCTAATTCTCCAGGTGGCTTGCGAGAGTCAGAGTTGTGATAAAATAGGTAGATAATAAGCAGTGCTGCTGTTCTATGTAAACATGGGCAGAAGCTTTTGCTGCCCTTCATTCAGCTGCCGGTGTGACCATAAAGGTTATGTTGGTGACCTTGTCTGTTCTTGTTAGCCGGTAAAAGCTATCTTTCCTAAGCTACCTGAAATAGTAAGTTATTTCTCTTCATAATAATGGTTTACATGCAGTATTTCAAATATACTTGGTAGAGTAAGGCTAGTATCAAACCCTGCTCTCTTTATTCCTAGTTTATGCAAGGAGAGCAACCACTGAGATCTCTTCCTTCAGGCCCTGAAAGCTAAGGGGCTGTATTCACTGAGAGATACTAACTTCCTTCTGGTTTCAGTAATCAAATCCTGTTCTGAATCTGCCTGAGCTGAAGGGTTTCCTTGTGCTTGTTGTATTCAAGTGGAGCTGTTACTGCTCTGCACAACCCTGAAATGTGAAGAAATCTTCAAAATTACAAAATGTATATATTTTCAGTATATTTTCATTTTTACTTTCTCAGATATTGGGAATAAGTAATCTCCTTTGAATGTGATCTTTGCTTTGGTGGTGAGGGTATCTGATTTCAAAAAAAAAAAAAAAGTCTCAGAGAAATGTAGCCTGTGACTAGTTAACATCTTATTTTGATAAAATCGAATTTTATATGCAATATATTTGAATTTAGTCTGTCCTAAACTCATTTTTATAGAAATAAGTAATGGACTAACAAGTCAAAATAACGGATAGCTGTGAGTCTTAGGAAGTGACTTCCATAATTATGTGCTGTGGTGGCTACAGTGTAGAGCTCTTTGTGCCATACAACATGTTAGATATCCATTCTGTTGATTACTAAGATAATAGAGAGTTGAGCTGTATGGTTTATACATGCTAAATTGAGAACATTTGCATGATCCTGACTTCTTGTATTTCTGGAACAGCTTCTGAAAACACTGAGGAATAATACATAGAGATCAGTAGGTTTTTCAGGGTTTTAGTTTTCCTTCGCACTGGTGGGAGCTCTGCAGCACTTTGCTCACTCCGCAGTCCCAGTCTTAAAATAATGGACTTGCCAGAAAGCAGTGTGGCTACTACAAGTAAATTAAAACGCTGCCTTGCTTCTACTGCTTGGGTTACCTGTGGCATTTCRGAGATCCTTCTCCTACCAGCCTCCCTTTACAGTCACCTCCTTTTATCATTCTGTACAATCTGCCTGGCTGTTTGCTCTTGAGCTTACTTTTGTTGTTCCTTCACAGTTCTGTCCCTGTGTTGTCCCTTAAGCAAGTGTCAGTGTATTTAATAACATTAAACAAGTTCTCTCATCTCCCTATCCACTAATATTTTGAGTTTTTCTTAGAAGTAAGAATTTCAGGTAAGATGTAGGTCTTGTAGATGGAAAATTCCATACCTTTGCTAATTTTCTGCTTTGTATCCTGACATGACTGATGATCTTCCAGCTTTAGGAGTGGGTAGATGGTCTTCTCCCCTGCCACCCCTGTCCTGACCTTCATTTTTCTAGACTCTTCCTGCCATTCCTGTCTTCATCTGGAGTTTTCTCATTTTATTTCTGCTGCACTCCTTGTCTRTTCCTGTCTTTTCCTTCTGCTGCTGCTCGTGCCTTCAAGATATGTCTTAAGCTGCAGTCAGTCTTCCTCCAAGCCTTAAATTTATTCAGAGTTAATTCTGAGGCCATGAGGTTAGCCTAGCTAAGGTGCCACTTCTAAGTCAGCTAAGTGTAAAGATCACTTCTCTCGGTCTGTGGAAATCAGCTTTTTCCTTCATATGAACCATGTTAAGGTCAAATTATATCTAAAAATATGCAGCTATGAGCACTGAAGCATTTACAGGGTTTGTGAGAGTAGCTGTTCTAGGCTTAATAATGGCAACCTGGCTAACTGCTTTCATAAAACAAGCTGTTTCCTGACAGATGAAAGAGATTAGTTTAAGTCTACATCAGTAAAATTTTTCCATTTTTATCCTAGTATAAGTGAAAATGGGCATCGTGTTTTGCATTAGGGAAATTCATCTATCATAGAGCCTGAGCAAGAGGTGAATAAAGTGGAGTCATCAACTTAGAATGCAGTACTTGGGTATTTTACTGCTCTCTCTGTGTTAAGCTTTTTCCTATCTGTGTGATGCTACTTCCTGAGCAGAGCTTAAATTTTGGCAGTGAAGTACCATTTGTCAATCTTGATTTTCTTCAGTTACTTTTGTAYGTCTGCCTTTTTTTCTAACACCTTAGGGTGAATGAAAGCAGCTAAGACTCTCTAATTAAGCTTATTGGAAAATGCATTGTTGGAGTCTCACTGGTCTGGCTTTTTGCCTACACAGTTTTACTGAAATCACGAGTCAGAAATCTGTAAGTTATATTGCTACATTAAAGAGAGACCAAGACTATAATTAAAATAATATCTCYGCTTCTTTCTCTGTATGCTGCAGGACACTGACAGCGATCAACATTTTCCTGGTCTAGTCTTAAAAATCTGATTAAGCATGATTTGCTGAATCACTTCTCGTGTGTGTGTGTGACCTTGGGCAACTCTCTATAGTTAGCAAGTGAATTCTCGCCAAGAAATGGGTTGCAGTCTCAGTATACTGAGAAGAGTGAAGAATAATCATAGAGTTCTAGAGGAATCCTAAAACTCTTGGGAAAAATTGTGTTGTTTGAAACTGTAGTACTGGGGATTGATATGCGTGGTGGGAATGGCTTATGTTTTTTTGTAGTAGGAGTGAGAAAGATCTGGGTATTAAGGCTAAATACAAAATAGCCCAAATACAGTGTAATGAGAAGTTCTCATCTGGCAAGATGCAGCCTTGCAAACTAAGATTTCATTGTTAGTTTAATAGTTAGTCTTTTTTAGTGGCTTAAATGAATATAACTTTTGTTTTGTTTAGTTTCGTCTCTTCTGAATAAATGAAGAAAGTTACTATGAAAGCACAGCATCTACCTTCTGTTTCCATCAATGAGGAGAAGTCTATAACCAGGTAAATGATTACATAGAGACAATTATTTTGCTCAGTTCCAGTTATTCCACATTTACTCGTTAGATTGGCAGTGGATCCTACAGTGAGCTGAGCCTGTAGCAGCAGCAACTACAGTTCACTTTCTGTAAGGTGTGTGCAAAACAAAGTGGAGCTTCATATGGTTTTCAAAGAACTGAGCCTAAACCTTTTCGACAGCACGTTTAGTTCATTAGGTAGAACAGTRCTTTTGGAGGATACTGAAATAAAACTTCAAAGTAAGGAAGATGATCTTCCTGTCTTCAAAATTTTTTGCATTTGCACATGAATTCCAAAGTTTAACTTCAGCTATGCCTGTCTGACCTKTGGGTCCGATATCTAGCCCCAGATGGCAATGTTTCTCTGCAGAAAGACATATCAGATTGCCATCTCGTTTTGTAGTCAGTGAAAGTCATTCTTTAACCTGTTTATGCCTACTTTGGAACTGCACTCAAACTGTATTTCATGGCATGCTTTTCAGCAGGGAAGTCCTGCTGTTAGGATTTATGTAGCATTAGGAAAAATTCCTTAGCCTGCTGGTGCATAGTTCCATCACCTTTTTATGGCCCAGCTTTTTCCCTGTGTTGATCAAAGCACAGAAGCTGGAAGAGAGGGCTGTTGTCTCACCTTATTTTCCTCCCTTTTRCACTCCTATGGGAATGCAGAAGCCGCCAATTGTAAATGCATCCAAGGATGGGACCTGTGGTAGGTTTTTCCTCAGACTGCCATAGATGCTTACATTTGAATCCTGATATCCTTATATGCTGTATGAGCAGTACCATTCTTTTYTGCCTTTTTAAGGGATGGCATCAGTGCTTTACCCAGGGCATGTAGGTAAGCAATAAATGTATCCCTCCCCTCCTGCTAAATAGTCATTCCCTTTAGGCTGATTCTACTTTGGGATATAGTGCTTTTGTATCAGAGGTAACCAGTGTAAGCTTTCATGTACTTAATGTACAAAAGCACCAGATAAACCTCTTTAGTATTTTGTTGCTATAGRTTTGCAAGTATAACTGGGTGAAATCTGGAGCATGGTAGAGATGCTTTTGTTACATTTGTGGTTCTAGGTGCCATTCAAGTTTTCTTGCCCTGAGAAAAAAGCAGATAAGCATTTTGGTACTTGCTGACATACTGAACATGCTCTCAAACTTTATTCTAATGCTATTTTTGGACTATCTTAACACTTCTGTGACTTGAGCCTGCTGTTATTATGTAATTCCTCTTTCAGTTGTATTATGGAAATCATGCTGATGCAGCAAGCCTGCTGTTTGGGAATTGCACAATGGCTGGATCAAAAGGAAGAACAAAGCACGTACAATTATCTAGTTGGCCTAAATAGTATGTCTTTAGGCATAACTGACGATAATATCCATGGATAAATGCATAGTGCTCAGCTGAGAGAAACACAGGTGGAATCCCCTGGATATATATTCCTCCTAAATATATTCAGGACTTGGTTATGTTTGCCTCCAGAATRCTTGACCTTACTCCTCTCTTGTATGCTGCCTTCATTGCTGAAAAAGATGGTGGAGTTGCAGTAAATGTTGACTTTTTCAGGTTTGTCACCAACTAGTTCTTTGAGTTATTAAGCCTTGGCTTTCTGTAGTGTCTGCATTTGGCTATTGTCCCAGAGGCATGTGATGAGGAACAGTATTGCAGTGCAACTGGGACACTGATTTTTCTGACAGTGTAACTCTGAGGAGGTGAATGTGTGCCTCTTTGTTAGGGCAATCTGTGGGCATTTTGAGTGTGAGAATGTGTTACATTAAGACTTATTCTGGAACTAGTAACCTGGTGTGTGTATTACTCCTTCCTGGGGCAAAAAAAGTAAAGAAAAYGATTTACTTTTCTAAGGTCTCCCTACTGCACAAGGAAAACAAGTCAGTGAGTGGCTGTTAAACTTCTCTCTCAGGGCTTTTCTAATGGCTTGAATGCTYTGTCACCGTCCACTGCACTAATGCAAGACTGAAATCTGAAGGACTTGTTTATGCAAACTTAAGTGGAAGTTAACGGGAAGTTTTTCTGGGCAGCACAAGAAACTAAAAACATATTTAGGACTTGCTCTGTTGAAAGAAGGTTAAATGCAATTTGTCTCAGAGATAATCCTTGCCACATCGCTTAGTGCTTTTAGCCTGTGATATTTTTATTATTYATTTATTTATTGCCTTGCAGCCAAAATGGGCAAAGAGCAGTAGATGGGCCTTGTTGTAAGGCCCARTCCTTAGCACTTCCTAATCTGTCTTCAAGCAACTGACTCCCTAACTTCCCACCTGGAAAACACTTGTGAAATAACAGCTGTCAGTGACATGATTGCCTAAGATACTGGTTTGCCAAGCGTAAGAAGAGTTATGTTTTATGTGTCTCGCATGCATGCTCAGAAGGTCTGTCACTACACATGTCCAAAAAAATATGGGTTTCATACTTGCACCTAAATCTGCAGTTATATCTGGATTGTGCCTGTGTGTGAGGCTCAAATGTGCTTAGTTTGGCTTACCTGTAGCCAGTATGATGAAAATTTGACTTTTACCTGATTCATACCTAATCCCATGATGACTTTGCYTTTTGGTGGGATAACTTAAACACAATCCCTTGTAGCTTCATAGCTCGTTAAATATGAAGGACCAGTAACAAGCCATTCCAGCACAGCGGAAACGAAGGCTTTGAACAGTCACAGTAACAGGATTTAAAATGTAAGTAGCTTCAAGTAAAAGTTAAAAATGATGCTTTGGAGCCCAACTCTTGGTTGATACCTCCTGAATTGTATTGTCAAGTATTTATAATGGGTTGTYAAAGTCAGTGGTTTAAATCCAGGGTGCTTTGGAGAAAATGCAGTTAATCTTATGGAGTTCAGCGGGTAAAAGATCTTGCCCTAATCTTACCAGCTGAATAAAAGCCATTTATCTCTTCTCCTCTCTCCTTCCATGTCACAGAAGGGCGTGGGGGAGGAAGCACTGAGCAGTATGGCACTGCTAAGGYCAATCAATTAAGTGGAATAAATGAGGGATACACTGTGCCAGGGAAAGCCTTTCATCACACRTGCTACCTGTGCCTACTCCTGTTTAATGAGCCTCCTCGCTGTGCCATTTCCCACTSCAGTGCATCCGAAGGGTCGAGCCTGGGGGAAGGTGAAGTTCTCACTGAGCAGYTGAAGTGTTGGGCTCTCGGGCAGCAGCTCGGCTGCAGGGTGCATCTGTTCCAACTCTAGTGTTTTGCCTCTACATGGTGTCAGATGTCTGTCTATGTGGTGTCAGATGACTGTGTAAGCCTCTTGTTCCCCTCACTCTGCCCACAAAAAAGAAGCAGGTACTTTAGATCTGTTTCCTGTGTAGAAAAATGCACCATGACGTAGTTCTGCTTAGTATTATCCAGAGACGCTGCTTAGTATTACCCAGAGATGTTCTGTTTTCCAGATGCTTTAGGTATGTGGAAATGGATGAGAGGTGAATGAGAAACATGACAGAGCAGAAGGCGTTTGCTCTGAAATGAGATCTCAGAGAGTGTAGACAAGAGAGAGTGAAGGTGCAAGGTGACTGCATATGTTCTAAGTCACATCTGCGTATGTTCTAAGTCACATAAGAGGGTATATGGAGTAGTAATAAGGTGCTGTGATGGAGTTGGAGAGAAGATCCTTTGGTTGACAGATTGATACGCTTAAAATCACACATAGCAACCAGTCAGCCCAAGTGTTTCCATCTGTGCTATCTGTATTTTTATTTATTTMTTTATTTATTTATTTTTACTGAATTCATCCCTTCCTCTTTTCTGGTATCAATTGCATGCAGTTTGTCTTAAGTGAGATCGYCTGAACGCTGTTAACAGTTAACAATCAACAACCAATCCTTACCTCTCCAAGCAGTCTTTTCCCAAGCTTTGTTACCCTTGCTATTTGAAATAGCCTTCCTGAATTGTAGTCTAGATCTTCSTTGGTTTATAATTGGTGTGAGAAAGAGCATTTTCTTGATGGTTCTGAAACACATACTGTTTACAATTCTGTCTGTGTTCAGTYCTCTCTAGAACAAACTGTGGCTAATTTCCTCTCTTCCCCCTCCCTCCCTTTTTTTTTAATAGCTCACACTACTTGACATTTGCCTTGCTCTCCTTTAGATTTCATTGAATTAATGATGTGTAACAGTAGCACTTCAAGGCAGCATCCTTTACCAAATCCACCCTTGAGGGATAATTCAAGTAGACTTGCTCTGAACACTGTATTCCTGTATATACATATTTGTATGGTGGTTAAATTTTGTGCGACAGCATGGCATTGCTTACTTGTGATCAGCTGGTGCTTAGCAGTAGCCAGAAGGTGCTCTTCTGCACTACTGCTGCCTAAGCAATCGTTCCCTGTTCTGTGTTTGTGCATTCGATTATCTCATGTGTCATTTGTTGTTTCTTCCACAATTACAAGGCTCACATGCTCCTTGTGTCAGTGGTGTGATCTGGTTGCTGCACCAAAGCTGTCCTAATGGTCTGCAGGTGCTAACTGAGCAGTGCATGTAGGAGCAGCGTTTGCACAGGGTGTCAGTTGGACTGTGGCTTTAACCACCTGGAATGTCATGGGTGTGCAGTGCGTGTGCCTGTTGACTGCTTACACTCTCTGGATATTGAGTAGCACAGTCACAGATATCGGTCTGAGCTGACTGCTGAAGTTTTCCAGTAGATCCGGAAATCCCATGCTTAAAATCAAGTAGCCAAAGTACTTTTTTCCAAGGGGARGAGGAGGCTACAACCTGGAAACTTGGACTTACCAGTAGCTCTGTTTTGGCTATTTTGAAAAGTCCTGAAGTTTGAAAAGGTTTCTAAAACCTTCTCTGTTCCTCAGACTGATCTGCAGTGTTCTGAATTTATCACGCAAGGGTAGAGATGGATGTGGTTGTCTTTGAAGTTTGTTCTTAAATGTTAAGCTTTATCAGGACCCCTAGCCTTCAGATTGCCTTCCTGTCTCTATGCAGTATTTTCACAGCAAGATGTTGTGCTCCTTTTTTAATTTAATTTTATTGCAGACTGGCTTTCTGTTCGAGATCTGAAAYGATGGGCATGTTTATAACTCTTGCCAGAAGTCTGTTGGCAGGTATTCTGTTCATGTCCATCCCCTCTCCTCTGAGCAATGACTAAATGCAAGCTGTTATGTTGCAAGTAGAAGGCAACTAAAATAGACATAATGTAGATAGTTTAGTAAAAAGAATACTTAGCCGGAGTAGTGTAATGAAAACAATCCAAGTGGTGGGGAGGAGAATGGATTTTATAACCTAACAGAAGTCATTTACAACACTTAGGTATGGGAGTGTTTCTCCTGTTTGTTTCTCCATTCATGACTGTTACAGAAGTTCAAAGTACAAATTATTCTATGGCAGTGTTATTAACATCATGTTAGAATGTGATTAACTCATTTCCTCTCTTTATCAGGTCCTCAAAGAAGCAACTAATAAGCAACCCAGTGTTTCAGACAAAATTTTACTTCGGGAAGATATTGTATTAATCACTAACAAACCCATACAATGTTCCAGTGTGGGTAACAAACACATACAAGGTGTTACTCTGCCCCTGGATTAGCACCTGGATTTTACAGTGATAGAGCAAGAGTAAAATGATTCTTCCATTATGATCTTTTCTTTCAGAGAGCAGCTAAGTTCTCTGCTGAAGACATATAACTCTTATTATTCTGATCAAGAAAACCTGCAGCTGTCATATAGTCAGGTAAGGAATCCATGCAAGAGCAATATTTCATACAAAAATCATAATGTTATTGTAGGAAAAGCTCTAATGGGTGCTGATATTGAATGCAGCTGGACTACAAACAATCTAGAATATTTGTTGCACGTCAGTGTATTAGATGTCATTTTAATCAAAATATAGAGCTGACAATACACCAAAGCATGTGCTAAAGCCAAATTTCATGACGAGAAGAGAGCAGAAACGGGTATGCTTAGAATAGCAGGGGTGTCAAATGTATAGCAGCGTAATCTCCATGCCATCCTGCTCTTCAGTGTATCACTGAAAACCATTCTTCAGGTCTAGCTCTCAAGCCTTATCTCCAGAGTTCAGAAAGAGTGTAACTGCACATTTTCCTGCAACATGCAGCTCCCASCCTGCCTCCTTAGCTTGAACCAATGGAGTGGCAGGACCTGGGTAGGCTGCCAGTCTCTTCTCAAATGTGGACCTCCAAAACAGTGAAAATGCTTGTTACAATAGCCTCGGTATCTTCCCTTGACAGAGACCAGAAGAGTCTGTGCTGTACTGTGAAGCTAAAGGACTGATGATTGCACGTGTCTTGTCTCTAGTATCACAGAATCCTTGGTTTTAAGGTGCAAACTCTTTCACAGGTTAGGCTTCTGTTCTTCAGCTGTTATCAGGAACCAAAAAACCGCTTGCTTCTGGGGGAGGAAATCCTGAGGAAAAGCAGTATGAAAATGGCTAGTCCTTAGTTCTCCATCCTGACTCGCTCTGCAGTGAGAGAGTTGTATTGCAGCAAGAATGGGTACTGATAAGGTCTTTTGRGGTGAGGCAGTGCTCCATATGAGCAAGGACAATTTCATTAACTTCAAACTCCTCTTTAACCTGCAATTGTTTTTCCCTTTACCGTTTCCTTAGCACCCTAATTTTATAGTTGTAGCCAAATGGAGGATAGCTACAGATTACACTTGGACTTGTAGCCTGTGTTATTACAGTCAGTAAGTACTGATCATTCCTCCCTTTCCTTTGCTTTTTTTGTTTGTTTTTCAGACAGAAGGCAGCAAACCATTTATTGAAGGAATCTTGTCAATATTTTGGGGAATCCGACACCCTATCCGATTAAAAATTCAGGATGAGAAACAGATACCTTCTTTTGTTACCTTGAAATCAACAGAGAATGTGGGTTTGTTCACCAGTAAAAGGTAGTGTTTTTACTACTATAAGGAGAAGGTAGACTGATATTTCAAGAAAACTCATGTGAGTGGCTGCACTGGGTATGGTGCTTGTATCCCAGATTTCCCAAAGGCTGCAGCGGTCACTTGCACAGTAGGACTCAGAGCCAAGTGTAACAGAGGTTCCTCTGGCTTTTCAGTGACTGCTGCTGCACAGAAAGGTGCATCTTTAATAGGTCTACCTTTTAGCTTTAAATTGGTTAAGAAGATGAAGAATGAGCTTCCTCTTTTCTGTATTGACTGTTTCCAAACAAGTAGCAGGTAATTGAGAAGGCTCCGTCTTGCTGTGCTGGAAGAATAGCACTTTTGCCTCTCCGACTTCAAGAGCAGCAAATGTTTAGCCCTTCCCCCAGGAAATCCTAGGAGAAGTGAAGCTCCCATGTCTGCAWCTTTCCCCAGGCTCACCTTTGCTCAGCAAGCAACCTGCCACATTTTGGTCTACCTGTGCTAGCTCTGAAAGACCCTGTATTGGTAGGCATTGTATGGCAGGAAGCAAAAAGCTGGTAATGTGKAGCTGGTAAAGCTAAGTGATTCCCTATCCCGGGTTACTTTCTCAAATATTCAAAGTGTAACATCATTGCTTTGCAAGGCAAAGTTTTAATTGGGGGACTAATACTGACTTTGTCCATGCTAAGTTGGATGTTACAAAGCATTATAAATGGACACAGATCAGCTATTCCTTCAGGCTATTGCCTATGAGATTGTGTGTCTAAGTGCAGTGTGTTGATCTGGATCCTGCTATGTTTGCCAGAGGTTTAAGTTTGTTTAGGTGCTTAGAATATTTCCTTTTCTGTTTCTAATGTTATTTTTCCAGCCTTGGCTGGTGATTTTTGGATTATATTTGACAAGCTGAAGCAGAGTAGTGTGTAATATGAAAACTGAGCCAATGTTTATTCTGAATGTTTTCMTGATAAATATATTAAATATTAAAGAGCTCTTTATCTTCATTATCCATTGTCTTGGGTTGCATGCGGTATTAGAGTGAATTATGGATTATATTCTATGCTCGTTGCAGATGTACAGCTCCAGCAAAGCTGGGGACAATCTTTCTATCTCTTGCTATTGAAGTTAATGGGTAACCTAACAGGAGTAATCAGTAAAGAACTTGAGTCTCAGGCAAAACTTGTTCACTTTGTTTACCCTGAATAGGCCTGTTGATACTGCCTGCATGTGGCCTGTAGGTCCATTCTGGCAGTTAAAGTTTTGCTCTGTCTTTTATTTCTTGAAAAATATACTACTACTAATAGATTTGAATCTTAAAGTAAGTATTCATTCACGATCACAGAAATGTGAAACTGCCCAGACATGCTTTAAGGTATGCAGAACAGCTTGACTGTTTGATCTTGGATGTTTTAAACGCACGGAAAAAACTGAGATATGCATTTGGCATTTTCGCTGGAGTTGGTTGAATATTATTTTAAATATGTATAGAATTTTTAAAAAAATTTCTATAAATTGGTTATCTACTGTTCTCTGTCCAAACAGTAACTGGCCAGAGAATTTTTGCTGAGAATTTATTCAATGAATTRTGGAAATAAAGAGATAAACACCTTGGTTTTAAAAATCCAACTTTATCTCAGACCTGAGAGAGCTGAATTGAATTCTTGTTCTCCTACAGAGTTGGTTTGGATAGCACTAGGGGCTAGTACAGTAATTTATTATTTCATATATACCAGAGCTGTCTCTGGATATTTAGACCACAAAGTGTTAGGAGCTTGGGTTTTTTTTCTTTGTTTTTTTTGTTTTCTGTCTGTCTATGGTATCTTACCTGTGATCATTCTAGAACATGGCTATAGAAGAGATTGAAGAATTACTGCAAATAATTTAAGAGGCATCTTGCTTCAACATCCAACAATCTCTAAATAGGATTATGCCTTTGGGATCTGCAGTCATATCACACTTTACTTACWGTAGTTGTATTATGAGCTAGAATTACTGGCTTCATATACTTCATAGAAACTATAATCATGTTCTGTAAACTTTTAAACAGGGATAGAAATGCATTATATGAAGCCTGGCTACAAAATAAATTGAACTCACTGGGCGAATGAAGAACAATCAACTATGTTTGCTATTTCAGGGGAATGACACGCTGGGGAGAATTTGATAATCTGCATCATATTAGTGGGGAGACATTGAATTCTGCAGAAGAAAAGTCAAACTTGGAGAAAAGTTAGTATTGCTGCTCTTCTTACATTCACTGGCAAACTTTGTGACTGTGCAAAAATAATTTGACATAGTAAGTCTTCCCCACAGGTAAAATAGTATCTATCTTTTCCTATGTTTAACATCTATTACATGCTARTAAAATGCTGAAACAGAAATGCTGCCGTATAACTGGTTAGTGAAAATATTACTGTACAGGTAATTTTCCAAGTGGCCCATACTAGTTGATTGTTTTCACTGAAGAAGTTATTTCCACAAAGAATACAAAATACTGAACTGTGGCCTGTGGTTGCTGCAGCTCTTTGACTCTGATATGCATGTCCTTCCCCTTCTTCCTTCTCCTACCCCCACAAGAAGCCCTTGATTGAGAACCTTCCTTCATTCTGTGATAGTATTGGCAAASAGGGTAGAGCAGCTGTACAATATGCTGATGCAGTTTCATTTTTGTCCAGGTTATTCATGTTATGAAAGCAGCACTCTGAAGTCCAAGAGCGAGCAGGAACATGACTCTGCTACCCTGCCCAGAGCCCTAAGYAATGCTGCAGTGCTGAGGAAGAGGACCAAGTTCCCCATGATAGCAAGAACAGAAGTGGAAACTCACAGGTTTTCTATTAATGGCCATTTCTACAACTACGAGGTGTGAAAAGTTGCCTATTTATGCTTGTGTTCCTTCACCTGAAGCTGGGTACTGGGGCATATGGAAATCTCCAGAGAGCTTTTGGACACCCTCTCCTGGAGCCCTCGTAGCCAGGGAGGCTCTGTCTCGTCTGTGGGGCCTGGCCTGTGTCACTGAGCCTTGGGCCCTGCCTCCAGGRTTTGGCTTCGGGTCCATTCGGGAAGGCAGGTTGCAGGTGTGCATGGCTGCTGTGTGGTAGTGGTGTTTATGGCGGTCCTGCATCCTGCAGGAGGAGACCATTCCCTTCTCCTGAGCACACCGCTTGCCCTTCCCTTTAAGGCAGCAGTGGCAGTGTACCTGACCATTTTCTTTATCCYGGAGCTTTGCTATATTTAGACTCTTTGGATCGCAGCCATTCAGTACAGCAGTTTGCTTATTTGTGCCGTTGTTGCTGCTGGTCTTATTTTCTAGACATCAGTTTTCACTCCAGCTTTTGGATCAGAAACGAAAATAAGAATAAACAGCCATATGAGAACAAGAGAAGTAATAGAGCAATTGCTTCGAAAGTTTAAGGTAAGTTTCTGTGTCTACAGAGGCAAGTACAGCTGCATTCTAGGAAAGTTAACTCTAGGGTGTAACACTAGTGCTGTCTGTTGCGAGAAAGAATGGAAATAACTGGAAGGATAGTGCACAGAACACATCATAAAAAACAAAAAACAAAACAAAACAAAAAAAAAAAACCCACCTGGGCCATTTCTAAGGAGGAAGATAGGTTTTATTTTACAAGTGGTTCAAGGTTGTTTGACTCTAGGGAATGTATATTAAATATATACTGTCAGAGAATGGGTTTTCTATAATCGAATTCACAGGAAGGGAAAAAGCTGCCACATACTTACCTTTTCCTAGCACAGAGAAGACATTTGTTTAATGCACGTGGCCATGCTTCCCTCTAGTGACAGGCACTGCTAATAGTATTTTGCTAAAAGCAAAAGGAATTCTAACTTAATTTAGTCCAAGTGTTTGGGCTAAATAAATTAGGCTAGATCTGGGCACACAGGAAGCTCCAGAAAGTTAGATTTAAAACTAATACTCAAAATCGGTGCCATAATGTCTGGAATTCCTTTTCTTCAGAAGCTTATTTGGTACTGTCTTCTGTTAACATAGCTATATTTGGTTAGAAATATATTTACTTTGGTTCTTTGTTTATCTCAAATGTTTAATTCTACTTAAGCTACATAGACAAGTAGCAAAAATAATAGTAAAATAAATTATTTAAAGATGTTGCTATTGCATGATGACATTATACAGACAGAAAAGTGAGGTGAAGTAGTAAAAGGAGAACTTAACTTCTATGAATAGTATCATAATGAAGTAAAGTTGTAGAGAGTAAGTCAAAAAATAAGTATGTTCAAAATGACCACTGTTTTCTAAACATGGTCATGCAGGCTAGTGAATGGGAAGAGATCTCAGGTTTTTGTCTTGATGCCAATACTCTTGGTAAATCTGATTGATTGTCACCTAAGAGATTTGTATGAACTTACTATGGACTTTTCGAGGAAACAAGACTGCAAGGATCTAGTGTTTTCTAAGATGATTGATTGCTGTTTGGGGAAATGGTAGCTTTTGTAATCATGTAATCATTTTGTAATCATTGTTCAGCCCAGAGACAATGAAAATGGCAGTGTAGTTTGATACTGTATTCAAATAGAGTATGTTAACTCTTCTGTAGAGGGAGGCCCAATCTCAGACTTTGATTTGGACTTCTGACTTGAGAAACGTGTTGAGTGTCTACTGACAATGAAATGCTAGAGAAGCATATCAATCAGTCTGAAATGACTTTGTTTTTTGCATTTAACAGATAGAAAACAGTCCACTTGAATTTGCACTTTATATTATCCATGCATCAGGAGGTAAGCCAGACATTGCTGTATGATTGCTTCCCCTTTAATTATCCTCTGTGCACATGTGGGGACCACTCCCCTAGGTGTGACAGAATCAGTTGCTGGCATGTGTCATTGCCCTCATGTCCTGGTGCAGGGTGGGATTTCTACCTTTGGGGAGATATTTAGAGATGTGCATTGTCCTGATGGAGAGGAAAACTAGAATAATCATTTCCTGGGTGCTTTTTCCTGCAGAGTCCTGCAAGTACGGTTGGCTCAGACAAATAGACCTTCCCCTCCCCCCCCCCATAATTAAAGACTTGGAGGTGTCTTTTAGCTTTAACTTTTGTTCTTTACGGCACATGGCATCTAGTGATGGCAGGCATCAAGTGGGTGGTTTTGTGAAACATTTTATTTAAAACAAAGGTTCTTAGAGAGTGCTAGGAGAAACCTAGGACGGCTTTGAAATGCTAGCTTGATAAACACATCTCCTAAGCATGTTTCACCTGGAGTTTACAATTTTGAATTGTAGTCCTAGGTACTAGATGTCTGGTCAGAAGTGCTCCATTTTTATGGGAAAAGGTATACTTTTGCAGCATAGTCTACTCTCTGTTTCATTAGGAAAAAGGAAAAATTACCATTCTTAAAAATAATAACTGAAACAATGAGAGAAGACTGAGGAGAAATTATGGCAAATGTGAAGTTGGAAGGATACTTGTGAAAATTAAGCTGCAGATTTTGTTTCAGCCAGTTATGATTGGCTTGGAATCAGTCTCTTAAATGCATACCTGCTCACCTGAATTGTAGCTCCTGTCTGTTGTTGGGTATACCAATTTCTTTCAAAATGTATGGTGTGCATTTAGGTGCCACATCATCCTGCAAATATGTGTTTGAGACTTGTTATCTAATAATTGTATATTAGTCAAAGATAGAATCTTTGCCAAGAAAAAACGACTACTGAGGGCATGAGGTATTTGGAAGCATGGTTTTATGTTCTATGCAACATCTCACTTCTTTTGCATCCCAGAAAAGAAACAACTGAGGAGTGGAGACATTCCCTTACTGCACAGACTCCTACAGGGGCCTTCAGAGAAGATTGCCCAGTTTTTTCTCATGGATAGGAATGCCGAGGAGGTCAGCAGTGATGTACGTATATCATCATTCTAATTGTTCTCAGTATTTTGCCTAATTAACCTATTCACTGATGTGAATTTCTTGCCTTCATGACAGGTTGCTCAGTATATTCAGTTTCATCTTCCCTTTTTGGAATCAATTCTGCATAGACTGAATGAAGAAGAAGAACAGGAGATTCAACAGACAATTGCAAAGTAAATAGGAGTAAAATTAGTGGGTTCACTGTCAGCGCAAGAGAATTACAATTACGGGTTGGCTCAAGAGGTGAATGCGTTTATGTAGTAGGAGGAAGTTTGTGCTGTACTATGACTAGTTACATTAAACTTTGTGGTTTTATAATATTTGTTATATCCTGAATCCCTAGATCAGCTGTTCTTAAAGCTTTCAGAATAAATGCTAGACTATATCTATGACATCCGATAAAGATTTGACAGAAGTAACCCAGTGATAAGGGAGCTTGACGGTTWATTTCTATTTTACCTCATTTGTCTTCTGAGCCTTAGACTAGTTTCTGAGCTTCKGTTTGCTGTGATCTATTTCCCTGGAGGGTATAAATGCATTAAATATTGTGGTAGTATTTAGGTAGCATAGCATTTCATCTAGACACTTACAAAATCCATAGTACCTCTTTAAAACTTCCATTCTAATTAATTGCTTGAGTTCTGATAGTAGYTTGAAATACACAACAAGTATGAGGGCCTCTTAGAAATGCACCAGTAGCCCTAAACATATGGGAGACCTGAGATCAAAAGCAGTGCCATTCTACACTAGCCGAGAATCTGTTATCAAACAGCCATCTGATAATCATTTTGAATAGAAATTGCCAGGGAATGTAAAGGAAAAGGTAATGCTTGCCATTTTCGATCAGAAAAGCTTTCATTAAAGTATTTTTTACCCGTTCAACTAGCATGTTAAAATTTGTGTAGGATTTTGGCAGTTCTGTGTTACTAAATGCCTCCTCTTTCTCTTTGTCTCAGATATCTTAAAGAGAAGAATATGATATGCCAGCACCTTCATAGTCGAACTGTTAAAAAAACTGAGACTACTGTTTGATATGAATGGCCTATTGTGAATACTACCCACGACCTGTGCCAAAAAACAGTCAGTATATTGTCTTGATCCTTGAAATATTACAAATGTGGCATAACTGAAGAACACTTTAAGCACAAGGGCGTTTAAATTTTTAAAGTTTCTTTTGATTATGCAACTGAGACTGAACCTACTTCATTACAGCTCTGGAATACAAACTGGGAACCACCTTAGAAGATGCATGAAAKTCTCCAAATAGTAAATAGTGAGTCCAACTCAAAAAGTTGACGGAAGGGGAAAAAATCCTGTGAAAAGCACAAAGCTTTGAAACCTACTTATTTGCAAGCCATTGCCAGGTGTGTTCCATAAAATAAAAATGTTGCAATTAGCCATGTGTTAAACATATCAACAAAAAGAACAGAAAGTACATGGCTTTTCTTGTATTAGAGAAACCTTGAATTTAATTAGAAAAAAGCTTTTTAGTAGATTGAAGTGACAAAGGATATTTAGGTACCTAAGATTGCAGTTAGGCTTTTCAGTTAACTTGAAAAAACACCTACACAAGCAAGGTGCCTGAAATCCCACTGCTTTTAGATTGGTCATTACCTAACTCACATAAGCTTTGAGTTACCACTTTAAAAAACTGAAAATCTGCTTTATAGCTACTAAGCTCTTGAACATAGCAGTGAATTTCTCTCAAATGCCTCTTAAACTGCAAAGTAGGAGCTCTTGTGAAATATTGTTGAATCTGCTTGATCAGTTTCTGGATGACATCTCAGCTATTTTTGTTGTTGTTGAAACGTAAGCTATGACTTGCTCCTCTACATGTTTTATATTTGAAGATTGAAATGAAAAGTGTTTGGTAAGAAAGATTAAAGGACTGTAACCTTGATCATAGCCATGATGGGTCATGTAGGGTTGGGGCTGGCATCCTTTCCCYGTGATCCTGGAGATGCAGTTTTTGGACAGTCTACTGCCCCAGCACAGCACACCACAGTTAATTTTGTGGTCCTGTCTGGTCAAGTCATGCCAAGTAGAAAAGCTCAAGTTGCAGAGATGTAAATAAAATTCAAGTCATGCACAAACTGCCCTCCTATATTGGTTTGTTTTTGTTACGTGGTACCTGTGTTTCTCCTCAGCTGTCATTTTCTTATGAAGAAGACACAGGATAAACACTGTGTGAGGGAGGGAATCACAGTGCAGAAAGTCCTGCTTAGAAATCATGTGGAATAAATGAGATAAGAAAAAAAAAACTTGGATGGTAAGTCAAAAATGAAAAGCAAATATTCTAATTAAAATTATTGTGGCAATCAGGGCAAATAGTTTATTTTAATGWACAGTCTATTATAATTCTGTCCATGAAGATGATTTGTGGCAGGGGAGGACAGAGGAGAGGACTTAAAATAATTAAGCAGTCAAGATATATGGTATTAAGTAACATTTGCCTGAGARGTGCGAATGTCAGTTCCTTAAAATAACAAAAGCATGGATGCAAATGTCATYGAAACTTCCCAAAGGAACCACTCAAATATTTATTTGCCAAGTTTCAGGAGATAGGAAGCTCTACTCAAAACATCAGATGTTTTCCGTGCAAGGTAAGTTCAAATTTTAAGAAAGTCTGCAGTAGTCTACAGTTCAGTTATTGCTTTTACCCCAAAYCAGGCAGAAGTTGCAGTTTTATCAGACTTCTGAAGCCAGGTATGTCTTAGGTAGTAACAGGCTGTTCTCAGGCACTATGTAAGTGTGCTCAACTCAGTATAGGAACAGGCCTCTTCAGCTGGATTTCTATCTTGAGCCTGTCTAAATCACTATACAGCACAAAGCACAATTCAACTGGAAAGCAATATTCAGATAGCTGAAGTTCATGAGCAAGGGGAAAAAAGTATTCTGTACTCRCTGGAGACCTCTAGCTGCTGCTCTGCTCATTGTTTGAACCAGAGTAAAACTGTTCTTTTCTTTCAATGCAACACACAGAGAGGCAGAATTTCACCACAACTATATCAAGCAATCGGTGATCCTATCAAGCTAGTGAAGGATAGGCAGAATACATAACATAAAAAATGTGAATGAGCTTTTAGTCTTACTTCCTGAATAACTTATTTCAAWGTTTTTAAGTGTTCTTTTTCCCCATATGTAATCTGTATGAAAGTATTTCAAGTTGTTTATGCAGACTAGCCCATTTCTCTGTTACAGCTTCCATTTAGTAAATACTTAAATAGTTGTATGAAGATATACTATGAAAATATTGGAGTAAAACTTCCATAATTCATTGGCCTAAATTACAAGCATTCAATGCACAGACTATGTGAAGAAGAGGGAAAATGTTTTCAGCTAGGTTCTCCAATTCCTTATGTATGTACAGTTTCTAAATTGAGCTATTTTTGCAGTCATCTGGCTTTAAATAGTTGAATCCCATTAAGTTCACTTGTGTGGCTGAACTGGGACCAAGGTACTGGAGAAAAAGACTGTGGAGTCGAGCATAGATTATATATAGCATGTGCTGGGTTTTAAGCACTAGTGAAATAAAACTGCCACATCTCTGTGGTGATAGTTCTTCATGGATACTGCAATCATTTAAGTGAATTATATGTTGAGTATAGACAAGGACAAGGGAAGAATTTATCCCATGGCATTATTTGGTATGGAAAGTAACAAGTAACACAGTGAATGTTTCACACACAAACATGAAAGTGGAAAAAAAAAGGGGGGGTTTCTCTTGAATCCAGTCCTAAGGTCTTAACAATTTATGGAAAGCAAACAAACACAGTGCAGAATTTATCTCATTTTTCTACTACCAAGCTGCACAGTGAGARAAATTCTGAGTCATCACTGGAATTCAAAACAAAGAAAAACCCAAATCACCTCCACAAATTCATTCCAGAGGACTGATTTTCATCAGAACATAAAATCCTAAGAAAATGCTGTGCTAAAAGAAACCTTGGATGGTCTTTTRTCATTTTCTGTATTCAAAGCATCACTGATGTTTTGGTAATGCCTGTCCAATACATGTGTGTCTCTTTCAGAGCTCCCCAGTGATGGAGGCTCCTTGCTTTTCCCAGCCTGTTAATCCTTGTGCTTTATTCTCCCAGCTGTGCACAGGGTCAGGCCCTTCTTCATCCTGAGATTGGCCTTTTGTGTATATGAAGATCTGCGTGTTCATGCAGCATCTCTTCCTTAAGCCAAACGGCCCTAATCTGTTCTGTCTTTGTTTTCTGAATCCTTGACTATTACCCCCTGCTCTTGTTTCAGCTGAAGTTTTTTTCCAAGAAGTGAAGTACCCAAGATTTGTCTTAACACTCTGGCAAAGCCCTTACTAGTGGTGGGGAAAATGGAGTAATGATGCTGTGTGCTACAGGCCATGCTCCAGTTTATACCCCAGTATGCAAGCAAGATGCCAGTCTCTCATCATCAGCAAAACACTCGTGACTCGGGCAACTTGTGATTTGTTGCAACGGTGTTGTTATCCATACAAGTCCCTAATAAGTAGCTTTCTTGTACTAAAATTCTGCATCTGCTTAATCATGCCAATGTTAGATGTTAAGTTTGTCCTAATATAATGTACATGGGTTTTTCTAGCGTATTCCTGTAATCTGCTAAGATCATTTTGACATAAAACATTGCAAACACATTTACCAGGAGTTTGGGTGTTATATTCTGTCTTGCCCTTGACATTTGGCTAATCTGTCATCTTCATTGTCCTGTTCAGGGTTCCCAAGATAACTTTTTTTTTTTCCTGTGCTTGAAGGCACCTTTATAATTACCCTTATACTGTAACAGCAGCCTATATTAATGAATGAATGCTGTATTTCAATGGTAGTGCTATAAAAACGCAAAAATAATCCCCTGATGATTCAAAAACAATTTGGAAGTGGTCAAAAGCATTTTTTTTTTTAGTGGCATTTGTATTAATACTTGATAAGTTTAAGATTGAAATACTTTTTTTTTTTTTTTTTTTTTTTTCCCTTCTCTCAATCTGACTGGTACAAAAAGAATAATAATCCATCACATAAGCTGGTTGTATCTAAACCCTGAATTTCCATTTATTCAACTTATTTTTTCTATGGATTTATTTAAAATGATACAAGAATCTGTCTGGACACACCAGATTAGGTTTAAGGTTTTTGTTTCAGTTTAACTTTTATCTTTGATTATTTTGAATCAAGTTGATATGCGCCAGATATGAAGTTCGCACACAAGTTTCTCCCCTGTCTGAGTTAAATTGAAGCATACATCTGTCTTTCAGTTAAGCTGAGCTTTGTAGGCAGACCAATTTTACAGCTCCACAGCTTAGGAGTGTCTTTGTAGGAATTTGTTTTCTTTTCCTTGAGGCATCTCCTTCACCTTGGTCATAGTAGAAGATCAGTGACAGAACTCTAGCTGGTATAAATTGTCATGACTTCATTAAACTTATATTTACGCCAAGCAAAGACAAAAACATAGTATTCTCCACTATGATAATTCATAGAAATCTATTTATACTTTATGAATATTCAGAAAAGCTATTCTCACTGGTTAAAATTGTGACTTCATATCATTCATCAAATACCTTCCAGTATGTTACACAAGCGTTTCATGCTGACAGCATTTTTTCACTTCTTTTTATAAGTTCTGGTCCCTGGGGAAAAAAGCAAAACATCTGTGAGCAACAGAATTGGGATGGTAAGGTAATGTGAACAAGTTACGTGAGTACGGTAGCAGTGAGTCAATTACTTATTATTTAGATCCTTTGCAAGTTGTATACAAACACTATACATGCAGACTGCGTTTACATATGTCATTATGTTTAATATAATTCTTGCTTTTACTGTTTAGCTCAGATTGTCTTAGAACATTTGGTAATTGTTAAAACTAAAATTGAGTTCTATTATGAAGAGTTAAGATGGTTCTTTGTAGCTATGCTCTTCAGGCTCATTCAGAGGCAGAAACTTATTGGTAAAAGTGAGTATTTTTCTGTATTTTATCATTTAAAGGAAAGCACTGTAGATATTTAGGAAAAGAGAGAGCAAGACTCTTGAGTCAAGGGTCAAAGACTTCAACTTCAATTAAACAATATATCAAAAAAAGTTGAAGTAGGGAGAAGCAGATTTACTGGAAAGTAGAGAGAAATCGAAGTAGCTTTGCAATATAAAGTTAAATGAGCTAAAATAATATAGTAAAGAATAGAGGGGAAAGAACAGGGTGAGGAGGAAGGGGAAAAAATAGAGGAACTGCTTTGATCTAGGATTTGGGAAATCCTTTCCCTCCCTATCACAGAGGAATTACTGAAGACAGAAATTAGGAAAGTACTGTCCCTCAGGAAAAGAATTTGGCCTATAACCTTCAACAGTGCAAATCCCAGTGATTCTGCAGAAGCTGCAGATGTAGCTAAGCTCTATATGCATAAATTGCTGCATATAAACATGAGGTTCATTAGGGATGTTCGATCATTCATGAGTGAACTAGAACATATATCCACCTATGGAGGTAATGAGGTTTGTCTTTGGAAACATAACAGAATGAATGCCAGTTAGCCACATCTGGCTTTTGTTTACTAATGGAGAAATTTGGGAAATCCGTGTTCCTGTGTATATTGCATTTTTCCATCTTGACTCAGAATACTTAGGTGAAAACGGAAATGTGATACCTCTCTCATAAAACACGCCTCGTGGTTTTCTTCTTCGCAGCATTGCTCTCTCATGGCAGTGAAAGCTGCAGTGACGGAGGTCAGCTGCTCCTGCGTGATGTAGGGCTTGTATTTGATGAGGTTGATGAGCATTCTGCAAGAAAAGCAAAGCAAGCCCAGTGAAGCAGGGAGGTAAGCATGCRATGCATAAAAGCACTTCTAAAACACCAATCCTGCAAAATCAGTCTTTCATTACCTCCTTTCTATAGTCTCTCCTAAAACACCACCCAGAAATAAGTTGACAGCAAGGAGCTAATATGTGCACCAGTGAATTGAAAAACAACATTAACTTACGAAATTGCTCCTCTGTGAATGGATATACAATTGGTTTAGGTGTGCCCCTCCAGAGAGTTCACAACTGTATGGGTTTGCCATAGTCCCAGTTAATAGCCAAGTAGCCTGTTTCTTGCAATACAGGAGGAAGGGTGGGCTTCCAGGGTGAAAGGTTTTTCTGACAAAGGCATGCCAAGCACCCAGAGCCTTTCAGGGACTGAAGGAGTCACTGGGGTGAGAAAAATACTTGGGCTTTCCAATTCTGGCAAACTAGCATTAATCAAGCCATAAAGGTAATGCAGTTCTTGAGACAGTAGCTTCCTTGTTTTTTGGGAATCTATTTTGTGATGTCTTGTGTAGTTTCGGTAAAGCACAAAGGTAGGGGTTGAGGATGTTTCTGATCTCAGTATTTTAAAGCTGTGTTGTAACAGCATTGCCCCAGCATCCCAAAAGTAGCTTGACATGATAACTTCAGAAGGGGTTAAAATACCACAAATCAAGGGCATCATGCAAATTTCAGAGCCCCAGTTTTACCGTTCATTACTTTAACGTACGTATCCGAACGTGAAGTCAGTTGCCCTGCTACAAACGTAAGGAATGGGGCCACATAGGCCTCAAACTTTAAAACTGTATACCCACTTGATAATTCTTGAGCAGGACTGAATCTGAGAAAACACTGTCTTTGTTCTATGAAGAGTAAATTTCTTAATGGTACGTGTAGGGATCAGTTTTGAAATTTTTGGCTTGATGTCAGTAGGGAGATGAATCCCACTGTTTCCATTCTGGCAGTGTATGTACCTGTACAGCTGCTCTGAAAATGACATTCCTCTAATCAAAAGCAAGTAAGTGTAGGTTGAACCATACAGTAAAGAAAAATAGTGTGAGTGGGAAGAAAGCAGCAGCTTGGAGGTGGAGGGGTGGGGGGATGGCTGTATTTACATGGAGTATAGTAGAAGAAGAAGAGAAAGGTGAGCATCACCAGGAGAATACTAAACATAGGGATAACACACTTAGACATATCTTACTCCTGCTTCTTATGCTGTAACTGTTCCTCTTCAGTTGTACACAAGTCTTCGTGGAAAGTGAATAGACCGGGAGTCAGTGGTAAGGGCACGTAATTCTCATCAATTTCTAGTTTCCCTATGCACGGTCGCCTAAGAGCATAGGAACTACTACAGCAGTGGCAAACGCTTGGGTTTATAGGATTGTCCAGGTGTCTTCTACATATTTCTCCGAGCACAAGATCCAGCTTTACCACAAGGAGGGGGGAAAAAAAAATACAATTTCACATTATTGTTTCATTTTTTCAAAAATCCCTGAAGTGTTCCTTTTACCAAACTTATAAATAATAACTAAGAATTTAAATTATATTTTGTAATAGAAATTTATTTCACTATTGAATGATGACTTCTATCATTTCAGAAATGGCCCAGATTTTTCAAAATTAATATATGCAGTTTTAGGCACTGTCCTTTGTGCACACAAATTATGCAATTTCCTCATGAAACCTGACCTGCATTTGATTTATTTTCATCAGCAGGATTTCTGTAGATACGTTCTACTAGTCATATAAAAGTGACACCATACAAACGCATGCCTGGAGGACAGGCTGATACTTTTTAAGTACTTTGGTGTGTGAGCCTAGAGAACTCCTATGAGAGMGCCATACAGAATTGATCCTTTTTATGGGACAGTATGGTTTCAGGCATGTAGAAGGGATTAATTTCTCAGATAAGAGATGATTAACTTCAAAGGGAGCAGGGTCAGATCCCCAGGCCTGTGTGACTGTTAACTGTTTAATGCTAGCCTGACAATTTCCTGATCCTCAGGTAGTGTAATTCAAGCTTTAACTTCAACAAAGCTGAGTCATGCTCACTTCAGCCATGTATCTGGAAGGATATCTTCCAGCCAGTTCAATTGCTCAGTAATCATTTTGCTCATTTACAATACTCTGGGCTGTCAGATCCTGATGGCAGCAGGAATAGTGTTAGAGCTTCAGAAAAAAGTAGGACCAATCTGAGAGAAGGAAATACTCACATTTTCCTCAGCACAAGGCAGTAGCTTGTCTTGGCTTAATTGGCAGCATTTGGAGCCAATTTTAGTCATCTGCTTGGTGAATTTTATCAGCTCTGCAGATGTTAGCTGAGGCATCTTCTTGGTGAAGCTCACGAGAAGTCTGAAATGATATTTTTTTTTATAGTCATGTTTTATTTCCATCAGGCCGTAGTGAACAAACCACTGTCTACACACATGTAAAGCTTCAGGCGAATCCTAAAGAACCCCACTCATTTGTACAAGGACAGGACTAAGCCTCATGTTTATGAAACATATATAGGCAAATATAGCATGTTCTGTTTTGTTTGAGAGCTCTCCTTTCTCAGAGTGTCTTACCAGGTTAATCAAAAATAATGATGACATTACTGATTATATGTTCTGGGGCTCTATTTTGAAATGGTATGTCAATTCAAGTGACTTCTTGACAGACTAGATTAGGGCAGAAGATAAACTGAAACAAGGTCACTTTTCTTTTCTTTTAGAAAACAGCCTTATTAGCAAACTTGGCCAGGAAAACTTTAACAACTGACATAATAGGCAAAAGAAGCAGGTCTGCCTGTTAGAAACCTCCAGGTCCAAAGGTTTTTAAAGACAAATGTGCTAGGGAATACAAAAAGCCCTATATATCCTCAAGAGAAGGAGAGCAGAAACCTCACTTTAAGTATGCAAGCAGTTTACATATTTCACTGAGATTACTTACTTCATGTCACTCATGTGCTCATTAGCATTGCTAATCAAGGCCAAAGTTTCTCCACATGGCTTGTGCTTGTATGTTGTTGTGGAAGAGCTACTAGTCAAGCATAACATACGGCTCCTCTAGTAGGCTTTGCTCTACCTACAGTAGTTAGGGGTGTTTTGCTACCACTGTTGATAATTACATTTGCTGCAAGAAGGGCATAGAGATAAGCCTTTGTAAATGGCACAGCAGTTGCCTTTTGGCCAATTTTACAGTGTTTTAATAACAGTTTACAACTCAGAACACAACTAGAAAGTTAAAAAAAAATCCTAGGAAACTTGATATTTTAGGCAGGAGATTAAACAAGTTGGCGTTGTATTACTTGATGAACTGGGATAAGAATAGACCTCATGAGAGGACATGATGTTGTATTGGAAAAGGAAAAAAAAAATTCTAAAATCTTTTAATATTGTGGACCAAATATTCAGGTGGTATCGTAAGCCTAGCTTTTTATATATATATATATTTATAACTTCCATTTCCATGGTTTTACTGGCCAGAGTTGTGCCCAGCTGGTACAGGAATAATGTGAACATGTAAAAAAAAAAAGTAAAAAAGTAATACTCGTTTTGGAAATAGCAATCTCCTTTCTCCTTGTAGATGTCACAACTTGTCTTCATCACGCTTTCCGTTTCATGAATGTGTTTCTTCAGTTCTTCTTCCTGAGGAAAATAAATTAATTTGAGGAATCACTGTATCAGGAGGAATGCAAAATGCCCTTATTCTGTCATGAGGCCTTGATATCCCTAACTTCATTTTACCTGATAGATACCACTCCCTTTGTATTTCCATTAGAAAATCTTCACCTGTCTGAAACTGCTAAACTGCCTGAATGTGATTAATGTCCACCTTGAATTACATTGAAGTACTTCATTTCATGTAACTGATGGGAAGTTAGGCCTGAGACGCAGGGTGCATTACTGCAGTGCCCGGAACAGCCTCTTACAACACCCCTGTGGGGAGAGATGGTTGGAGGCCCTAAGCTGCACATTTGCACAAAGAGAGGGTTTTGCTCCTATCCCATCCTCAGAGAGAAGGTTCCTTTTACCCTGATGGCCTGGAGTCTTTTTTACCTACCAGCTCTCTTTTGATTTACCAAACTCCTCCTGGGAGAAAGGTAATGCCAAGGGAGGAAAGCAGAGGGCTGCCAGGGGCTGCAGCATATCCTGCCCCCGCTCTCTGCAAAACCAAGTTCCTTTCCCCAGCAATAACAGACTCATTCAAGTAAATGAAGACTGTAAGGGCTCTGATTGTTTTTTCTGTATGGGAATCAGTCATGTCTTTTAATATTTGCTGGGTTTTTTTACAAGGAGATATGGGTTCCAGCTCTAGACCTGGAGTATGCAAATTCACTAATTAACTAGAACCAGTCCTGTGGTGATGTGCTTGAAACCATCAGCGTGTTGTATGAAGCGTAAGAGTACCCACCCCTCTCCTGCAGCAGTCATCTGGAGAACTGGTTTTGCAGCACTTCTCCAGTAAGTCCTCATATCCTTTACCAATCCTCAAAAGCATTTGAGCAGAAAACTCAGGGTGTCTTCTGGAATATTCRTAGAGAAACCTGCAATACATGGAGTATGTCAGCATTAGGAATTAGAAATAAGCTAAAATAAGTGCCCTCAAGAGACTGGAGATGATAAAGTCAGCAGAGATACTTTCAGGATGGCTTTATCTGACCACGTACAGATAAAGTTCAGTGCAGTTCACAGAAACCCAGCCTGGGAGTCAAACTGAGCAAAACACAGCTAACTGAGCACAACATTGCCAGAGCACATCCTGACCATGCAGCTGTCCCCGTTTGACCCAGCTTGGGTCATACATAGCTTACAACTATTTGAGTATTTTGTTTCATTTTATCTTTTTTAATCCTAGCTAAATGCTGGTGAAGTAATGTCCTATAACAGACCAATTTCTCAATGGATGGAGCAGAACTAGCTCTTTTGAAGTGATCACTTTACCTATCTGCAACTTGCCCACTCTTTTAGGTGCCGCTTTCATAAATGGAAATGATCTATTTTGTTTTAAGTAAGTAAATTCTTTGCCTGTGGGACTTTCTATTGCAGCCTTGGGGAATCTTTGCTCTGGAAGGTAAAGGTAGGATTGAACTTCACAGGATTAAGGAACTTGGCTAAAACAGAAATGGGCCAAACCTATTTGAATAAAGATGTGAGTCTGGTTTAGACAAGTGATTTAGAGTACCCACTTCAAACTAAATCAAAGCTATATTATTATCAGAATTGATATCAGAATTGATAGCACCTAAATTTCATGTTCTCTCTTCAGTTTTGTCCCTAAAATAAGTCATACCCTGTTCTGTTTGTTCTCATTCCTTCTCCTCTAGGGTTGAGAGGTATTTACTAAGATAATTTTGTGATACCATGTGCCTATGTGCTCACAGAGCAGGCAAGTCTGAGGCTGATGAGCCAAGCTTTAACTTTCAAACTAGCATATTTGACAAAAGTCATGAAATGGCAAAATTGAGAAGAGTAGAGGAAGACCTGTGTTACCTGGCTAAGTGGGTATCTTTTTCCTGAGCAAAACGTTCACATACTCCTTTGTCTTCTATAAACTCTCTGATGTGGGGGGACAAATCTGCAGGTTTGTCATCATTTTCTGCATTAATTATACATTCACTTCTTTCTAACAATGGCTTTTCACAGCAGTGTTTAATTTTGCTTGATAGGCTGTCTTGGTTGGTGCAGACATAGGTTAGAATCTGTTCCTGTAAAGTAAAGAAATGAAGAAATGAAATTTTATCTGACTTCTGGTTCTGATTTTGGTTCTTTTTTGCCCCCCAAGTAGGAAGGTCTTTCAGTTGAGGACTTAGCTAGACCAGCCTATCTCATTATTATAATATTTAATGTAGTGTCTGCTGGGAACATACAAACAAGTTCAGGCCTCAGTTAATACTTAGAAACCTAGTAAATAACAGCAGTTAGGTTAATCTTGTAGCACTTCTTTTTTAGAAGGGTCATTATTGTTATTGTCCTTGCACAGAGAAGGTGATGCCCAGAGAGAAGAGATGGTTTGCTCAAAGCAGTGCAGTAGATGTTTGCCAGAACAAGGAAAGAGACTGCAGCCTTACTGCTCAGTTTGCTGTAGCCTCTTACCTAACCTTTGGAAAGGTGCTAGTTACCCATCCAAATGAGGATGTTAACATGGACAAAAAGTGAGATCCCTGGATTTGATATGTAAGAAGCTAGACAACAACAGGACAGACAGTTACTATGTTTTGTTGAAAGTTATGCAGGAACTATGTGGCAAAACTAGGGGCTGCARCCAAATCCACTGAGGCAGTGTTCGGTTATTTTAGTCACAAGGTGATCTTTCTGACCTTTTTGATGTTACCATGCCAGAAAGAGTCAAATGGGATAATTGATCAGATTTTTAGACTGAAGGATTAAACTCACATTTTGAAGAGCAGTTGATAAAGCACAGGAGGGGGAAAAAAATGGAAGGAAACATGAAAAAATGCATTCAATTTCTGGAAAGGTATAAACATTAAATGAGTTTTACCTTATCATGCATACAATCCAGCATGTCTCCACGACAGCAGTCCTTATGTGTGTTAACAATATCCACTACAAGCTTGCTAATGATAACAAAATCAGCCTTAGGGAATTTTTGACTTATCTGAGCAAGTTTCCTAGAAAGAATAAAGATAGGTATTGTTTATATTCACAATGTGAGACTGTGATAGTTACCATTTTGCTATGCAGGGTGGTATCCAGACCTCTTAGGAATGGTCTCTCCCTGCTTTCCCTGAAGTTAATACATAAATGTCTCCTGAAACCAAGAGCTAATATTKGCAGGGTTACCTAAGGAATCCTAGGTGAAATTAATCTATCACATTTTTCTCCCATCTCATGCTGAACACAAAATTAGGAGCAACCTTGTGTCAAAACTGGATAAGAGAGCTGGGCTGTATTCTGCTCAAAGTCCCTCTAACTTTCATCACAGAGAACTGAGTTCTTTTCAAATTTACTTTTAAATTTTTGAATGCTAATGGCAGTTTTTAAGGTAATGGTGACTACAGTCATGCATATATTTCCGTTCCTAATCTGTATTCCTTGTTAGATAATGCTGTTGGTGATCTGCATGCAAAACTGACAAGTACAGTATTTACAGCCATTGTACCAGGTGCAGGTGTGGATCCACTCTCAGCTAAAATGTGACACCCACGGTTTATTTCACAACACACATGCCAAAGAGTCTACTGCAGCAGTTTAGCAGAAATTCAAAGCTCTAACAGGGCTTTATGTCCTGGCAGTCAGTGAGGCTGTTCTGCAGCCAAAGCAAAGTGAAGCCTCCTCTGATTAGAAAAAGAGGGAGACTCACAGAGCCTTTACAGTCCTTTCTCCAAATTTCTTTAAGATTCCACATGTGTGTTCCTGCTTCAGGCCATCTTCTTTTATTGGCTTTATCACCTCTGGTGCCTAGTATAAAGAAGATGCAAACCATTAAAATGAAAGAATAGGGAAGATAATGCTTCATGATAAAATTAGTATGTTAATTTTTTAATAGAGATTTTTAGTAGTGAAAGAAAATTGCTGTTTACTCTCCAGTAAAGCAGAAGAAGTAACTGTTGTCTTTGCTATTTAGTCACCAGCATCTATTAAACAAGAGTTACGTGAAAAGAAACCCGTTTGGAACAGTAGTTTGCCCGTTGTAGTGTAGGGGGAGAAATCTTCACTGTGGCTTGGCCAAACTGCATAAAAGGCATCTTTAGCCATTCAGCGAGGAAAGGTTCCCTGTGCCTGTTTTCCCTGGTTACAGGTAGGTTTCTCCAACTGTGGGGCACGTCTCTGCAGAGCAGTTACTTGGCTGGGGAGGGGCTGTGTTGTGGGGCTATAAAGAGGAAAAATATCAGACTTCTGCAGTCTGTGCAGTACCACTTCCTCTCTTGTCAAGTTTACCACAAACCCAGGACAGGTAGCAAAGCTGGGATGGGAAACGATACTCTAGGGGGAGTGTGGGGACTGTGGTTCCCAGCAGGGCTATGTTCGCCCAACATCCTCAGGTAAGGCATTTTCTGTTAAGAATTTGAGCTATAATTCAGGAGAGCCTTTAGGTCTGGTTTCTGCCTGTCCTTAACAAGGTAAATTTTAGTATCGGGTTCAGATGGCTGAAGGAGAAACAGCTGGATGGTAGCTCTGTTTCTGCATTTGTTTAGCTGCACAAAAATAAGTGGTTGCATATTAGTAAACTATATACCTGCAGTATATAATACCTGTCTCTGGAAGCATTTGTCCAGGTTATGAGTGGGGTCATTGGTGCTTCTGCAGCAATTTCTCATCATCTCATCATAATGAATAGCCACAGAAAGGATTGTTGGGGCATAGAGGAAAGGATGCCTTCGGGAAACCTCATAGATAAAACTAAAACACAAAGAGAAACGTCTTCAGTTTTGGAGTGAGCCCGTACATGTGGGGGATAGTACTGCTATTGTAACATCTGCCAGTATGTTTAAAATTCCAGTTACTAAAAGTGACTGTTTTCCTGCCATAACAACAGCCTGTATAGTTCAGTGATTATTTCAGAAAATTTCTGAGGCTGATGTTTTCAGGGAAATTAAAGGCTTATATCCTACCAATTTTGGACTAGAGGCAGCAAAACATCTGCTTGGCTTGTGAGACCTCAAGTAAGAAACTGGATTGTTTCAAGTGACGTCCTTGTGTAAATTATATTGAAATCAGCCAGAGGGTTTATCATTTGGAGTTATATCCAGTGCTGTGGTGACAGAAAAGGATTCGTGTGATGACAATTACAGCTAGATAAATTATGCCAATATCCTAATACTGGGAAGAAAAATGAGGATGAGTTTGTGGAGAATTTAATATTGACCTTTTGGATTTTTCTTGCATTTGCTGTCTCTATGCTGCTAAGCATCGTATCTAAACAACAGATCTATGATTTGTTTACTCACTATCCTGTTAATGAATGTTGGTGCTGTGAATAATTTTTGCAGGCAGCTTCAGCATTTGGTCTTTCAAAAGGAGAAATGAATCCTTTTGTTGAGTTTTTATGAGAGAGGAAGCAGTCATTTCTTTCAGAGCCTTTTTTAGCACAGCAGTCAGCAAACCTGGGAAGACTTTCCTCTTGGCATATTGTATCAAAGAAAATTCTGTCCTGTACAAAATTAAAAAAAAAAATCCTTATGAGGATTCCACTTTCCTTTGGAAGCTCTCTGTGAAAATACCTTAACACAACAAGCCCTTATTTGCATAAACCTAGAGGTTCTCTCTTTTGTGTTACCTTTTGCTGTTATTGCAGTGAATCTGAAAGTGACCTCTAAAACATGTAAGTGATGATTTCTCTAAACATGTACATGATGATTTCTCAAACTCAAATGCCTTTTTATGCCAAGCTAGGCTTTGAAGGGGACTGTCAAACACACTGTATACTTCCCACTGCACTTAAAATGATATTCAGACCCTTGATAACTGTTAAGATGGTTGTTGCATTTGTATACCGCAGTTGCCAGGATAGCAGGATCTGTGCTCTCATTTAGAGTGAGATTTGTATGGTGAAAAGCATCTCATTTTTCGTTCAAGGATCAATATTCAGATTCAGCTCTCAGTCATGCGTCTGCTGGGAACTGTTGTAATCCAGGGTTTGGTTCAGCATGTTTAATATATCAGAAATGTGCCATAATGCAGATTGAATACTTAAACATGAATGTCAATCTCCCAGCTCCAAAAGTTTCAGGATACTAGCATATGCTGTGTTAGTGCCATCACTGTCAAAAACTGGAATGTGAACTGATGGATAGAGAAATCACCTGTACGTGTCATCTTTGCAGATATCTGGTTTGGCTTCTACTGAATTTTATTGTGCATTTATAGATGGCATAACTTTCTGAACATCTTTTTGAAAGGTGAAGAATTTCTTGGGGGCACCTTTGCTTTCTGACACTTATAAGATGCTGTATACAGGGGAGGCTTGACAAGTAAAGCATACTCAGGAAAGTCATGTCTCCTAGTAACATGTTCCTCTTTGGAAAAACATGTCAGGGCTCTGAAATTACAAGTCACTTCTAATGAGGCAAAGATTTTCAAACGTACAAACGTACTTACCAAGGGCTTCAGGCAATCCTGGTTGTCTTTGCCTGCAGCAGCACACCTTTTGGCAAGGTCAGTGACATCTTCAGCCATTTTAACTATTTTGCCAAAAGTACCTTCCTGCACGTACTGGGCAAACATGATCATGGCACTACAATGAGAACACATACCATTAAATATGTGGCTGACTACCTTAAAAAAAAAAAAAAAGGTGACTTGTGTGTGTGAGTGGTCAGCCTGAATCAGACAGTAAGAGGGTCCACATCACCACGGGAACTAGTGGAGCTGGTGTGGGCGAAGGGAAGGGTGAGCATGTGACTCACGGTACAGGCTTATCTCCGAAGGAGGCAAAATGCCACAGGAACATTCATTAGCAGCAAATCTGCAAGTAGAATCTTTATCTGGACAACTTACATGGCTTTAAAATTACTCTCCTGCAGCTGGGAAAAGTGTTGGCCAATGGTGGGCTTTGCCTCTGGAAAAAAAAGATAATTGATTTTTGAATAAAAATGGCTTCATTAAAAAACCCTCCTTTTTGGTGCTGGAGTCTCAGAAAAGGATAGTTTTAGCCTGAGGTACTAGTACTGGGGGCTGGGAGACATGAACAAGAAGTTTGACCTATGCACAGGAAGAAGGCATCATTTCTCTGTCTACCTGAAGCATGGTGGGGAGAAATACGTGAAAACTTAGAAGGTGTTCGGCTACTTTGATGACGCAAGGCACAATCATTGTATGAGCAGCTTAGATAATACATTTTAACCTTGCCTTAGCTATTTAAAGGTTTCTTGATCACTGGTTAGGTACAGATCAGGGATTCTGGTTTTGGAAGACATGGACTAAATTCAGGACTACATTGGTAGGCAAAGCACCAGGAAATTYGTGGAGAATCATCCTTCTATGTGTGCTGTGAATTGGCCCAGAGGAAAACAAAAAGGTCTAATGTATCTGAATATCATGTGCACATAGTTTTCCTTTGCCAGTGGGCCTTTTCTAGTGGCCAGACTTACTCCTAAGAATTTCTTAAGTTTCTCGTTTGTCAAGAATCTTCCCAAACATTAATTTTAATGTAAAGGGCCTGCTCACAAAACAGAAGGGTATCCTGTCACACCCCTGTGGGWGGGATTGGGATCACTATAAAGGGGCCAAAAAATGAAGAAATAAACCAGCTTCTCACTCTGAGTAATGTGGGGGTGTGAAATGAGACCATGCCAAGAGATAAATAACATCAACATCTGCTGTGTTTCACACTGCTGGGCCATTTAATTCATTTTGAAGTTCTAAAGATGAAAAAACAGCTGACTGACAAAAACATGTAACATGACAGAAGTATCTTAACCCTGCACTCTGGGAGGTTTCTGATTGTTTCATTTTTGGCATTTAGCTTAGGAACCTTAGTGAGAAGTGCAGTCATCCTACACCTCTTCAGCAATCAGTGAAGAGAAAGGAAAGGACAATACATAGCAATAGCATAGCTTAGTTACTCTGAATGATCATGTGGAGGTACCACCTCCCTCTTGTTGTTTCCCTCTTTCTCTCTCCCCTATGAATTATGGAGGGAGCTTAGAAAAACTGCAATCAGAATTTATTTGAATAGCTTTTGGGGTACCAGAAAATAAGTGTCATAGCTACATCCCTGTGGATTAAAATACCCTTCAATATTTATCCTTCAAGTTAMACATTAAGAAGTAACACAACTAAGGTTGATCACGTAGAAAATTAATACAGGTACAATTTTGTTGTTTACGTTTGACTCATATGAGCATACAATTGGCAGTTTTAAAAYGAGATCCCAAATAACCACATGCAACAAATTGCAGTCATCAGTATTACATGGAAGAATAGAGTAAAATATGAGATATGTACTTACCTACATCCCGATAACTTCTGGGCACGGCTTTGGCTACAGTAAAGCTTAATAACAAAATAAAATAAATGATTGTTTTCCAATTCATAATGTCAGATTTTGGCAGTGTCCTGAGCTGGGCTTGGTTTATCTGTGAAAAGCAGAAAAAGTTACGAGGAAAGGGTTTCTTTTATACTATCCCAAGCAGTTTTTGGTTAATCAAAACCTTTTGCTGTCGTATATAAGATTAGATGTTTTAGAATATTCCCACAATCGTTAAACATGCCATTATTTGCTCAGTATGAACTGACCAGCTTGTTGCAAAAAGGGACCTTGTAGATTCCTTTTTTTCACAAAATTTAGGCAAACAGACATTTTCAACTTATCACACTTCAAACAAGAAGTTAAACATTCTGTGTGCTCTTTATCGTCCTTATGGATCTCTTTTAGTTACAAATTTGTTCAAAGGTGAATGCTGTACAAGAGGAGGCTTGGTAACACACTGTTGACTGAAAGATCCCAGGTTCAGCTGCTAAACCAAGATTTTTGCATTCCTCCTTGCTGAACAAGCTAGCTCTTGATCACAGCTGCAGAGATGTCCTAGTGGAAAAGCTGTCTAATACCCTATACAGTATATTTGCAGTATTAACAGCATCAAAATGTTTCTGCAATTTGGACAGAAAGTCAAAAACACTAGAATGATGGAAAGAAATCAAGTTAATAGTCAAGTTAATAATTCAGTTCATTTTCATAATTTTTAAGAAAGTATGTTATGTTCAACAGCACTATAGAAATTGCAGATTTTAGGCAATAGAGTGGCTTGAAAGATCTTTGTAGCAAAGAAGTAGGTAGGCAAAGATATGTGCCCTAATCTGAAGGAAGGGACAAAGGCAGAGTTTTCTGTTCCTTTAGCCTGGAAGTATTCCTTGTTGCATGCTGAAAGAAAATGTTCAAGGTCATTCATTATCACATGAGACAGCATCAAAAGAAAAAAAGGATTCTGGGAGAAAATGGGAGAATATTTCTTGGAGCAGGGGACCTGAAATCTAAGGTGAAATCACACCTGTCCAGGAAGATATTAACAAGCTCTGTTACATGCTTAACTAAAAAGCCCTGTAGAAAATAGATTTATCTGAGCGTAAGAAAGATGTCTCTGGTCTGGAGGTTATTGACTATTTCTAAATATGTCCTTCTCATTAAGCCCACAGGAGCAGTTAAGAAAGCTTTTCTCATCTGGCAGATAGAGTTACCAAAAAGTGGACTATCTGACATGCTGGCATTTCGTGCCGTTTCATTTTTGCTAGCTGCAGATCTCTCCCTCCAGACCCTTGGATCTGGCAGCACCCTGTGTGCGGCTAGCTGAGAGCCAGCAGGAATGGAGGGGGCTGCAAGTGGCCAGACCAGAACCCCCACGGGGGCATTAAACAACCTGAGGTTTCTTTGGGGCGGTGCTGTCTGTCTATGGAGCTCCTACATCAGTTTCCCCATGCGTAGTAAGGACAGGTTAAAGCAGATCCTCTCATTTTCAGACGCTAACACAATGTTGTTACTATAAGCTATAATAAAAAAGTGGGATTATTTATTTGAGGAAGAATTGCAGAAACAACTGAGATACTGATGCCAGAGACTTTTTATAGCAGGATCTCCTATGACCCAGAAAACTGTTTTTCAGAGATTATGTATATGTAATATGTTGACTTAAATATTTTAGAAAGTTCTACTTGGCTGCTGTGTTTAAAATCTGTAAATTTAATTCCTCCACTCTCCTTTTCCATGCTCAACAGGTTGGCTAAATCCGTTCTAGCTCTCCTTCAAAATACTTGCTGCTGCTAGGATGGCAAGCTGCCTATTTGCAATGAATACTGTCATTTGCAGGAGGGAAATGTAAGTATAGTATTTATCTGGAATGAAAGAGTATGGCAAGCACTAGAAATGAGCTCCAACAAAGCGCATGGTTGCAAATTAAGAGTATTTATTGTTCTTCTCAGCATAGAAACTACTGACCTCTTCAATTTTGCATCTATTGAAAACATAGCTGTTTCCACCTGTTTTCATCTTAGGAACTGTCTTGTAAGCTTCAGATAGAGCTAAAAGAAGCTGATGGTGCCCAGGGTGTGGTGGGTTGGTGTGAATTCCTGTCAGCTGGGGGTGGTTGTTGTGGAARTTCATCAGGCCGATGAAATCCCAGGGTAGTTCCTGTTCCTGTGTAAGAAGCTTTTGCTCCATGTGCTATCACTGCAGAAGAGGTGGGTTAAATATATTTTGTTGGCTTTGTGTGTGTGTGGTTTTGTATATGTATATATACATATATAATGCTTGTCACCCTTAGTGAGAGTTCCGTGTGTCTTAAACTACAATCTTGGTCATGACACACTTGAGTCAGTGATTGTAATTCTCAAAATGCAGCCAGGTCTACCCAAAGCTAATAAAATAGTTTTGAGTTTGCTAGTGAGAAGAGCTGTTGAGCCCACTTTTGTTGTAAACCTCTTTTTTGCCTGGGTTGGCTTCTTCGTGCTTGTATCTGTACTTTTATTCTCTATTCTTGCAAGTCAGAAATGGTACTTTCTGGTAATGGATGTAATATAAATATAGGATTAAATTATACTCTTGCTTTATTGCACTGTGAGTTTCATTCTCATTAGATCCTGAATGTTCACTGTAAACTTACTAAGGTTCATAAGAGGTTCATGCACCTGGAAAAATTCAAGTTCTGTCTAGGTAGTGACAAGGTCTCAGTTTGTCTTTACAAAATTCTGAGCTTTACTGATATATTTGGTGAGTTCTTTTTTTCTGTAAATAGTTTTAATTACTGTTAGGGATGTGCCGTGTAAGATGCATGTTCTAACTCTCTAAGCTGTCTTGGGGGGGGGGCAAGAAGCAAACAAAGAAAACTTCTGATTACACTCATGTTCATATTTTCAGAAGAAATATTATAAAAAGAAGCAAACTAGGCTTTATTTGAGCATATTTTTTTGAATATTTCTCACTTGGATACTAGGGTCTTCTGCCCACAGAAAATACGATACGGTAATAGTTACAAAACATGAATTGGTGACTTGTGTCATTTTTTTTCTTTTCTTCTCCCTCCTCCCCTTCCCTGTCTCCCTTCTGGTGCCTGTCTCTATTGTGGTACCAAATGGCAATAAGTCTTGTGAATTTTCTAAGGCAATAGAATTACTTTCTTATCTTGGGGAGCCTTTTGCGGGTAGCTAACATCAGGATGCTTTGGTGTGGGGCTGGCACTGGGTGAACCAAGYGAGCAGGATGGCAGCAGTCCTCCAGCACCCGTCTCTGTCATCCGATGTGTCACCTGGAGCTGTTTGCTGATGACAAGACCAGTCTCTGGGGCCTTCTGCTGTGCCTAAAGTAGGGAGGCATTTCTGTGGGTTGCAGCGGCACCTGTTTTGATCTGTTAGGCTGTCTTCCTTTATCACCCTTGAAAAGACATGGCCCTGGTTGAGGGATTGGTTTTAATTGAGGCATGTGAGCAGATTATAGTCTGGAAAACTTTTATACTAGTTGTGAGAAGAGTGATACTTCCAGGCTGTGTAAGTTCTTTCTGTGGAAGGTAATACAGCTATTGCAATTTACATTAGCAGAGAATCTAGGCCAGATCTTTCCACTCTGCAGCTGTATTTGCTGAGGAGAGGGCCAGATAAGGAATGAAATAGCAACATGAGACAGCATTCTCCCAATGTATGCAAATATGCCAGCATGTAAAAGAAAAACATACTTTTCTTGGTAAATTAACATGGTAATTTTCGATGAATTACCCTGTTTCTGGCAAAGCAGTCCTTGGAGGTAACTGAGACGTCCTTTGTAGTATTGTAAATATCTGAGGTGGAGGCCTAGGATGTATTTTGGCGAAAGAAGACAAATCTGAAAAAGAAGAAAGAAATTTTAAATTTGATAATGAGAAATGTTGCAAGTCATTAATGTTTTTGTAACTTTTGTGGATGCTTTTCCCTAGATAGCTGCACAGTTATCAAACCATTAATCTGTGCAGCCCAGAAAGACAAGGCTTAGCTCATGGCCTGGGCAGAGGAGTCTGGTGTAACCAAGGCGTTTAATAGCCTCAGTCTGTTTCACTCTTGAGCACTCCTTATTCAGACCTACAGCTCTGTTTAGTAGGAATACAATTTTGCTGCTCATAAAGGCTTTATCCATATTTAGTTTTCCTGTGTTCAGTAAAGCCTCATGTTCTTCCTTATCACATACTTATTTTATTTAGAAAAAAGGAAGAAAACATAAATGTTCCTTCCTGTAAACCATTGTCTCAAAAGACAATCACTCTCCTGCTTTCTGGGAAAGTAAGAGATGGTCCAACACGTCACTTCTTGGTTTATCTTGTAGCTCTTCCTGCTTTACTGCAGATTGAATCTGGGAMTTAGGGGTGGACTTTAACATCCCACCCCTGCTTTCCCCTTCCCCCAAATCTTTTTTCTCTCCTTATTCATCAAGAGGCTGAAGCTAAGCTGAAGCAATCACAGAATGGTCTTTAAATCCCTACAAATCAGGATTTCTATTTTGTATTTTTAAGAATAAAGAATTCAGCTGGTCTGGAGTCTTGCTGATGTGTGTGGGAACAGTCTTTCATCTGTAAAGGATCTGGTCCTGACTAAATATTTTGTTTGTTTTATCTGTAATGACTTGAGCTTATATAACCATGTTAATCCAGAAATATTCCTGATATATAAAATGCAGCATGAGCTTGTTGATCTGCTGATACCAGAGTGGCAGCACAGTCACTGTCAGACTGGAAGTGTGTTAGCTGCTCTGCCCTAGCAGCATACTCGAATAATTTTTTGGAAATGAAGATTAACTCCAAGAACTGAAGAGCAAGTGCTTGTAATAGCTGGATTAAAAAAAAAAAAAAAAAAAAAAAAAAAAAAAAAAAAAAAAAAAAAAAAAAAAAAAAAAAAAAAAAAAAAAAAAAAAAAGTTTTGTTTTTATATGCTAAAAATTGCAACAAAGGAAATACAAAACTACTCTTCTTCTTTTCCTTCTTCCACTACCTGACTTGCAGAATTTTCTATTGAAAGGTAAAATAATTTTGGCATTTAATCCATGTTACCTAGTTAGTGGTTGCAGATGCTCTCAGAAACCTTAAATACATTCTAGGAAAGGGTATGTGTGGTGTTTTTTAAAAAATCCCTAAACCCTTCCACAAGACTTAGCTAGGGCAATAGGTAACTTGTCTCTGTGAAAACTAAGAGATCTTTAGTCCAAACAGGTTTCCAAGAACTCAGTCTTAAGGTAGAGATCCTCCATCCTCTCACTGGCATGATGTGCCTACAGATGGCATTCAAACAAAATGCTTTGGTCTGGGACTATGCTCAGCTCTTCTTGCTGCAACACACTGAATTTACTACGTGTATCACTGCAGTACTGGCCAGATCCAGCCTAATTTGCGTGAGAAAGTCTGTGGCCTGAGTGTTACAGCCTGAGGCTTGCTGAAGCAGAGCAACATCTTGCACTTGTTTTTAGGGTCTGCCTCAAAGCTTATTGGAGAGAGTAGAAGGTTGTCTATTAACATTAAAAGATTAAGATACATTACAATAGTATGACGGTTAATACTGCTGATGATTAACACTGAAGCTGTATCTCAAAACTTAAAGCCTGTTACAGCACATACTGCATAAAGCTTTCTTACCTGCATCTCCAGCAAGCAGGAAAGGGAAAAAAGGGAGGGAGCTAAAGTTGCTTATTTCACAGCTGCAGATTATTTAACAGAGAGATTACTTGGGAACGCTACAAAATGTGATGGTAAAGAACTGCTCTTTTCAGACCATGGAAATGACTAACTGCAGGAAAATCACTTGAACTTCAGTTTTGACCTGGAGATGACTTCCAGAAGGAAACATTTTGCCAAAAGTGCCTGTCCTAACCTATTTTCTTACTATTTTTGTAATCAAGACCTCTTTATTTCTAAAAGGCTTTCTAAATTAATGGATCATCCAGTACAGGGAGAAGTATAACTTGCCTCTTGAAATAGGGAATTTTTGACATGTCACTAAAATATTCTCTCATTCCCTAGTCTTGCCTCTTCTTTGCCAATATTTGTTGAACAGATAGCCATGCTGGTGTCATAGGCAAAAATGTATTTAACTAAGAGGAGTCTGTTCTGATTCTCTTAATCTTTAGGGAACTAAAATCTTTAGGAGAAACTAGATCTTTTACATAGATATTCACACTTTAGGTGCTTTGTGTGGCCTCTGCGTTTGGGATGAATTTTCCCTTGAGTGCTTGTTTCCGCGTTTCTGTTATGCACTGTGGGCGTAAAAGCATGTCAGCGCAGGAGACGGGATAACCTCTTGCGGTACAGGTGGGAGCATGCCTGGCCCACACACATCTGTGTGCTACCATAAATTGGCACTGGATGGCTCTGTCCTGCAGTTCCTCTGAGTTGTTGCTTGGCTGGAAATGAAAATCTTGATTCACCTCTTCTCTGGCAGTGCTTTTCTCTTTGCCTTTTGTCTTTGGGCTTGTAAGGACACATCTGCTGCTTGTATTGTGTCAGAGAGTGACATAGCATTGGAAAGTGCATGATGTGCTTTGTGTGGCTCCAGTGTCTGAAACTGTCAGGTTTCCCAGGAGCACTTGTGTCTGAGTATTCGYACTGTGGATCCATTAGCGTGTCAATGCAGGAGAAAGGATAACTTCTCGTTACAGTCTTGGTGTGTTTGAAAAGCTTTCCCTTCGTGAGAGGCAGCATTTGGCACTCAAAGTGACTCCTGGCCAATTAAAGAGACCAGTGAAGCTCATCAGAACAGCTGCCAGCAGCGCTGTGGTTTGCTCAGTGTTACTGCGCTTAAGGTCAAGCGCTAGAGATTTCACCTTGTCTTCAACTTCTTCCATTCTGGTAAATTATCTAGAGCACTACAAAGAGAATCAAAAGGGAACAAGGTTTCCTAAGCAGGAGACAGATGAGTACCGTCAGGAATAGAGTATATTCATTTGCCTCAGACTCTATAGCCCTCTTCTCCAGATAAATCTACATAATAGCTTGCCACCTTTTTTTTCCTTCATGACTTCTCTTTTCCCTTCATCCCATGTGTGTGGTTGTGTGTTTTTTTTTGTGTGTGTGTGTGTGTGATGCTGATGGAGGGCTGTCTGTCATCCAGGATAACTCTGCAGGCTATGTAAGATGTGGCTTACAATGTGGCTACCATGGTGATGCAGCCATCTGGTTTACTCACAGAGATCCAGCCCGGAACCATGTACTATGTCCAAGGATTCCTGGGGACCTTTTGTTCTCGAGGCAATTACTCTTTAGCTTCTACAAAAACAGGGTTTCATCCATATTCAGACTTATCCTACCAGCATCAGCTGTGTGAATCTGTGCCTTTTTCCTGGGCGTGCCAAAAGCAACAAAAGCACAAAAGGAAAAAGCAGCCAACCRTGCCACCACTGCACTCCTTAACCCTCTTTCTGCTTCTTTGCCACAGCATGGTCAGACTTTCATTCAGGGGATCAGAGCCCACCTTTTACTTTAGTCTTTCCAGACACCAATTCAGATTAAAGTTTGATATTCTGTATGTTATCACCTCCATGACACAAGAAGTGAATTGTACCGTGAGACTTCACTACTCAAGTTTCCACCTGCCATACTCCTCTGCAGCTGTTCCATTCCAGGACCACATTAACAGCAAAATACTGTTTTCCTGTACAGCAGAAAAGGAGTATTATAGTAACTCTGCAAACTATGGATCACTTCAGAGGAAACTTCCCTTATAGCCATCATTTTAGGTAGTAAAAGGTAATAGAAAATAAATACCTTGAAGATAGAGGACTGACACCTCTAGTCAGGGTTCAAATTCTAGCCTAGTTCAACTGGTGGTGTTGGTGCTTGTAACGTTTGATCAAGAAAACTGATCCTCTGCTTTTGCTCTACGGGACATGTTCTCTCACACCTAATGAGATGGAGATGATCTCATTGGAAGTAACCTTATCTTCCTTAGATGAGGATCTTTGGATTCTTCTATTTTCCCTCTTTGTGGCACTTTTCCTAGACTCTGGATTTGATTAGTTGTGGTCCCCCACCCCGAGGAAGAAAGAAGCAAGCAATTGATCCTGGGTGGATTGTGGGTGTCGGGAGGAATCTGTCACCTGGTGTTTAGTGAGAAAGCTTTAAAGAAATGATGCTTTTGTAGAGGCTGTTGCATACCTGTTTGTTACTAAAACACAACTTACTGGGAAGCAAAGTATATATGTTAGCTAGGTATGAGAACAGAAGATGAACCTACAACACCTGGAGGGGAGGAAGGAAGCATTAARTTAAAATCATTTTCTTTTTCCTTCTCTCTCTAAATTTCTAAGCAAAACACTCCTGCTTTTATCTATGTTTCAAATCCCGAGGGGGTGACTACATCAGAACTGGACACAACAAAGTACAAAGGGTGATATTTACAGCTTGTCCTTGTTTTTATCTGGCACCTGTAGGCGTGATGGCCTGGCCAAGTGAAACACCACTGCTGTATGTCAACACAGTCGCAGTTATCTTAGTACAACACAAACTTTGGTTGCAATGACCTGCTTATGCAGCACTTTTGGCTGAAGTGAGGAACAACTTATAGCAGCCCTCAGGTGACAAAACAAAATGCATGTGCTTTCCAGATGGCCCCAGTTCGTTCCTTTAGCTGATTGGTAAAAGACACTTCTCTGAAGACATGTGCTTGCACAGGCCACTCCGGACCTGCTGGAGTCATAGGTTTCAGCGTGCAAATTCCCCTTTGACCCCTACTCAGTGTCTGCAGTGGGTTTTTCTGAGGTTTCCTTTCCGGCAGAGTTATTCTCCTGTCAGATTGGTTTTTAATACTGGTAGCTCTCTTGAGACAGCTCCCTTTCCAGCCTACCCCACAGGTCAAAACTGGCCTGACTCTTCTAGCAGCCACACAGAGCAGAAAGTCTCCTTTGGAAGCTGTGCTGTCTGCTGTTTCAGCTCGCCTCCTGAAAGGGATGGGGATTTGCTTTGGTTGAAACTCACATAGCAGCTGTTTTGGTCTTGAACCAGTAAATGGAAGGTTTCTTCATCTTCTGCTCCATCAGATTTCAGTGAGACTTTTTGAGATGCTTTTTCCAGGCAAAGGCCCTGTCCTTCAGGAGAATTTTATCGTGTGCTCTAACAGGCCAACAYTGTAATGAGCCAGCGACTCTTATTGCTTCTTCATCTTTTCCAGACAGCTATAAGAATGTGGTTGAATAAGTAGTTTTGAAGAACAGACTTGAAGCCTGATAAATAGAGATTTTTGGATTTAAAGCTCGTCCTTGATAAAACGCTTGTAAGCTTACTTTTCAGTTTTCAGGTACATCATCTTGTTTTCTGCAAACTGACATCCCTGTGTGTGCTTCTTGGGTTTATGATGGCAGAGTTCTTTAATCTGTTCCCCATATTCACAGGGGCTGGTGTTCAAGTGCATGCACCCAGCAGAAATACATGCTAGAAAAGATAGTGGTAGGAGTCTAAAATGGCCTGCTTCCTAAATATGAGTGAGTTGGACCAGCAGCCATCGCACAACTTGTTGTAAGACTCTACGGATATGCTACAAGGAAGGGAAACTGAAGAATAAGGAGGCAGTGGCTTTTCTTTCTACCATGTCTGCCCTTATATCAAGCAGATGTTTCCAGTGTTTCTTTCTACTATCAAGATGTTCATATTTCTATGCAGACTTATTCCTGGTTCTCAGAAGGACAGAACATGCAGTTCTGGAGAGACTAATTTCCAAAATGGATTATAGAAAAGTGTTTTCTCTGGAGATGTCTAATGAGTTTACCATTGAAAGATAACGTTAATGATGAAACCAAAATGTTTCCAAAATATYTGGGAAGCCTGAAATGCTGTGAAGTTCATAATTTTTCTTCAGAGAAAAATTTAGATTTGTAAACTGATATTAACACTCTTCAAAAATGTAGTTTGAGACTTCAGTGATGTTTACTGTACATAGCATGTTTATTGTACATATTCTGTTTTTATATTGATGTCTGCTACTGAACTGTTTTGGCATACAGAGAAAGTAAGGAAAAAATGAACGAATGCTGTTGAAACCAAGTGACTGAAAAAGTAGGTTGTATGTCCTCAGAGAACCAGCTTGGCTGCCCCTCCGTTTTCATTGTTCGTTGGATTCCCCCTTTTTACACACAYAATCTTTCCTGTAATTGTTAACATTCTTGTGCTACAAGCCTGAAAAGGATCAATCGCATTGCAAGTACTGTGTACATGTTGTAGGTGATAAATGCATACTTCACAGTTTAATGTACAGCTGAAATAGTCCATGTATACATAAAGATATCTTTTATTATTCATGAGCAAATGTATTACAAAACCCTCTCTACAAACAGCCACTCTAACTGGCTGAACTGGCATGCACAGTCACATGTAGAAGTGAAATATATGGATTCCTATGACTGGTAAAATGGCTACTTTTTTCCCCCTCTATTCTTTTCAGATATTCTTGATATGTTGATACTCCTTAACTCATTATTCTTTTCAGCATTGATAAATACAGCCCGGAAATCATCCGTATATGAATCTCTTTGGAACTAACAATTACAGAAGTATTAATTATAAACACATTTTTAGTCTCTACATCTTAACTGAAACCTTAATTTAAGATGCTTTGTATGTGGAATTATTTAATGTGCAGTCTGAGAAAGAGCAATTGAAGAGACGTACTAGAGTTGACAGCACTCTAACTAGGACATGTAAGAGCTGTAATGTGAGATGGCCTGGAAAGATTGCAAAGACTGGAAAACCAAGGATAGGCCTACAGGTCTTGATAGATATATGCAGATAGCACTGATTTCAATGCTGTAGATTTTTTTTTTTTCCCCCAGAGCAAGCTTGATTTGTTCTAATTAAATACAGCTACGCTGTCCTAGAGCAGGTCTTAGCAGTAGTGAACAACTACAATTCCATGCATTAGAGAGAAACTACAAATATTGAGCGATAAAAGAAAAATGTGCCCGACTGTGACCAATTAATGATTCTTGTTCAAGTCACAAAACTTTAAGTCTTTAGCAAGATGTTTTTTATTGCCTGGAAGTCATATAAATTCTTTTGAAATAATGTGTAACTGACTTAGTGATCAGAAGATCAAAATTTTTAACCATATTAAGATTTGATTTTCTTTTCTTTTTAATTTTCAACCCCATTGATTCATATCTCTGAAGGTCTCATTCTAATTTCTACAGTCCTGCAGAAGATTCACCATTTGTGAACTGCAGAACTCATGAAGAGTTTTAAGGCCAAGGAAAGTACTTGTGTGAAATGTCTTAGTACAGAAAGACTCTAACCAAAAATACTAGTCCTCATTCTGCTGTAGTAGACCTGTTTTTCTGTGCTCATGAACTGAAACTAAGTATGTATGAGGAAATTACAGTGCTTTAGTGATATGGAACCCCAGAATTTCTCTGTTAGGAAGTTCCTGCAGTGAAGGGCATGATTTAGACTGCAGGCTTCTCAAGAGGCTTTCTATTAAGTCAAAAGCTCTGTGAAAAAAACTGAAGACATAAACAGAAGTGTCTAAAACCAGATCTGTGTGCAACTCTCGGCAAGTTAAGAGATATTTGAGTCCTAGCTGGCCTCTTTTTAAGGACAAGTTGCTTGTCACCTTACTCAGATGGAACAGTTCCTTGGAACGTTCTTTTACTTCAACAATTTTATTTATGTACTAAAAGAGCTAAATGTTCCTGTGATTGAGTCAGAGTATTAAAATCTGACTAAATTACTTATTTGCATTTATATTAATTGATGGGTGGGACATGCACATACTTCAGAGTGAGAAACGCAAGAGGAAGAAAATGACGGAATGCCTATGCTGTCCATAAATATACTGCTATAGCAGCCCTGTAAGGAGTACTGCTGATTTTTGCCTTAGGATAGTCATCAGCTGACCAGGACAGATGTTGATTTATAAAGCTTTTATTTATTATTCATTTTTTTCAAAGTAATAGAATTGGAAAGTTTCTGGAAAAGCACGTGGTTTGACAAAACACTGAAGATCTATGAAACATTCATTCAATACCAAGGAAAAAAGGTCATGGGCAGCAGAAGTTGCACAGAAACATCTTATCTTCTTATCTTCCCCACTGGCATCCTAGAAGGGAGAAATTAAAATGAATATTTTGTGAAATATTAGCATATTCCTAGAACTGCAGCTCTCTGTATGCTATATCATTATACGCAGAATGTACAACATAGATTAGAAAAAGCAAACATCTAGTGTTTAAAGGGAAGCTAGATGATTATTTGCTCTGAAACAAGGAAATATGTGGAAAGCTGGGCAGGGAGGGATAGATAAATGCCTCAAAATATGCATATTATTGCTGTTACCTACCATGTATTAAACTCCTCCAATTCCTAATGTGGCTCTGCTCTGGACAATTAGGTTTGCACCCTAGAAAAAGGAATATAGGCGGTTGTGAGAGACAGAATCCAAGGGAGTAAAGTATATAGTGCTTGAGCTTGAACCTTTCATAAACCTTAAATCTTGTGAGTATGTTACAGGTCAAATGACAGTTGTAACAGTACTTTCTAAATTTAAGAACTGTGCACTTGTGTGTTTTGAGTATTCTTCAATCATGCAAAGTTAGGAAGTAAGTTTTTTAGAGTGAGTTCTAAGCAACTTGTTTTGAGGTCTTCCTATACTTACCTAGGTAATGGTTGAGTTATGAATGAAAAAGGAGTTAATGGATAAGCGGTTTACAATATTGCTAATGAAGATTCTTCAGTATTTCAAATGATAATGATTGCTCTTTGGAAACTGACATTTACACTTCCTGCAAATGCTTGGAGCCTGCTCAGCAATATGGGTACAGATGAGCTGTTCCTGTGATTATTTTAGGGAAGGGCAAACGTCAAAAGAATGAACATGTTTGCAGTTAACTGAGTTGGGAAAAAAAAAAAAAAAGTGACTGTTCAAAAGACATAATCAGCTAGACTTGCCCTACCAATATATCTCTGTTTACTAGAACTGTGATATTCATCCAGATGCTCTCTTTACTGGTAATCCTTAGCGCCCTACAAGAATATGTAGCCCAAAAAGAAGTTTGTGTGTTTTAGAGATTTAGTTTCAGTTCCGTACATACATATTTTTCATCTATAACTTACAGAATATCATCCTTGGAGATACCAAAACCCTTCTGGACAAGGCCCTGAGCAATGTTCTCTAACCAAGAACTTAGTCCTACTTTGAGCAGAGGATCCATCCTCCAGACATCACTTCCAAATGAAATCACTTAATCACTACGATCTGTGTATAAATCCAATATATATGTTATGTTCTATAGGCAGAATTATTGCAAGAGCACATGGACAAGAAGCCATTGCAGTTTGTAGAACCACTTAGTGCATGATTTCCTGTTGGTTGTCCTGTACATTTTGGGTTTTTTTTGAATAAGRGAGATAGGAAATACCTCTTCCCCAAAGCACGTATCAATGTCTGTTTGCTTGCAGCACTTGTCTACCATGGCAGTGAAACCATCAGCAATTGTCTTTATTTGTTCTGCTGTCATCTGGGGCTTGCGTTTGATGAGGTTGATAAGCAATCTGGGAAGAAAGCCACAATATGTGATTAATGCTACCTGCTGTAGTTCATATACGTTTCCCAATTTATAATATCCCATTCTATGCAGAAATGGATCATTTCTGAGGCTTTTTGTCATGCCTAGAGGAGACTATGTCTGTCTGTGACTTCAAACTCCCTGAATCATCTTTTTTTCCCTTGCAGTTACAGACGGGAAAACCTTACCAAAATGATCTGTGTGATGTGTCAATTAATTACACCTTAAGGCTTACACTGGCAGTGGACCTACATAAACCTGGTCAGCTAGGACATGGATTTCACTGGAGGAAAATGCCTTATTTTACCTCTCTTCAACTACATGATGTTATGCACTGGCAAGCTCAGTACAAACATGTATTTCTGTCCAGTATTCTCTCTCTGCAGTGAAGTCCCTGTACATACCAAAACAGAGGTGTTGTAGCTTACTTCCTGTTCCCTTAGGAAGTGTTAAACTTCAGGAATTTTTCTACAAAACTTGTTTTTAGCTTACTTCATCTGGCTGACTTGCTGTTCAGCAGGAGAAGCAGTGCATAATTTTTCATCAAAGCTGAACATCTCAGGGTTAAATGGTGGAGGCACGTATTTGTCATCTGTTCCCATGGCAGTGAAGCATGGTCTCCTGTAAGCATAGGAGTCRCTGCAGCAGTGTGAAACGTTGTCGTTTATCGGTGTGGTCTCCTGTCTCTTGCACATATCCTGAATCACAATGCTCAGCTGAGAAAAGAAAGACGGGAAAAGAAAYACTAGTTACAACTTCTACAGTAATAATGTGTAATGATTGTATCATAATAGAATAATTGGAAGCGGAAGCTCTCAGATCTAAACATGGTCTTAAAATTTTTTACTTGATGTGTATTCTTGGCGTCAGGTATTTCATAGAATCAGTAAGGTTGGACGGGACCTCTGGAGATCATGTAGTCCAACCCTCAAACGAGTGGCCCGTATGGGGATCAAACCAGCGACCTTGGCGTTATTAGCACCGTGCTCTAACCAACTGAGCTAAACCTATTTATTCTTCAAACAATTTAAGCATTAAGCTAAATTCAGTAAGTACTGTTTTCTTTTAAGAGACTGTTTAGGAAAGCTAAGCACAAGTTGCCATTGACCTAATCAAACTGACTTTTGCTTTCTGGRGGAGAACAAAGTTTAGTTAAAATTTTCACAAGCTACAGTCAGAGAACACTACTTGGGTTCTCATGTCCATTAAAAATGAACAGAAGTCAAGTTATATTATGTAGACACTTAATTTGGGGTTCGTGAAAAAATCAGGGCATCTTTACTGTTTTATCAGAATTCAACATTTTTGAGAACAGAAGAAAGGTAAAAGAGAAGTAGGAAGAATCAATGAATGCACTCACATATCCCTCAGAGCAAGGTAAGCGTTTTTCTTCAGGAAGATGGCAGCACTTAACACCAACAGCTGTCATTTTCTTTCCAATTTCAAGCAAGGTATCAGTTGATACCTGAGGCATTTTCTTAGTGTAGCGGATCAGAATTCTGAAAAATTGTATCAAAAAGATTGTTCACATTTGATTAATGTTTTCTGCAGTGAATCAGTGAGCTAGACCAGTGAAGTGAAAACAGAAACAAAGTCCAAGTACATCTACCCAAAGCAGGTCAGGATCACTGCTTATGCTTGAGAATGCTTATTGCAAAGTACTTACTCTTTGAGGAAGTCTGGTTCACTATGGGCAGTAAGAAGATCACAGTTTGTCTTTACAACATCCTGAGTTTCTTTAACATGTTTTTTCAATTCCTCTTCCTGCAAATGCAAAATTATTACTGATCTTACAGCAGGACATTCTGGTCACAATCATAGAAACATACCTTTTGGTCTCTTCTAAATCTCATTAACTGTTCTTTTAACTGAGAATCTTAATGTTTTGATATACAAATCTTCCCTGCATCCTATAAATTGAGCAATTCCTTCTAGTGTGCAGTTGAAAAGTAAAGGGTGAGGTTTGTATTGCTGATATTCAGATGAGTTAGGTGTGTAGCCTAAGATTGCTGTCCGGACTTTCTCTGTAAGGCAGTTCCATGAAGGCAGTTCACTGACTCCTTGGAGTGATAGCTGAGATACAGGACAAGCATCACCTTTTGCATGCTGCAGCCAGTATCTCTCTCTCTTCATTGACTATTGGCAAGTATTGACAGTTAACTCTGGCTGCAAATCATGCTTTTAGATGACTCCAGGTTGGCAGCTCTCTGCAGCCACAGCTGCACAAGACTGAAGGTTAATGCTTGTTCTCTGGCTTCACAGCCCTAAAAGCTACACAATCCTTTAATCTGTCAAAAGTTGCTCACTACTGAAAATTATTTCATAGGAGTAGTTTCCTCAAACTAAGATTGCCAAAGCTAGCAACCTGTTGAAGTCCGATCATGCACATGCACGTGCACACACACGGCATCTAGCTCTCTGTGCACTAGGATAAAGAAACTCCCTCCTGAGCCAGAACAGTTGCCTCCTATTCTATTTTGAGTTGACAGCTTCAGAGGCCAGTTAAAAGATGTATATTGTTTTACTCTTTCTAGCATCAGTGACCCTCTAATCACTTGACATTTTCACGTGCAACTTGTAAGATTTTTTTCATTTCGTTTTTTGTTTTGCTTTTTTTTACCCCTAATGGTGTGTGTTTGAATTCTCTCTTATTAGTTTGTGTTATTCTTTGTTTAAATAATGTGATTGGTCATAACAGACGGATCATTTGTCTGGCCTGCCTGGAGCGGGGAGCACTTGATTCTCATATGAGACTTCAGTTCTAACATAATTTCAATACAAGAACCAGCAAGATTTTGAAATGTAGTTTAAATTAACTATCCATTGGACTTACAGTCTAAAAAAAATTTGTCAGGTTCCTGTTCAGGATTTGTCTTCCYCTTCTCTAATCAGGTGAGGTTTGTGGGGGTTTTCCTGTTTTTTTTTAATACAGGATTAACAACTGTGAGGGGAGCATCCTCTTTCTATCTCTAGGCCAAAGCTGTCAGTAAATCAACTTCTGTTGTCATTTGGTGTGTGATTCAGTTCAAGGTAAGGACACCTAAATTTAGGAGTGTCTGTGTGAGCTGGCCATGCAGGCTCCCATCCTAATCAGTTAACTGCTACTCAGTATATTCTGTGGAGCCCACAGAAAAATTCAGCTAATCAGCTATTAGTCTTCTCATTTAGAACAAGCTAAATAACTTTGGAGAAACAGAGGCATCAGGCAGTTGAGTTGGATTAGTCTGAGATTTCACAAAGTGACCAGTGAAGTTAATCCCTGCTCTGAGAAGACTCTGTATCCCTGTCTTGGGCTCTGCATTGTTTCATCTCTCTTCAGAATCCCAGCTTCCTCTGAGATCAGTGTCCTGAAATCCTTCCTGTCTGCTCTTCCATTGGAACTCCTCAATCCAATTATTTCTTGATAGGCACCAACCAAGCACTCCAGTTATGTGCAAACAAAGCATTGTACTTACAGCATTTCCATAACATTCGGCTGGATTGTCAGTTTTGCAGCACTTTTCCAGGAGATCTTCATAGCCCTTAGCAACTCTCAGAAGTAGCTGACTGGAGAACTCTGGGTGTCTTCTTGAGTATTCGTAAAGAAACCTGAAAGACACGATCTGACAGCATTAGAGCTACTGAATAACGTGCTACATTCTTCACGTACAGAATAATAACTGATGACGACAGTTAGTTAGATGGGATCAAGTACAGTGGAAAAAATCTTGAGTGTTCTTTTTTTGCTAGTATGCTTTGGTCATTCTGTTGTCTGCCAACAGAGTGAAGGCAAGAGGACCAAAACACTTTACCAGAATAGAATATTTCTTAAGGATGTGTTGCATATGGACATGCATAAAGCCCCTGAGCAAAAGAAAGGTGCTGATAAACACAGGGTTCCATAGGTAGAACAGTGTTGAACGGGAACAGTCAAAAGGTATATAGCTTTATAGAGAAACTATAGCTGAATTTACAACATTAGTCACATTGTACTTCCATTTGGTCACCTCTTTTCTCCCAAGTGCAATCAAAACGCACAAGACAGTTTTTCTGGTGTTGCAAAATGCCACAGTTCAGAGAAGAGAGCAGATAATTTAAGAGCAGAAGGCCCTGGCCTTATGTTTTAGTCATGGAAGTTGAATTTATGCAGTGCTCATCACTTCTTAGTGTTTAAATCCAACCACACACGTTGTTAGCATTACTTACTCTGCCATGAATAAGGAGTGGTCAGCCTCAAAGTGTTTACACACTTCCTTGTCGTGTATGTATCTGTCAACCAGTGAAGGAAGATTGTCAGGTTTCTCATCAAACTCTGCTTCTATAATACACTGGCTTCGTTCCACAATTGGTTTCTCGCAGCAGTCTTTGATTTTACTTGAGAAAACCTCGTGTTTAGAGCACACGTAGTTCACAAGCTCTGCCTGTAAAATTAAAACATATTATTAGACAAGTTATGAAGTAGTAACTTAAAGTTATTAATTCAGCTCCATTCTCTTTCCCAGACTCTCCTCTTTTTGTTCTGGTCACCAATTTACTTATCTGTTTCCGAAAGAAATAGTGTCTCTACAGAAAAAAGAAATATCAGAGACACTGACGTTTCCTGTGCCTTTTGAGAGTGATGTTTGCTGGCGGGAGTCAGAGAGAATGAGGCTCCCTCCTTGACCTTGGAATGGATTTATGACAGTAGGTTTTTCAGTGTTGCATCCTTTATCAGAGATGGGTAGATGATGAGACTAAAAGGATGATTTGAGTCTGTTGTGACAGACCACTCAATGACCTTCACTGCCTTTCCAGACTACATGTCTTCTCAATGTTTTTAAGGTCAGGGAGGGAGCCTCATTCTCTCAGACTCCCATCTCTGATAGAGGATGCAACGCTGAAAAACCTAGTGTGTCATAAATCCATTCCATGACACCAACTGTTTACAGGTTTGAGAACTATGTTTAGGTCCCAGGGCCCAGGCAATATTTAAATAAAGTTACTGTTGCAGTTTGGAAGTCTTCCCATGTAAGCTGCYCTCTAGATTTCACTGGCACTACTGGAAAGCTGGAATAATAGTAGTACATGCTGTAGGATTAGAAGGAAAAAAAAATCTGGCCTTTTTGCCTCTGCTTCCTTTTGCTCTGTGTACTTGGTTGTTGACTTGGAGTGAATAAATACCATCAGACCACCTCTCTGATGAATGTTTTGATTTCAAACAAAGGAACATACTATAGCATAAGTAATAACCTGTTATCATCATTATTATAAAGGGCTTGACCCAGAACTAGTCAAAAACCAAATTTCAGTAACAGTTAAGCTGACTGTGGTTTTTTAGTGGCTGAGGAACTATTCAGCAATATTGAATACAACTGCTCTAGACTGTGAATGAACAGCCGTAGAAATTATCTTCTTCCTAACTCTTTTCACATATGTAAATGTTTTTAAATATATTTAGCTTACCCTGTCATCCATGCACTCCACCATGTCCCCCTCACAGCACTCTTTGTGGATGTCCTTAACTTCACCTGTAAGTTTACGAAGTTCTGCGAATGGAGCCTTGGGATATTTTTGGCTAAGGCGAGCAAGATTTCTAGAAAGAAAAAGAAAAGAAAAATACATTTGATTTAAAGCTCACTATTGAACAGAAAATTTGCAAGTCATTAACATTTACAGTACTCTAATTTAGCAATGTTTGAAGGAAATACTCATCCATTCTTCTCAACTGACTTGAGCTGGCTAGAAAGAAGATATCTACCCTTGCTCAGTCACCCAATGGTCCTTTAAAGTAGATAAAAAGAGACAAGTTTGTGATCCTATCTGTGAAGGATCTCTAGATTAGCTAGCACAGACACCCATAGTCTGAAATAAATCTTAAAGCTGAAGCTAACTATATCTCATAAGATGATCCTAGTCAAATCTCAACATATTAGACAAGCTACAGAATGAAAGCAGTTCTCTGTGTTTAGGCAGGTGATCCATCATTCATTGCAGAAAGTCCTTCTTAGTCTTAAAAAAATCTGGCTTTGGCAAAAACTGATTCTGCCAGTTTGACTTTTTCATTGCTTTCAGGTTCAAACTGGCATTTTACTTTGCTGTTTACTAATATGCCTATCATTAAAAAGCTACAGGCGCAGCACAGGGCACAACTTTGGCAAAAATGTACATTAAACACACTGGAACATCTTGTTCTGAGTGACACCCTTTCAAATACCCCACAGCTACCAGAACTATCTACAGATAACTGTAGAATTTAAAAGAAATTAAACTTTTTTTCTCCTCACTAGTATTTACTATCAACCTAAAATAGACAGGTTTCCCTTTGCTTATTGTCTTTATACAGAAACCTGGTCAGAATTAAATTATATATTTAAACAAAATTAGCTAGGCAGAGAAACCACTGCAGGCAGACTCTAGGTTGAGAGGTTTACCCACTAATTTCTATTTTGTTGAAGAATGCTCCTCAGCAAAAGCATACTAGAAAGTATCATGAGTACAGTTTTCAAGCTCTGCAGATAGAATTGAGTTCTATCTATACTGATACGTTTTTTCTCTTGAGTAGTTTCCAGTTTAAGATAGTCAACCTACTTTTTATAAAACAGTGATTGGAACTTACTCTGCTTGGAAAATTCTCTCTCCAAACTTCTTGAGGATTCCACAGGAATATTTGTGCTTGATGCTTATTTTCTTGGCTTTTTCTTTTATGGCAGCTGCCTATGGTAATAGGATGCACATTGTCACATGAAATTGATTACATTTAATAGACTAAGAAAAAATAAATCTGAAAATCCAACTTCAGAAACACAACAGATTCTTGTCTGGTTAACTGTAAAAAGCTAAGCAGAGAATTTATTAGTTAGCTTTAACCAGTTAGTTTAACCATCTAGCTTCTAGTCTATGTACCTTATAGCATGGTACAATTCTGGTACCCATCCTCCATTGCTTGCTAAATATTAATTTAATTGAAACTCTGTAGCCTCAAAGGAGTGCAAGCTGTCTTTCAAAGCATCACAGTGACCATGTGGAAGTCACTGGAACGGAGTATGAAACAGGAAAAAATTGGCTCCTGCCTTCCTAAAGGTTAGCAAGAAATCTTGGCTACAGTTCCCTTAAAAAGCAAATGTGTGTGGAAGTTACCCGATCCTGAGCCATATGGCTAACTTGATTAATCCTGACCCTTTTATGCAAGTTCTTAATGCAAAGATTTGCATGAAGAGACAGATTCCACCCATTTCTCACTTCTCTATTTGCTTGGGCAAGGAATAGGGGAAGAATAGGAGAGACCTCTGGAGATTGCATGTCAGGCTGCAAAGTGAGCTCTTGCTACAGTCCAGCCCCAGTTTGAGTGCTACATATTATCTGGATTCAGCACATGTGCACAAGACTCATGACTGCCTGATACTGTATTAGCAAAGGGACAAAAAGGCAAGCTTCATTACACTTTGCCTTTGATACTTTCCTTTTTCACTTTAAAAAAAAAAAAAAGTGATTATTTATTTATTTATTTGGGGGGCATCGTATTTTATGCAGAGCCATAGACAAATGGTTACTGAAATCCATCATGGGAAAGCAAAATTTGTTTCGGAACTATAAACCGTGATTTGACATTGGCCTCTTAAAATCACTTCTAGACATAAAGAGAATTACTGCCAAGATCAGAGACCTTTATGTAGCAGACTAGAATGCTTTTACCCAACGTGAAAAATCTGATCTACCTTTTCATCCAAGCAAGTACCGATGTCACTCTCTTTGCAACAGCTTTGAAGTGCATGTTCGTAATCAGCAGCCAAGCTAAGGATTGCAGGAGCATACAGGAAAGGGTTTCTTCTTGCAACCGAATAGATGAAACTATAAGGGAAAGGAAAATATAAGTAGTGTATTCCAATAACAACAAATGGTATCAAATCTCTGTATGGCTTCTCTTTTTTTTCTAGTTTAGAAATTTAACCTAGTTTCCCAACATACTGCCAACTAATGGTAAATGCTGAGCTAAATCTTAATGTTTCCCGTGCAGAGCTTAGTAACAGTGACAGAAGGATGAACTCCCTGTATCTTCAGCCACTTAGTTTGATTTTATATATTTTTAAGGCATTGTCAAATATTTGAAAGTTTTGATTTTGAGAGTGAAAAATTCATCAATTTTCTCAATATTTTATTGCCAAATTATATTCTCCTTACTGTCATCTTTCTTTGTATCCTTTCCAATTGCAATGGGGAAGGGGAAGCACAAGCTGGAACAAGTAAACTGCTAAATCAACAGTGGAAACACTGGTTTTCCAGGGTTTTCTTTGGAAAAAAAACCCCATAGTTCCATTAAAAAAAAAAAAAAAAAGAAGAAGAAGTAAGAAGTTTTCTAGGTTATAGGTTAATTTTCTTTTTTTCTTTTTTTCTTTTTTTTTTCTTTTTTTTTTTTTTTTTTTTTTTTGCTAACATCTTTGACTGGAGAAACCTATTCTAGCATGGAATTAAAATAGATGATGAGAGTTTTGGATATTTATTGATTGACTAGCTGTCCTATGCATGCAGATAGGAGACTGCATACTTTTCCAAATGTGCTATATGTCTGCACACTCTGTATACCTTAGGAATATGCCTCTTTTGCATAACTAAACATTTAAGCAGTACGACATCTGTGGTTTTCTTACTGTCCCAGAAATGACACTCTGTYGTCTTGGTATTCCTTGCATATCACATCAGAAGCTGGTCTTTGGTATGGCTGAATGAAGTCTGGTTGGTGAACTTTAAATGACAAGAAACACTGGTTTCGCTCAGGATCAGCTTTGTCACAGCAGTCTGCCATTGCACCATATGAGTCCCGGAGTTTTTCTACATGGCAGATTTCATCCAGGAAAATTGTGGGCTAAAAGGGAGAAATTGATGAGGGTCAGAAGTACAATTGCTGATGAAAAGTGTAATATACATTACCTTTATTTGTAAAAGAAAACCTGAATTTAAAAAATAAATTTTTACTAGATAGGATTTAGACCATAAATCAGAACAATCCATTGTTTTCAAAACAATTTAATAAAGTTTTGCTTTATGTGATCCAGGAGCAACAGTATTACATYACAAAATGCTTTATCAAGAAAAAAAAGTTCTGATTTTTAATTATAATTTAAAAATATTCTGTACCATACAGTGGTCTCATTTCACTTATATTCTGACTAAAGTGAATTTTTAGGTGAATTGTGGAAGCAGGATTTGATATTCTAGTTGACAAAGAGCTTGGGAAACCTTTATAGAGAATGACCGTAATCATGTCATTTGTCTTGAATATTAGAGCTGGCAAGAAAACAATCATCTCAGTTTCTTAGAGGTCTGGTTGAATTTGCTGGACATCCACGGATTTGGGGTACCTGTAGATATTTTTTGATACCTGATCTTAGGAGTTATCATCTAGAACTAGACCTGTATAAAAACTGGGGTATTTGTACTAAAAGATTACATCTGCTTTTAGGCAACACTAAACTTAATGTGCCAAAGTATGGTTTCTRGGCTCCCAATATATGACTCCACAGGTCATTTAGGCACTTCAGAAAGGCACAATTTCAGAACCTGACGGAAACATGTTCTTTGTTTCAGCCTAAAATCTGGGCGTCAGCAGTTGACGTTATCAAAACCTGAGAGTCTGAAAGCATCAGGTATAAATGCTCAACAGGATGATTTTGGTATCTGCATACRAAGAAGAGAAGCACAATACCAAAGGATTCACAACGTACCAGTGACTTTGTGCACTCAGGAGCATCCTCATGGCTCACACACTTGTGTGCCAGGTCAACAACATCCTTCACCAGCTCAGAGAGCTTCTCATAAGAGCATCTCTGGAGATACTGGGCAAATGTGATCATGGTGCTGAAACACAAACCATATTTGGGAGTATGTAAGAAATAAAACAACAGTCATAATTTCCAAAGACTCTTATGAATTCAGAATTGTTTCTTCAAATGACATGCACAAATGCTTAAAAGGAGTAGCATGAAGATCATAGCACTGGGTTCTGTTTCCTTCATGTTCTCAACTCCTTTCTGAAGAATGCTTTTAACCTTTACTTCCCAAGAACAACAGTCGTAACACACTAGAAGCAATGCAGAAAAGACTGGCTTGAGTTTTCTACCCCTTCTACCTAGGTCATTCAAAGGTGTCACAAACTAAGCTGTTTTAGCCATTGTTATATAAAACATCAGGCACTTCTTCAGGGCTCTCTGCTATTTCCCAAACCATTTTCAAAAGCAAATAATTGAATTCTCTCAGAAGGCCTGTCATAGGTTTTGTTTTGGGGTTGTTCAATTTTTTTGATAATGTCTTAATCCTGAATAACTTCTCTTCATCCAGAGATTATCAAAATTGCATTACTCATGCCTGTCTTACTTTCACGTGAGGAACACAGGTTTTTTGTGAACTTTGCAGAGGGTCATATTCCCAGGGACCAAGAAGGTCATCATGACTTTTGCAGGTCTTAAAGTATCTCTGGGCTTAGAAAACGTATACTAATAGTAAGAAGGGTAACTTTATGCTATGGTTCAGTGAGGCACATATTTTCCTTGCTGTCTCAAATGGCCAATATCAGAAAAATGAAAAACAAGAAGAAAATACAAATTGAACATTCACTTACACTGCTTTAAATGTATCTTCTTTCAAATCATTGTACCGATGGGCAATCTCACTCTTGTGCTCTAGGGAAAAAAAAAAAAAAAAAAAAAAATGATGGTCATGGTCAAATTTGCTTGCTAGATCCCTCGAAGAATACATTCTGGGCACCTTGGGCCAGATTTTCAAAAGTGTTCAGCATTTACGAGCTCCTGTGTTCACAGGATTAATACCGTTATTTTGGAACAGACTGATCTAATGCTCAGCTCCTTTAAGAGTCTCACCTTTGTATGGTAAATCATCCTGGAAACTCTGTATTGCTTTTCAGAAAGCTTTAATCTAAAGCTTTTTTTTCAGGCCACCTCTGAGCAGAACTCTATATTCCGTTATTTGCAGATACCTAACTCCTGCCTATGCTCATCTTTCTGAGGGAACCCAAGTGTGCAACTCTATGCTTCTAATACAGTATTTAACTTTGTAAGCATATTCATAATTCAAATATTCAAAATGTCTGCTGCAAGTTATTGTTAAGGGATAGCAAACATATTTTTCATAACCAATAGCATGATAATGTCTACATCATAAATAAAAGAATGCAGCTGCAGTTTAACTGCATATGCATTAGTATGGTTATCATTTTTAAAACATAAAATTATTAACYGGGCAAATTCATATTCTTTTTTTCACTGAATGCATGTCATGTGTGTTCTTCGTGAGCAAGAAGGCAGAAAAAACCCTTCACTTGGTCTTGATGGTAATAAAAGAGGTTGTAGTTTACCACGCTCTTGGTCAGAAGGCTCCCCCAAAGCTTTCCAAGCAGATACTGAGGCAGGTGGCCACAGTCCTGACTGAACTAGACGGAGGTCACTTGGTTGTAGAAGTACCACTCAACAGCTTTAGAAAACGTGGAGAATAATTCCTCACCTCAGCTGAAGTCAATAGACCTGCTTTGATGATATTGAATATAGTGCTGAAAATTGCAATTTGAATTTTTATTGCTGTTGTTAACTGATATTTCCAGACCAACTCCTGAAAATTCAGTTGTTAAGTTTGAGCATTTTCATGTTTAAACAAAAATCAAAAATTTCAATGAGAAAAATTCTAGGACATGCTGTAGAAATATTTGTTTGACTAAGATCTCAAGTTTCATAACACATGGAAAAATGACCCAATGGGAAGTTTTTGGCTAGCCCAGACTGGTATTTATATTTTTGGATTTTTGACCTACCTGTGACCTTTAACTGGCAAGGAACTTACTTCTGAAATATCATTCAAAGGAGAGCAGTTCCAGAAGCACAGTGCATTCACTGGCTCCAAGCTGGGAATAACAGATTCTAAATGATCAGCAGCTCTTTGCGTAATACTCTGACGTTGCAAAAGGGCATATTACTGTACTTACTYGCCTATTTAAGTAATTATCTGGAGTGGTCTGCTCATCCCTTCAAGATTTCTTTGTTCAGTTTCTTTTCAAGTCGATCAAATTTTTCTATTCTCTTTCATTGACTTTGGATCAAGTTCTCATAAGTTGTTCATGCAATTGCATAAAGTCATCAAATTAATATAGCAAAGACTGCAAAGACAATTAACTGGTCCTTTCTTACCTGACTCTCGAGCAACTCTTCTCAGATTCCTGGATGCAGCAAAACTAAAGAGGAAAATAAATGAAATTAACGTTACCCACTTCATGGCTGCAGATTATTTAGTGGGCTGAATTACTGAGAAAATGCTAGGAAGATTGAGAGGAAAGCACTTGTTTATATACTCTTTACAGACACTATCTGTAAATTATTAACCTTACAGTTGGCATTTGTAGATTTCCATTAGGTCTGAAAGAGATTACAAAACTTTGAATGTCCTTGCCAAAAATGAATTTGGTATTATTTGTTTATTATGTTTTTTTGTCCTGAAGAGGTTGAACCTTCCAGCACCCAAACAGATAAAGTTTTGCGTAAATTTCCTTATCAAATTACAAACAGGAGGTTCAAGGCATCAGACAAAAATGTCATCATCTAATCCTATAGCCGTGCTTCTTTTTTTGCTAGTATTTCTTAAAAAGCTCTGCAGATTGGTATTATAGAGTAAGCATTCACCCAGATAGGACTCGGTTCACATATTCATTTCTTATTAAGAGAATTTTAATTTTACATCACTTTACAAAATATGAGATTGAAAATTTCTTAGGATATTCTAGATGCCTTAAAGTCGTCCAGTGACAGAAATAAACTGAATGTTTAAGAAGCAGCTTTTCATTTTGGAATGGCACAAGTGCACAATCTACTCCTGTAGCTGCTATGAAAATAAGTCCATATTGGTARGAAAAACAGGGATGAGCACAAAGATGCAGACAAATGTCTTCTCAAATTTCAGGTGGCTTCTGAATTCTTAAAGAAACAAAAGTTACAAGTGTGGAACAAGTAAGTGCCAAAGAATCTGAATCTCACAATATATGTAGCTCCAGAGCAGAACAATTTAATTCAGACACTGAATCTTTGTCTGTAATTTGGAATTGATACTCTTAAACCGCATAAAACTGCACCTCACCCCATATTTCCAGCCATACACTTATGGTAATATCCAAGAAGGAGGCTGGGCAGGCAGCAGAAGGGCTGATCTGAGCACCTGATTTGCAAGGCTAAGTTCTGTTTTTCTGTGGGTGCTGCTATTCGTCGTGGTCCAGCTAACTGCCAAATATATGTGCCAACACTTGCAAGACCCATCATTTCATAATTTTTGCAACGAATTAGCATTTGTATTMACATCCTTTTAAGACTAATCTCTTCATTATGCACTGCTCTCCTATTTGAGAAGTTTCTGTTGATCAGTCAGTAACTTARGAGATCCTACACAACAAGAATTGTGAAAAGTTTACACACAGCCCCAGGACATAGAATAAAACTGAAAATATTTTTCTAGACTATTTAGAGTTTAAAAAAAGGGTAGTAGTTGGTATAAAAAATTACATATTGGTAAAATACAGTGATGGACATAAAGACACAGGTAAATAGCTTCTCAAATTTCAATTGGCTTCTGAATTCTTGGACTCAGTGCAAAGTGATGTTCTTCCACAATGGGAAATACGATGATTTACTCCAGCTGGTTTCACCATATTTTAATAGGGAGCTGATGAAGAATATAGAAGAGAGCTGAACTCCTGTGCATTGTTTGCACTGCTGTCTGAGTGGCCAGAAGCACATGTTTACACAGCTGACCTCTGTCAGTCCTTCGGCCTCTTTAACAGACAATGTAGARAAGTGCTCTTACCCGTTGCAGTCAATTACTTAAGTTTTAGTTTGCCAGAACTGCAGAAATCTCTGAAGGAAATAGTCACTAGCCTGACAGAAGCTGTTAAAACCACTGTGATGGTATAGCCAGCTTGAAAGCTCTCTACCACTCCATTGGTGTATGACGAGCTCATGCAGATATCTGAGGGAGGGGGATAGACTGAATAACATCTCTAATTCCCCTTAAAGTCCTTTTCCATAATTTTCAGTCCTGCTTTTGCCTGCCTGGGATGCTCTCCTCATACCTCCTGATCTCAGGTTTTCACTACGTAATGTCCATTAGCCCAAGACAACATTTTCCTTTCCAGCTGGTTCACTATCTTCTCATCCTCCTAGAAATAAGATATCTTTGTTGTGATGTGACTTGTGTTTTTCTAATTCTTTTTTGGATTCAAAGCCCAGTCCCTGTCTCCACTGTATTTCATTGAATTTAATCATATTTAGATAGAAATTTCACTAAAACCAGATGATTTCTCACTATTGCACATTCCCTGAAGCACCTGATCTTTGCCGTTATCAGATGCAGCATGGATATGATCTAATAGCGTAATTACTCCATTTACATATTTGCTTAAAATGTTCTGTTTGGGTAATTTTACTTCCTGTGAAGTTAAAACAGTTAGCATTTGCAATTCAGGTGTAGAGTTGAAATGAAAGTTTCTGGTAACCACTACCTACTGATGTCCCTCCTCTACAGATTTTCTTCCGCTCCCTCCATCAGCTGCTGTCACTTCTCCCATCACACTACTCCTGTCCTCTCAGCAGGCACCACCTACACGTTCTCTGGTTTTCCTAAGTGCCCTTTCAAAACACTTTTTATCATTGTAAAGTTCTTTCTTCCAGTTTGCACCAGCAAAACATCCATTTGTCTGAATATATCTGAGCACCTAGCATGCCTGTGTATCTTACAGCCCCCAGTCTCTTATTCACTGCCTGATACACAGAAACTAAGATTAGCCGCAAAAGCCACTCCTTCAATTCCAGCCAGACAAGACTGCAGCAATCTGCAAAGAATTTGGAGGTGAGAGCTTGGAAGACACCCTGGGTGAGCCAAACTGAGGGCAAATCAGAATGACAGTTGAAATGGTAGCTCCTCTGTAAATCCTGCTCTTGATAAGTGAAGCTTTAGGCATATTTAAGCTTTATGCCAGAAGCAATCCTTTCCCTTCTTCCCATTCAATAGCAAAGGGCTCAAGGATCAGATGAATGACAACAGCTAAYGACAGAAAAAGACCATTCAGCGTAGCTTCCTAAACTGCCTCTCTCACTTGTGACTCACCTCCTCTTCTAGTCCCAGAGTAGAAATCAGCAGATTGAGCTATGCTAGCTAGGACTCTGGTGTTTCAAGGGCTAGGCAGGATACAGGATGAACAGGAGYCAGCAAAAGAGCTAACTTTGGAAAGTGTCTCTTAGGTACTGACAGAAATTACCTCCAAGAAGTGCTAAATAAAACATCTGGACACATACTTCAAGCATGTGAATATTCCCACTAAAGTCACCGAGACCGCTTACAAGCGTGATATCAAAATTAAAACTTTATTAGAACATCAGAATGACCTCTGTGCTGTTGATGTTAGTTCAGTAAAACCCATTTCTGCTGCAATTACAGAATATACATGATATGAATATAAACAAATATATATATCTATTGCTGATAACGTGGTTAGGTGGAGTTAGGATGGAGAATAGTCAATGAAGCCTAGAATCTTATTACTGCAAGAGTAACACAAAAGGAATAATGACATGTTCTGGTAATTTTAAAGTTTCATCTTTAAGGTTTTCCAAAAAGGAAGGATTTCTGGATAAAAAAGGGGGGGAAAAAATTGCAGAACTGGAGTGGCTGACATTTCCTTACCAAGAGACTGCAAAGCAGATGGATTTCCAGATAGCCTGTAATGGATAATACTCCTGCTACTGCCTTCTGCTCTAGCTGAAAACCTGCAGGAAAAGCTCCTTCTGACAGGAGGCTGCTACTTTTGCTTACTTTCTCCCTCTGGTGGCTGGATTTCAATCCACACATCTATTCTCAGCGCACTGCTAGATGCCGCGCTCTTCCCCTGGCACCTTATTGCCAGTAGTAGCAACTGTCTCAGTATAATTAAAAAAAGATTTTCTAATACTTCCTTAATCTTAGTTTAGCTTATTAAGTTCACTCTTCTGTTCCTCTAATTTTTATGAAGGGAGCATTTTTATCACTATTTTAAATTATTCTTACTGAGAACTGTGTGACTAATTCAATTTTCAGTTTGCTGGGAGTTTGACAAAATCAAAAAAAAATCACTTTGTTTCTGAACTTGAGGTTTTTTTAAAATTCTTAAATAAAATGAAGTGCCTAAGCCTAAAATATTTTCAAACAATTTTCATTTAGAAAAATATCAAAACTACGCATCTTGTCTTTCAGAAAGACCATTCTGCCTTTGAATAATTGTGTAAGAGTAAAATTAATTTAAAGAACATTTAGGTACAATGAAATTGCACTAGGTGTTGCTTTTGCAAAGAAATTTTACATTTTCCTAAGATTACTCCTGATATCTTGGCAGGTAATAAATTGTTTTCTAGTTAGTGATTTAGTGGAACAAGGCCTTATTTTAGGAATTAAAGGTGATCTGTATAACTCTAATATAAAGAATAGTGAGGGAAAAGCAAATTTCCAGAAAAGTRTCCTGTTTTTTTCATGACAGAAACAGAGATTATTTCAGGTAGCTGTAGCAAAATTCCAGCCATCTGGGGAATAATGAGAATTTTGACTAATACTCTGGACCTTTCAGATCTGTGCTGCTTTACTCTAACAGGACCCCGGGGAAGAGCTGTTTAAACTCTTCAGTCTGTCAGTTCTGCTGACAACATCCCTTTCTCAAAGAACAAGCAATGGCAGAAGCATCAGCCTTCTTTATTAACCCGTTGCCTTCAGAATGGCTGAAAACTACCTTGCGTTTTTTGCATTATCCCTTAAATCACTGACATTTGGATATACTAGTATTCTGAGTTTGGAGACTTATACACACATTTKGCACTGATACATATGATTATTGATAAAAATGGTGAGAGGCTGAATGATGGATAAATAAACCRTGCTTTTTACAAGATCTCAAATAAAAGTGATGGAAAGAGTTGACTCAGTGATCCAGTGGGTACCTCCAATGAAAGTCATTGTAAAGTTGGAAAATATTACTGCGCTACAAACATAAGCCTGATTTCCCTGTATCTTGTACCTGTCTCCTTTCAAATCCTAATACAGCATTCAGTGAGACATAAACATGCATTTAGGTGTGTTGCTGATAACAGTAAACTGACTATAAAATGCAACCAGACTGTAACATTGCTCAAGTCAAAGTGGTGAGAAATGTCGTAGCAACAAATCATGCCTTAAGAGAGCTCTTGAAATGTATTTCTGGCTCTTTGCAAAGAGCATTCTTCAGAAAATGACACCTGAATATTAGGAGATTCAAATCTTTTTTGATATCTTGAAATTTAGCACGCAAAAAAAAGTCTCAATAGTTAGTGCTGCATCTTGAAAGCTATCTGGAATTTTCCCCTGTAGCATTGTGCAGTGTTAGCAAGAATACCACTGGTCCCCTGGAGTTAATATGTAAGTTTGTAATACAGGGTCCATGTTTATTTCTAGATACCGTCTGTTGTCTGTCCTGCACTTCATGCCAACATTTCATATCACTGCTGAGAGATTTGAACTCCAGCATTGATGTTTGTTTAACAATCTTAAATATTATACTGAGTTTCCTGTTACTCAATGCTTCCATGCTTTGAGTAAACCTTCAGCAAAGTTGCCCTGGTATTACAGAAAGAAATGTGCTAATTGCATTTTAAGATAAATGCATCTGCACACACAATTATGTGCAAAGTTGCAGATAGAAACTAATAGGTTTTCAGATGTAGGAGTTCAAAGGAAAGTAATTCCAAGCCTAATTGACTTGGGGAAAAGGTATGCATCACTTTTAAACATTTTTATCATGCCACACTGTGCAAAGTTGAGGAGCAGATACAGAGTGGAGAACTTCCTGCTCGAACTCCTACTGGAGAAACACCTTCAGAGATACCCGTTTAACAAACTTCTGTCCTGCATATGGCCAGTCTGCAATTTGTGCTGTGAGCTSTCTTATGTAGGAAACGGTATAATTAGTAGGAATGAAGAAATGCCATGGTAGAACTATTGCTATTGCTCTTACAGAGTTTCTGAACCACAAATTTTACATTACCTCCTTTATCAGAAAGAAGCACACATTCACCTCCATGTCCAGGTGATTTGCACTTGCAGGAGATTGGAGGTGAGTGGAAAGAATTCAGCAACTGAAGAGAAAGCTATTCATATTGCAGTGGGATTAATATTCCTGCTTAAAAAAATAGGTAGATCAAGAAGTATTAAAATTATATGAGCCTTTTGAGTAACAAATTTGATAAATCATAAGGAGAACAACTACCAGGGCACGTTTGGAAAGTTAATCCTTTTTAAATCTATCTCTCAGAAAATAAAGGCTATTAGTAACTCCCTAATTCTGTAGCATTTAATTTTAATTACTGTTGTTTCTTCTTTCTGTTAAAGGCCAATAATTTTGTTTGTGTGAATCAATAAAAATCGTAATCTCAAAAATGAAGGCAGGACAGTTTACCAAACCTTGAGATATGCCTGTGCCAGGATCACACCTACTGCAAGTAATTGCAGTTCTCTTTTGGAGGTKATTTTGGTTTTTTGTTTTGCCTTTTATATATATATACATATATATATATGTATATAACCTATCTTATGATCACATGAAGGAAGGCAGCCAAATAGCAATGTTCTTCACCTGAATAGTGGTCATAGCCTATTCTGCTGAAGTGGATGAATACAGCAAAAAGAATGCTACTTCTCTTTTAATCTACTTGTAGGTGGAAGTGAGATCACCCAAAGTAGGTGTTGCTGTCTCCTATTTTCAGTGCTGTGCTTACAGACATAGGGCTTAGCCCTTATTTTTTTCCATTAGATGGTAGCTCATTTTTTAATAACTTTAATTATCAGTATCTTTCTCAGTAAGTTCTGGGGTTTTGGAAACATAGTCAGCTACTGGTCTTTTTTTGCTCTGGCTGATTATGTTTGCTATTCTTATCACCAATTCTTGGCTCACATATAAAACAAGTCAAACAACTGAAAGAGATATACATCTTTTATTTGAATAGAGATGGACTCTTAGATATAAAATGAGCAAGAATAAGCAAAATATGCTCATCTGATATGCATATATAAACGTTGAAAGGATTTGACTATTATATGTACAGAGATGGTAACGTATATTAAACTGTGTACTCAGAACAGAGTGTATCTTTTGGCACATCCTCAGAACTGTTGTTAGGGCATTCGTTTTGGTGATCAGCCATTCGTGATCAGTTTTGCAGAATTTTCTCTCATCCAAATAAGCATTTTTTTGTCAAATAGAATGACTATTCATAGTCTCACAAGGTATTCAAACACACCTTAATAAGTCAAGAACCTAACTCCAGTAAGCTCAATTTGCAATTTAGTGACTAAGTTTTACAGTTTTCTTCTGGAGCAGACTCAAGACCCCAAATCTGCATCCTCAATGCCTAAATAATCTTGCAAAGCTGAACTTCACGCCAAAATCCAGAACACAGACCACAGTGGCAGGTGTGTGTAAAAAAAAGTGTACGTGTAAAAGACATGATGAGTTAGACAAAATCTTGAACAGAGCTCTCTATCTATCCTCTGCCTCACTTCTATGCAAAAAAAAAAAAAAAAAAAAAAAAAAAAAAAAAAAAAAAAAGCAAAGATCTTCCCCCCGCTCCTTTACTCATTTTTGCTGTTTAATACAGTTACCACTTCAAAACGAAGCAGTTCTGTGCTCATATTAAAGTGAGGGAAAAAAACTCATCTTTTCCCACACTCTCTCATCAAGCCCATCTGCAAAGCAGAGCTTTCTTAGTTGTGCTTGAAAGCACACCCCAAAAGTTTCGTATGTGTATGAAAATAAGTTTTATATATGTATGGGTATGCATGGTGGATGTATGTTTTCCAAGTAGCAAAGTTAAGCTTGAATATGATAACCTGATTACATAATTTGGCATAACACCCTCCAAAGTCCACCTGAAGAGACACACATGAACACACACACACACACACACACACACACACACACTCTCTCTCTCTCCCCTAATGCTTCTGCTTTTTTAAGTTATTACTTTCTTTTTTTTTAAGTAGTCCCTAAACTGTATTTTCTGCATATGACATAGCTACTCACCATGTATTTATCTGTATATGAGAAGTCAAAGTGGCTCTAATGTATATTGTAGAGAATATCTTTTCTCATGAATACGTGTTTAATGGTATATTGCTTTTACACACAATGCTTTTTTCTCACATGCAGATCTTCTAAGTATCCACAGGATGCTGGTGTTAATCATGACCCCAAGATCACAGTAACTTGTGGATATTTTAGCTCTGTATAGCTTRGTTTTGTTCTTTCTAGGCCCCACCTTCAACCTGGTATATAGTTGCTTTAAATGACACTTCCTCTTAGGAAGAAAAGTGCATTTTCCGTAGCTTTCTCTTCATGATTGTTGGTTGAGAAATCATCTATGTGCATCCCATAGTATCTCAGTTATAGTACTGCTATTTCAAGAACATCACTTGACAGTGTTTTGGGGGGTGTATGGGATGCTTCTTAAAAATGAAAGCTGATTATTTATCGTAGTTTCTGCAGACTTTCCATCCTGACCATACTGATGGAAGTTACTATACACAAATGCGATTGCAAGACACTTCAGATCTATGTATAGTAATATATGGTGCTAGGAAAATCCACGTGAAAGCTCCTGGTTGTCCTATTTCTATAAACAACGATCCTATCCTCATCTTTGTAGCAATATGCTTGGTCTTATTCATTCACACTGCAAAATTCCACTGAAATTTCAGAGTGGGGAAGAGATAGTCCCCACTCCTTGCTTCATCTTGTAGATGAACCATGTCTCTTTTTCATCTCCGTCCTCTAGTCATCCTGAAGGTTTATATACGTTAAGCTGACATGGAAAAAACTATGTTAAATAGTTTTTTATGAAAGCTTTGATATGATTTAATCACAGCATTTAGGTGTGATATCTTTAGTATTTATTTTGCCTTTTGGGGGAAGGCTGTAGTAAGTTAGCAAGCATATTGTGCGTGGTGCAGCAACCAGCCACAGACCAATCACCTTTTTTTTCCATGTTTTCTTTGTCCATTGATCAGACTGAAGAGCTTGTGCTCATATGTTGTTATAGTTCTTGTTATGCTGTCTTTACAACCAAAATGCTCTGTTTTGACATTAACTATGTCTAAACTAAGTCCTGTTAGTAAGTCTTATTGCGATTTCTGCTATTTCATCCACTATAGGTCTGATTCCTAGGGCATTCATAGATACCCTACCCATTTTTCTCATGAAATCCAAAATGTAGAGGTGCAGCTGCCTTGCCTTATCAAGTAACAGTTGCCAGTATCAGCCTTTGGTATCGAGTATAAAAACRGTTTTGTTTTGCCAAGTGAAGTAATACATTATTGACTGTAGGCATTTCATATTGACTCCTTTTTAATGCATTAAGTCGCTTGGCTCTATCCAAATGTGCAGCCTTCAGTGTTTTGTAAGGCCATCAACTGGCCAGTTCTGTGGCTTTAGCAATTATGTCTCTTTTTCCCATGTCCTCATGACTTTTTTTTCTCTCAGTATAGTAGATAACCTGCAAAGTAGATGGAATGGCTTAATCATTTTATTTATTTCTAGTTAGCAGGCCCCTCAAAAACATCACAGCAGTGTTTTGGTATGAGTAAAAGTGCACATCAATTTGCAGAACAGATGTAAAAAAGATTTATACTAAATGTAGTGTTACTCAGTTTATAAATTCATTCCCTTTACCTGAAAGAACTTTTTGCTTTAGTATTGTTTATATATTTCTTTGACACATTACCTGTCATTTACATTTTTCAGTGGTTTGATCTTTGTGCTATAACATAACTGTTGGTAGCAATCTTTTTTCTTCGTCTTACATAATTCTCTGGAGGCCGCTGGAATCCAGCACATTCACTTGTGCCCTAGARCCTATTTGGCACTGAGTTCCTACTTTTCCTGCTGCTATCTGAACTTTGCAGCTGGTGTCATTTTATGATCCACCTATTTTTGCTCTTTTGTCCCCTGCTGATGTCACATATGCACAGAATCTCATCTTCTGGATGATTGCTTGCATTCTTCTTTAAGATGCCATTTAGAAAAAATGAGCAGTTGATTTATATGGCACCTTGCGAATATTGTTAATGTTTTTTCAATAGTACACAAATCATTTATTTTGTTCAGTCTCTACTTTTTATTCATGTGCTTCACTTCCCACCAATTTTGACAAACTTTTCATGTGCTTTCGTGCTTGATAAACTGTTGTTGAATCTATTCTACTCACCCTTATGTTCAGCTGCAAGACTTTTCACTACTCTRCACATTTCTAAAACTCTTAACATATCTGCTGTAAGTTCTCTGAAAATTCTCAGTCAAGAGTCTGTGATGTGGTTCATCCTTTTCATCAGTCTGTCATGGCAATTTTGTTTCTGATAGCTAATAAATAGCATTCAGCCTCAAGGAAATTAGTGGTGGCTCTGTACCTGGAAAAGTGCAACTGCAGTCAACTGCTAGAAACTTTTTTGAAAGTACATCTATTTGCTAAAAATCAGAAGGCAAGGATTTTAAAAATGAACTAATGATTCTGGGAGCCACTGCTTTTGGTCCCAACTTGAAATTCTTTAATAGTTGAAAAAAAAGTATTTGTTGTTTAGTGGGATAAAAGGATCTTTGTAGAATTTCTGAGATTCTACATGGACTCTCYAAGTCTGCAACTGAACACTCAAATGTTACTGGACCACCCACAGCCTTTGCTCCTCAGTAATGTAAGACACTCTTATTTTGTCMTCTTTTTCATTTAACTTCATTGTAAACTTACAGTTTGTCCATTCTGGGTCTGTAATCAGACTGTAAGYCTGATTAGCACTGCCCCTTCCAAGTCCATCTGCATAGAAACAGATTCTGTTTTACTGTTCTGAGTTTGTGTTGTTTTCCATTAAGGCCTCTGGGTTCTTCCATATTTGCTTCCGTTTTTGGAGGAAATTACTAGCTTATCTATTTGAGACAACTTGTAATGTTCAAGCATTAAGGAGAAAAAGAGAGCAATTCTGTTCTCATTCTATTCTCCATGTCTCAGTAAGCAGTTCCTGAATGTAAAGCTCTCACAACCTTGAAAATCGAATTTTAAAAGAAGCCCTAGACCAAAACTGGCATTTTGCTTCTCAGATACCCCCTACTGCCTTAGGAATTTCTATAGCTAAGATCTGGGGCCTGAACTGACACCTTCACAGGAGAACAGAAGTTTATAGAGCTATTCGCAGGTCCTCTGTGCTGCAAGAATGTTGTGCTGCTAACAGCCTAGGAGAGACAGATTTGTATATGTGGGAGATTCAGCATATACTGGACGAAGTTCAGCATATACTGGACAAAGTTAAATCACAAAGACATTGTACCTTTCAGGCACTCCTACAGAAACAAGAATTTTCAGTTTCCTTATAGCCAGAATCTGGATAGAGGTAGGACTCAGCTCCTGGCATCATTGCAGGCAACTTGGAAGCTCTGAGAACAGAGGGGCAAGGATGGGCTGGAAGAAACTGGGCCCAGAGCTCTGCAGACTGCAAAAGAGACCTGCTGCAGTTCGGACAGGCTCTGTTCCATTCTTTCAAAAGGCAGGTTAAGAGGGCACAGATGTTGAAAGCTGGTATTGCCATTTACTCATTGATATTAACAAAAAACAAACAAAAAAAATCTGCTCCTGCATGTTATTCTGTTATAATGAACCCTGAGGCTCCATTATCATGAATCCAACATGAAGCTTTCTGTCTCTGCAGATTAGTTTAAAAACATTTAAAAACAGTGAAACATTTCAACATTTTTGCCTTAGCCTCAGAAGCAAAGTTCAATTAGTCAAACCTAAGCCTGTGTACTTTTCTGTCTCAAAAAATCAATTGTTTTTAACAGCTGAAAGCTTTTCAAGTAACATTCAAACGGATGACATTTATGAAGTGATCTTTGGTTTGTAGTTCCCAGGTCCAGTAATCACTCAAACGTGAATCAAATTCCCACTGGTATTACCAAAACATAATGATCTCTTAGAAGAAAATTTGACTTGCAGCACAAACAAAAAGTTATCTGTTGGCTGCCATTTCCTTCATCTGTTTTCCTTTACCTCCATTTGTTATAGTATAAAATGTAATATTGGAAAACTGGAATTCCTATTGCCAAAGAAGCAAAGAAGTGACTCAAAAATAGTACAAAACCAAGGAAATGTTTCTGTGTTTATTTTTCAGAGTAGTACTTGCAAACTTTGGCTAAGATTGTTAAGTGACAAGTGATTTTGGGTGCCTAATTTGACTGCCTTCAGGAAGGCCTGATTTTAAACAAGAGGTTCCTCGGTACATTCCAAGAATAAGAAAAATTTCATCAGGGACCAAAAAATGTGATTAAGCCTACCAAAAATATGTATGGTTCAGGTAGTTCTCTTACATAACTAATAAGAGAATTAGTCCAGATATTTTCACTGRAGAAATTAAAAAGGCTAAGCAAAACCAAACCCAACTCAGTTAAAAAGAGGCGCTGGATGCATCTGTTGCTTTGCAAAGCCTGAACAGCTAGTTTTAAAAATTTTAAATGCTAATGCAAGATTAGTCTCAAGTCATGAAAATAAATATTAACAAACTCTTTGCACAGGAAGATTTTAGGGTTGTCTTTTTTGATGAGTTAGCCATTCATCTAAACTGCCTTCCCCAACCCCATGCTAAAAGTCCTTGACATTTGTTTTCAGTTCAAATGGCTTCTATTTCATTCCATGTGTAGTTCAGTATTGCCAGTCAAAAGTATTCATAATCTGCAGATCTCAAAAATGATTCATGAAATTGAATTATAAAAACTAATTTAGAATTAACCTTATCCAGCTTCTGGGTTTTTAAGGGCACTTGGCTTTCTGACTTCTCTCCATGACCACGAGGACTGCAAATAAGAAGTGGAAACATAGATTCCTCTTGCCTAGTTTCAAGTGTCTACAGTAGAGGCACCTGAGTTACTCTGACTGCAAGGAGATCCAAGGCTTCCTTTCAAGTCAGTGTAGGTCTAGTCAATGTAGCCATGGAGTTAGCAACATAGGTCTTCTAACCAAAAGTAGGTGCTGATTTAGGAGATGAACTCTGCCTAAGAGCTCACTACTATATTGATTAAATCTACACTAACTGCAGAAGGTGTCTAGACAACCATCTTAGATGTTTGTGTTGTATGCACCTACAGGTCAATCCAACCTGTGATGTTGAAAAATTACTATTTAAAACACTAGTTTAACCATGTGATTCTAGAAACTCAGGCTTTAAGAAATATACAAAAAATACCACAGCTTGAGTAAAATCTTAATGGCTGGTAACATTTGCACCTTTCTGCCTCTCTCTGCAAAATGGCTGTGCACCTTGCAGGAGTAGGGTGAACCCCTGTCCCTGTGCATACGTAAGTAGTCAAACCGGCTGATGTGTATATTGTATCTGCCTTCTGTCTCTTAGTAAGTATCTTCCATGTCAGGGTTGCCTAAGTCTGCCAGACTCCTGGCTCCCTGGGGAGGGAAGTTAAAAGCTCTGCAAACAGTGTTGAACCATATTTTTCAGAGTCCCTACTTGCAGAGTGGAGACCCTAGTCCTGACCCAAGACCAACGACTCAGCTCCTAATATAAGAACAGGGAGCCTGGAAACATTGAGAATCTAACACTAACGAGAGTCCAGTCCTCTGGTATCCTGCTGCAGTCAGCTGCCGTAGCCTCATTGGTCTCAGGACGGTCGAGTTTTTTGGGATTCCCAGCTTCATCTCAGGGAGCTGGATGTTTGTAATGGCCGTTCATCCCAGAACATTGATGTTCTTGGTTCATTTGACTGGTTGCCCCTCAGCTAGAAATCGTACAAGCCCTGGGCCTGTTTCCCTGCAGGGTGTTAATCCCAGGTTCTGTAAGAAAGCTAAATGCTGATGTGCCAAAAGTTTATTGGAACTGTGAGTTTCAGGTGAAACATTTTGGATTCAACAGATCGGCATTTTATGTGAAAACCGTGCAATAAATTATTCTGATCAGGTCTACTTTATGTGATAGTTCTTGCTTGACCAGGAATGTCACCCACCCATTTGTGCTCCTACTAAAGTCAATAGTAAAACTTGTAACAGGAGGCTGAGTCAGGCCAGCACTAAATCCTTGGAAATTACCCTTCCAAATGTCCCTGGGAAAAATGTTCTGTGTCTTGAAACCAGAGCTGTTTGAAAAAGAGCAAACATTTAAAATGTTCAAACCTTTCAAATGACAAATATCTTTTAATCTGCTAACCCTGACCTATGTCCAATAAAAATTCAAAACAAATTAACAACACTAGTATCCTAGAACTAGTATTCAACGATGACCTACACAGACAAATGCCCATTTTTCAGGCTAGGAATGACAGTCCAGCTACTGTATCTGACCTGTGACGACCTCTCAGATACCAAGACTGACTGTTTTTCTAAAGACTTAACCTCTTACAATGGTTATTATTTTCATTTCCAGACTTTTAAGAATGTGCTGATTAGATTGTACTAGTCACGGAAAACTCTTAGACATACAAGCACACACCCACCTTTTGTCTTATGTTGTAAATGCATATCTGAGCGTAGAATTGATCCTGCTAGCTATAAGGAACAATCCTAAATCTAAACCCTGAAAGGACTGAAATAGTCACCCAAAAGGTGACTAACACAAGGCCTGTATTATTCCTGTTAACACAAAATTAAGTAAAATTTCTGATCCATCAGGCCCTATTTTGTGTTACACTGACAATTCAATTAAATGGAGTGAATCTCAACTAATGAAGCGAATCTCAACTAATGAAGCATGGATCACATCTACAAAACTCAACTGTTTTGGTAGGCATATGATTTCTTGCAGTGGCAAGATGTGAATTTTTAAAAGATGCCCTGTAAGCACAGCTTCCATTAAAAAATGTGACTATGTGAACCCAGTATAAAATCATGTGAACAAAAAGATACCAAACTGTTACCAAGTTTGTCTCTAAAATTAATGTACTGCCTCAATGGAAACTCAATAATGACCTTTTCTTCTTCAAGACCTACAAACGTAGATATCCTGATGAAATATTTGTAGTTGCCATAGTCTTAGAACAACAAATGGAGAAGCCTTGGATGTAACCTTTGCTGTTTTTGTATTTTTATCAGTTTTCATGGCATTTATTCATGAAACTTGGAACTAAATTTTCTGTTGTTGTCAAAAAAGCCACACAATGATTGTACTCTGTGGTAAAAAACAAAACTCCATAGACATGGTCTTAGGTCATTTTATCTTGCTGCCCATGAAAAGAAAACCTCATGATCAATTTCATCATTAAATTCAACATAGAACAATGCAATATTTGAACCTAAAAATTCTTGTTTGGAGAAGCTGAAATTTAAAGTACAATGACTAGGTTTCCCAAATAATTTCTATGCAGTTCATTATTTTTACTGTTTTCTTCCAAAGAAAAATAAGCTTATTTTATTTGATTCCTGCTTTCCATGAAAGGTATTATCAGTAGGCAACCTATCCACTTCCGCTTATGAAAGGAAAAGCAAGTACTCACTCCCTCCATTTGGGACATAACTACTCCATAAGGATAGATTTAAACGAGAGCCAGAGGCTGCTCTCGGTTGGGTACGGATATCATCTAAGTAGCCATCTGAGAACTCAGTAAGGTTCTCAGGACCTCAGTATAGTGTTTTGAAATATATTCAGTGCTGGCCTAATTCTGGCTGTGCTCAAATCAATGCTAAAACTCTATTGACTTCACTAGAAACAGTTAGATAAAACTGCTTTTGAAAAGTATTCCTCCTATTTACCCCAGCTGGAGGCACAGAACTGGTTAGCTCAAAAAGGAATACTGCTGAGACAGCAATAATCAAGCTTTCTAGGAGTAAAGTGACAGCTAAAACCAGAGGTTTATTCATGTCAGGTCAAAATTACAATCTTTATCCTGCCATGAGGTCTGTGCAGGCAAGCCTCTATATCAGTGAAACTTCAAAGACAGGAGTTACAAATGTGCTTAATTGTGTGCCAAAGCATAGCCCCATTGAAATCAGCAACAAATCAAGGTTAAGCCCCAGTAGAGATGCTGGTTAGCACAGCTGTCTCGGCAACAGTTGATTTTACACAGGTGATTACAGTTACAAATGGGACACTGTTCTTTAAGAAGAAGACTCTTTATTTGGCCTTGGTTTTGGAAGTTAGGGGTTTAGTTTACCAAAGGGCCAAAAAATGTAATACCTTGATTTTTCGGTAAGGATTTTAGACACTTCACAATATTTTAAGTCAGCCCACACCAGAATACACAACTATTTTTAATCTGATTAGCAGAAGAGTAGAATATGCCCAAATCACACAGCAAAGTATATATGAGTTTAATTACCTCCTGCATGTGAGGCTAAGCAGTAATTAGACGTGGCAGCTCAAGACCAGTCCAGATGGAACACGGATAATAGAGGAAGAGGTTGTGACAAGAGTTGTGGGAAAAGTACAGCCTGGGAGAATCTCTGGTAAAAAGGCATCAAGAAAGGTACAACCAAGGACAATAAAAAGCAGGTCTGTCTCAGGTTATATTGAGATTATTCTAAAACAGATTGTCAAACCCACTCCTTTCACAAAAGAGCTCTTGCCACTACCATGTCTGCTGAAGTAAACAGATATSAGCATTTCGTTATAGTTTTGACTAATGTGCAGGCAGGAAGACGATTTAAATTTGTCAGTCAGGAGAACGATGCCACCTACTGTTAGCAAAATTCTGTTGCACTTGAGAACCCGTGGACTTTAGCGGTGAGAAAAACGTAAAGCTCCTGTGGGCAAAGGATTACTCTTCCAGGACCATAGAGACGGCGTTGCTACARACTGTTCCCATTTAGTGGCTAACTCTTCTAGGATGAACAGCTTGTGAGGTCTTTCTGCATACTTTGTTGCATTAGTGCAAGATGCAGAAACATTAGAATGCCTCAGCAACATTTTTAAAAAAACAGGGTATCAACTGTTTGTGCTATAAAATTCAATGATTCAGAGCAGCCAGTCCATAGTATTAAATTAGGATGAAGGTTTGCCTCTCTTAATTCTACTTCTTTCCCCTATTACATCAAATAGTCAAAGGAATAAGCATAGGAACAAAACTAGAAAGAACATTCTCAACAGACAGGTCGTAAAGATAGAAGCTGGGTCCTATTTTTGGTTTTGTCACTAACCCCTGTGACCATTTCTACTTCACTAGATCTTGCTGCGTCTGCTTCCTCTCTTAGCTTTCATGAGCTTTATCTGCTTATAGTGCAAATATTTGTGGTCAGGACTACCTACCAAAAAGTATCTGTACAGCAGCAGTAGAGAAATCTGTTCCTAATGCGCCTGAGAAGGACAATATAATCCTTAAGAGGCAGAGCCTTTTTATCTTTTCTTCATTTAAGAATTTTGCAGAAATGCTTATTATTTTAAGCAGTAATATTCAGCAAGCATCAGAAAATGATATTAGGGGCCTGACATGTCAGGGAATTATAAAAAGATGGTCTTTCCCTGCAATTTTTTCTTTTCTTACTGGACTGACAGGGCCTTCGGCTTTCTGCTCTGTGGTCATGCATGGAGCACTAGCAAACCATAGCAATAACCTGATTGAACAGGGCTGCTTGAAGAAAGGTTTGTAGTGCTTTAGTATAAAAAATATTTCAGGATGGCATGATTGCAGACATTTTTTGTTAGTGAAAAGATTTAAGTAGATGTAAATATTGCTATTCTATCTGGGTAACACTGTAGCTATAAAGCTATATATACACATATGTATATACACAGCTACTGACTTTTCACCTATTGTTAAATATAGGTTTGCAGACCACATGATCCATAAAACACATGGCTCTTGCCCATGTATTTCTGTGAATAYGCACATCACACACACAGCACACGCAAATATACATCCAGTTAGTTCCTGTCATCACTGTATCTGCTAAAAATACGGCCACTGACAGGCAAGAAAAAACAAATGGATATTTTAAATGTGAGAAATAAAATGATGTGTAGTGAAATTACTATTAAAATCTATTAATCTCCTCCACTCATTCATGAAGCAAAAACATTTAACTTCCTCCTGTTTGGAACTGGCATAGGAGAATATACACAACACAAAGTATTTGTCCAACAATGAGCAGAAAAGTTTAGGGAAGTGTCTGATTTTTTTCTTAACTACAAAGAGTAGCAGTTTTATAGTTTTACAGCTAAGCTATCTGAAATAGAACCTTACTAAAACACTGCAGAGAATGACAGTGTGTTGGTTAGAGAAGGAAGAATGGATTCATTATGGACTACTAAGCTCATTTATACAGTTATGGAGGTCTCCTAGGAAAGTTTGCTGTGATCCACTCACCCAGGAAGAGCAGGCATCCCCCAGCCAGAGGATGCCAGTGGTGCAAGTATGGGCACTATAAGAAGTGAAGTGTTTCCCAAAGAATGAAGGACCCATTGCATATYTTGAAACTTAGCAAGGTCCAGCCAAATTATACTTCTGGTCCTGATCAAGATTAGAATTTGACACTTTGTTCAAACTTAGGCTAAAGCTTAAGAGAAAGCTACATTTAAAAAAAATCTTGTAATTACTATTAACTAATGTACAATTCAGATATGCATGCATCCACATTTATGTTTAGAAAAAATCTTGTCTGTCCATGCAGAGATCTGATGAGACAGTCAAATTAGCTGTAAATACATTCATCATTTCACAAACGACTTTTGGAAAGTTAGGCTTCTAGGCTGTTTGCAACTTTATTTTACAATATGTTACTGTAATTGTACTGAGAATACCTCACAATTGTGAAGCACAGTCTCTTTTGTTTACTACCAAAGAAAGCAAGCATCTATTTTCCTAAGGCCTATTGCTGGCCTTTAAATATATATACAGCATTAGAAAATGCAACATTTTGATAAGATCAGGTCAGAAGTAGTTTACATTAGGTAATCAAAATGAGAGGAACGTTTTTTCTGAATCCTGACATGACTTTGAATTTCATGTGTAAAACAGATGAATCATCCCTTTACCTAGCTAGGCTTCTGTGCAGATTACTTTGTGAAGCATTAGATACTACTGATAAGGTTAAATTTTAAAAAAATTGAATGAACTGAACCGAACATGCAGTTAATAGCAATGCAGTAATGCCAAGAACATTATTCTGAAGATTTAGGAAAAAAAAACACTCAACAGATACTTGCTGGGAAAGCACAGACTGTTCTTAACTCTGTGTAAAGCAGCATTTTCCAGAAAGCAAGAGACCATGATTAAGATGGCAGGSGCAATTTATTTTAGCATTTTCAGACTAGTGACTGCAAACTTCATCTTTATGTAGTTCAGTATGCCTCTTTTTTCATTTGTAGCTGAAGCATCTGTGTGTTTAAAATACATCTTTATAGAGATGTTTAGTATTCCAGTTTTCTGTAAAAAATCAAATCAATCATTTAGCAATCTAATTTTAGGTTTGAGGTTGTTTAAAGAAAGATTTTTCTTTTGAAAAATTAATGAGTTGAATAACTGAATGGATAAAATGGTTTCAGGCTTGTTGGACTTAATTATTTTAAATTCCGCTTGTGATTAGTTAAATAGTTGCATCTAAATCTGAGTTCAGATTCTAACTTTTTTCACTAGCAGTGACAAAAGTGAGTAGTTTATACYTTTTATTCTTCATAATACTGAAATGTGAATAGGGATACAGATGAGTGAGCTGGATTCTGTTGTAGTTCACATACTKTCAACCAAATTGCTTCTTCAATTGTGTTGCAAAGATATTTATTACTCTTAGTAGGAGTTAAGCTTAAAAGAACATAGCCAGACTTTCTGATTTTAGGTTGGACTTGCAAGTCTAGCAACTAAAGAAAACCTTATTTTGAACACTGAGGTATGATTAAAAAAACAGCTAGCAATACTAAGTGTGAGGCCCATTTATCCCCATCCTGAACAATCACCTTTCAGACACCTGGAATTTTATTTTAGCAGCAGAAGATACAATATCCTTCTTGCATCTCACAGTCTCGTAGTCTACTGCTAATCAATAAAGTCCCTGAATGCTTGGCCATCATAAAATAATACTAGTAAATGAACACAAGTGTTTACAAATATGTGACTGCACTTAATTTCTCAGTTGTACTGCTTGTTGGGAAAATAAGTCTCCCTTCAGTTTTATTCAAAATCTCTGCTTAGTTACCTCTCTGTTGGTACCTGGTGTCTCCTAAACTGTCTTATTCCATGCTTTCTCATGCAGCACAATTTTTGGTTCATAGAGAATTTGATTCATTTGCTAATGTAGGCCTAAGCTGTATATCCTTCTTTACAKTAAAGAGCATCCTACTCAACAAACTTGACATCAATGAGATGACATTAGAATAACATATTAATAAGTGTAAGTAAGTTTATGTATCAGTAATGTGTCATAATTGCACATTAGAAAAACAATAGTTTCATTAGGGAAAATATGGCAAGACTTTTCCTTGCAATGGGATTTCAACAACACATGGTAAGGAGGGACCCATCTTTAATTGCTGTGGCCAAGAGGAGTTACATATCCTAATGCATACCAATCCTCCTATGAATTGTCATAGCTGATCAAAGCCTTTCTACTTCTTATTTACCTTCCCCCTCTTTGGAGGTTGCTATTTTCATATATTTACATTCAATGTATATAAAGTAGTCATCCAGAATGTCTTGCCTCTTCCAAAATTTGTAAAGCTAAACTTTGTTTAATTTTATTAACAGCCTAAAACCTTTGTTTTCCCCTGACAATACCTTAGATCAAGCTTTTAGAAATTTCAGTTGCTTAACCACTTTTAGAGGTGCAGCTCTAAGAAAGATCCTTCTCAAGGCTTAGCAGGCAAATAAGAGATATCTCTCTCAGATATCGCAGGGAAATAAGAAATTCCAACTCTAGACTGTACTGATAGAGCTAGTTTGCTAAAGAATCCAGAAGTCTTTACTTCGGGAGGATTTCTCTATATGCTGATTAGTATGCTTATGGCTTCAAGCACATACATGCCCTTCTTAAGCAAATTAGAGACAGTCTCTTTTGTACTAAGGAAGTAAGATTCACACTTGAGAAGAGTAAACCATTACATTCTTGGATCTGGATTCTAATTTGGGGTACTAGGTCTTCAGTGTAAGTTTCTGTCACAGGAGAGAGAAAAAGTCAAGGACTCAGCTATGAAATTGCTGTCTAAACCTAAATCTGATTTCTTAAAAGTGTCTTTCTTCCATTCAAAATGTGAGGTTTTTTTTCTAGAGCTGCAGTTTTGACTCAAGCTGCTTCTTCATGCTCAGAGTTCTCAGAATGCATGGATGTTACAACAATTTCACTGGCAAAGTTGTCACCTAGTGATTACAATTAATAGTAGTTAAATATTGTATTGATAGTTTCTAAAGTCAAATGCTTTATTTGAGATATCATATAACATATTTACCACTACTACACTAACCAATTATTTAATAACATACTAGTTCAGAATTCTAACATGACTGAGAAAAGTATCATCATTTAGCTCTTTTACCTTATGGATAAAAGCTGTGTCTTAAAAAGACATACTTCACAAAATCAGCTCCGTTTGAGGCTCTGACACACAGCTCTCCAAAATATTTTGGGCCAACTAAACACCAGCTGCGAGCTAACAAAAGCTAATAAAAATTTGTCAGTATTCTTACTGAATGCAACTGAAGAATGATGAGGCTGAAGTGGACTTACGTCTCTGTCGTTGCTGGAAGCAGAACGGCAGCACACGCAGTTTTAAGAACCATCATCCCTGCCTTCTCAACAAATGAGCCAAACAGCAAGGCATATAATATAAAACCATTGCATTGATTAGTACAAATATAGGTATGGTATCATATATTGCTAGTTGCGATGACTCCTAAAAGTGAACGCATTTTTATTGGAATCCAACAATATAAACAAAAGCCAAAAGCTAGCCATACACAAGTATGTCCATAATGCATTGAAGCTCCCCAGTTTCTGACCAAACATACAGATGCTGATGAGAAAAAGCAGAACATCAGAAGTAACTCTATGACAGATTAAAATCCAGAGTAAAATAGCCATTAAGTAAGAAAATTCTTTTAAGCTGTCTCTAACAATCAGTATGACTGAATTCACATCTATCCGCTTTGGGAATGACAGTGCACATAGCTTGGTAAATACTGCATCATAGTTAGAATATTCCAGCATACAATACAAAAAATCGTATCTACTATCTGAGTGACAATCTCAAAAAATTATCACAATTAAGTGAATAAGAGACTGATTCTCATTAGTGTTTACACTAATCACAGAACATTTTAGCTGTTGATTAGTTAGTTTAATTAGTGGCTTATTTGGTGCTCTTATTTCAAAATATTTGTGTAATACTTTAGGAAATACTTTGGTCTGGGAAATGTTTTCATTGTTCTAACACAATTCTTTTTTTAATTACAGAATATTTAGAATAAGGAATGTGAAAAGTGCTTTAAGATATTAGGTTTCACTGATAAAGTACAGCATTCCAAAAATCATGAACAGCTTTTTCTGGCTAGTAATAGTCACTAGTTAACAAGACAGTATGCAAGCTTTGCAAGTAGGGTATGCAAAGCTTATACGTAAGTACTTTGCTGAATGCAAAAAAGGCTGAAGCAGATGTTTAAATCTCACTGAAGTTCAGTGAAATTTAAGGGCTTTGCTGAACATGGAGAGACTAGAAGTGCTTGAAGGTATGCATGTGAATCTATGTTCAAATTGACCTCTGGAACAGAATGTTAAGTATTAAAAAGTAGGATCTTACGTATAATCAAAACCCACTTACTTGAGAAAACAAATCAGATTTTTTTAGGCCGAGCTTGGATATCTAAGTTTAGGAATGAAAATAAATAATCCAGATTTACCTTTCAACACAGTCATAAGATGCCTCATCAGGCCTCTGTAAGTAAATGCGTATTTTGACTTACTGCATTTCTCTTTTCAAATGGCTRCTTCCTAATGGTACTTCTTTATGTAGAATTATAAAAATCTATGTATATAAATGAGAAAATAAGAGAATGACAAGTGACAAAATGAAAATTCCCCTCACCTGTATTTTTCCTCCCATGTTCATGAAACGTTCAATGAAATGGATACTAATTTAGGCATATAAAATTATTAAAGGCAGCACCTAACCTTGTAATTTGTTTGCATTAAAGTAAATGGCAATGTTAGTGTACTTCATACACACAAGAAAAAAAGCCCTGTTTAATCTGCTAGAAATAAATGGAAAAAAATCACTACATTTCCTGTCAAATGCAAGCAAATATAAAGACATAACAAGGAACTATAAAAATAATTTTATAAGATATCTACATTTAAGAATCAAATGCAGTACTAAATTTTTCTTTCCAAAATGTTGGGAACAGTAAGAATTTGTCCTTAAGGGACTAGTTTTCGTTGAAGATCAATTGCCAGCTTGTAGCTCCATCTACTGTGCCAAACTGAAATAACAAGAAGTTGATCTTTTCTTTCAATTTTTTTTTTAAATTGTATCTCAACCTCCACATAAAATAGAAGATCAAGAATCAGCAATAAATGTAGTTGTTGAAAGCAAACAAAGTGAAGACAAAAGGGCAGAAAACCTGAGCCAGTAAGTARGATAATGCACAATAAGCAAAGTGGGTTCTGTTTTGAAAAAGGGAGCCTCCACAGACCCTGGGGGGTTTGGCCAACTTTTATTTTTCAATTTGTCATTGTATCTCTGAGAAAATGTTTTCCTTCCATTTTTACATATCTTTTTGCAATATCAAAAATCTTTTATACTGCTTTAATTTAAACTAAAATCACTAGGTTTTACATGGAAAGAAGGAGATTTTCACCTCTTGTCATGTCCAGAAGTAAGCCGGTCCTGTAGGACAAATATTTTCTAGCTACTCTTTATGTGAAGATAGAAGAGCAACAGCTTGAACCTTGTTTTTCTGCCTCCCAGTAGAAGGCTGCTTGCATTATAATCTCCAGAGTTGCATGAAAAGAAGTAATTTCAAGGACTAATTTCAGAACTAACCAGTTGTTTACTTCAGAAGTGGTTACTACAGAAATTATCATCAAGGAATAGCAAGGCTCAAAGCAAAACATAAAATGTAAGAATTTTTTAACCTCCTAGCTGATTCTTGTGTAGTCTACTGTTGAAGTTATCTTATATGTTTCTAATAAAAAAAGAAGGTCCACTAATTTGGCAAGTAAACTTTCATACTGAAATATGAGTGGTTTTGGCTTGAGGGCTCTTATTCACAGCCTTRGACCACAGGCTGATAATACAAAACTCAAGAGTACATAGGTTGAACCTAGGTGGTAAAAGAAGTAGTAGCAGTCTACTGCTACTCTGAATGGCAAAGCTCTGTTCTAACCACTAATAAGTATTCTGTCTGTTCCATTATTTCTTTCTGTGTTAATGAATACCTGGTACTATTTGGCAGTTGTGTGGCGATCCTGTATGAATTAATTCTTAAATCTGTTTGGATATGTATCTATATACACCTCTCTCTCTCATTCCAGCAACTAAACCACACACTAAGCACAAGTCCTAGCTCAGTTATACCAACTAAGGTGTTCTGCTGGTTAACAAAGAGTAGTCTGGGCAGTGGTGTTGTATCTGTCCTGTATGTAGATCATATTTTCCATAGCTGCCAGTCCAGAACCTTACACTAAGTCAATATAAATTCCACAAGTATTTGGTGTTTTTTCCCTGCTTTATTTCAAGCATGTAATTCAACTGAGCATATTAGAGAGAGGTTACTCTTCCTAAACACTCTCCCTAAAAAAAGCCTGGTTTTCTCTCCACTGACTAAACAAAGAGACTAGGCTTCTAGGTTAGGTGTTAAAGCTCTCTCTTTTATCTTAACATCTCTCTTCTATTTTGATGTTATTTCGATCATCTATAGAACTTGAGCAGAATCAGAAGGTGATCCAGAAACCCAGGCAAATGCTATTTACTTCAATTTGAAGTGGTATTTTTCCATTTTATATTCTCAAAGGGTAAAAATTTTGAATATATGTGAAAGCAAGTTAGGAATCTGAAACCTATTTTCAGAAGTCACTTAACCATGTAAAAATTTAATTCTTACAGAGTATTCATAAATTTTAGGATCCCAAGTTCTTAAACCATTTCTTACATAAAGTGTAGGCTCCCAATTACTTCACTGCTTCTGAAAACTTTCATTCAAGTATGTCTTTTCTGACTGTTTTAGTCACAATAATACAATATAAACGAAAAGAGAATCATAGGCCAGGTCTATAGCTACTAGACTGTGATATACAACATATTATAAAGAAATAAATAAACCTATATATTGAAGAACAAATTATAAATAGATGAGTAACACAGAATCATTTATTTGCAATGAATAAAAATTATATTGTTTTTTAAAAACTAAATCACTCACCTACAAAACAGTAAACATATCACAGAACAAACAAGTCTTTCCAGCATAATGTTTTAGGCAAATTCTTAACTAATCATCCCTTTAGAATTTCAAGTTTATAAAACGGCTACATGACAGGTGGACCTGGGACTTCAAAGAAGGGTATGAAATAGGGATAAGTGCATGCAGCTTGGTGTAAAAACCTAGCAAGTTCAAACATTACATTAAAAAATCATTTAAATACAAATCGTACTACTACTCTTTGYATTGTCAGGCTTAGAATGTCTGCCTAATGTCTGTCAGGGGCCATCAATGTCACAGTCCAGTGTTCTGTCAGAGAAGACCATCTTATATCACCCATCTTGAACATGTACTTCTATTTATTCTTGTGCCATTATTGTCTTTTTAATAGTTCCCAGATCTTTTTGGGAAAAAAAAAAAAGAAAAAAAAGGTCAGCATGGCCACAACTAGCTATCTCACTACTGTTAACATGTAACATGCATGCCTCTGGCCAAACACTCAAATTTAAACAAGAATTTTCTCTCAAAAAACACACCAGAAGCTATGGTAAGAAGTCCCATTAAACTATCATCTGCATTGACTGCAAATATATCAGTTTACGTCATCATATTAATACCCAAACCATGAGTATTCCGTCCCATTAAACTATCATCTGCATTGACTGCAAATATATCAGTTTACGTCATCATATTAATACCCAAACCATGAGTATTCCGTCCCATTAAACTATCATCTGCATTGACTGCAAATATATCAGTTTACGTCATCATATTAATACCCAAACCATGAGTATTCCGTGCCATTGAAATTTTCCAGCATTCCTAACAAATGCCCTTATATCAACATCAGTCTGGGTTCAATGTGTTGTGGATGGATGAATGTGACCAGCAACATGCCTTGATACCTGGCTGATCACTTCTACTGATGACAATTATGACATGAAGGAACACAGAGAAAAGCTGGTCTTTGTTACCAAAGACTGAAGTGGATAGAATACCATGGTTTCATCTAGAAAAAACAAGGCTCTTTTAACAGAGCACTTAAGTATTTCTCCAGTGAATCAGTCTGAAAATGGTTTTGCTTTCTGGACTTCATTTTACTTTCTCAGTCTTCCCCAGGTGGGGTTGTAAATCAGTTGTCAAAACTGGCATGCTGTTGTATTAAGTCCTAGGGGCAGTTCCCAGAACATCTAATATCAGTACCTGAGAAGGAAGATAAACAGGTTTCAAAACACTTGATCACTGGCCTAAGCCAGATATATATATATWTTTAATTGACACTACCACGGATAAACATAACAAATGGCAAAATCACTTCATTTACCATGCCAAATGTGGGCAGAAGAAGGTACTCTTGAATGTGCTTTCAAACAAAGTGCATCTGAGTCTTAGTCTAAATGTAAATGCTTTACCTTCTGCATATATAGCCATGCTGTCCCTTGGTGGATAGGGCTCCTGTAACTTCTAAGCAGTTCTTCCAGGCTAAAACTGCTCTTGTTAAATTCTGAATATGTCTCGATTTTYTTTACTTTCGTTACTCACAAGACCACCTGGGTTGAGGTTTTCACACAAAATTTGCTGTAATGGAAAAATACAGGAATTGAAATACTGTAAATTAAAGTAATTGCCATGGCTTCATAAAAAAAATTAAATCTGTTTTGCCACCAATAATTTATGATTATTAAAACTGATTGTTTTAGACTATCTTAAAATATACATTAGAGAAAACAGTACACTTCTGGAGGTAAGGCATTGGTGTTCTTCTATTTTTTTCTCACCTTGAACTGATCAGCACTAACTGTACAATTGCTAAACAACCTCAATTTTATTACTTCTGTTTAAAATAAGCAATGGTGGTTCAGTATTAGTTAATCTTGTCTCTTATTTAAGATCTTTCTTTTTCTTTGACACAATGCATTAAAGAAAGAGGTACAGTGAGCCAGTCCTTTTGATACWTATGTTGAAGAAATGTATGTTTCAGTTGTGACAGTCTGGGGTTCACGGCTCCCAGAATGACGTGAATAAAAACACTGCAGGACATAAAAAAGCTGTAATAATCATATCCTCTCAAAAGCAATACATCAAAGATACCCAATGAATTCACTCATTCTATAACCAGTGAGAATGGCATGACTTGTTTTTTCTTTTAGTTTCACAACTCGTTTGGATATCATCTGCAGGTGTATAAACTCTAAACTTGTTCCTCCCACGTTTCTCTAACTTTGACAAATATTAAAACCAGATGTATTCAGAGTTGCGATGAAGAGAGAAAAATGTGAGCAGTGTGGTTTTAGGTTAGGAGTTTTTAAGAGGCACTAGTTCTTTAACACTTACAGGTATTCAGAAGAAGCAGCTGCATTCACAGAAAGATGTAAACTGCTATTGAACTGGCTAGAAGGTGACAATAGGAAAAGATAGCTTTGTGGCAGCTGGAGTATTCCTCAGTTTGGGTCAAAACTTCAAAAGGTTTTCACAAAAGCAAAGAGAAAAAACAAATCACCCTCTACCATCTGCCCCTGAAAAAAAATGTTCTCTTATTTAAACCATTACAAGATTCATGTCTGCCTTTCTTTAAGAAGCTTTTATCCATGACAAAAATAAAGCCTACAAGCATGACAAATCTAAAACTAAGCTTCTCTAAGACTGCGAGTGCTTTTATTGCTGTCACAGTCACAAAAGGCTCAAATTAGTGAGGGTGGTAGGGAGATTAGGTATATAGTGTATGTAATAAAAATGGGGGAAAATTACTTGTTCTTTGCTGCAAGACTAGAAGGAACAATTCTTTGATCAGAACAGAGGTCACTATCATAAAAGAAGCTGAACAAATAGCCTCAGACAGGTGATGCTGCGTGTGCCAGAAAGAGTAGTATTTTGTAACTATTAAATCTGATTTGGAGCTTGATACTGTAACACAGGGTGATAAAACAATATGGTTGCCTATTAGCAGGAAACTGGACTGGATACCTCAAAAGACCCTTTCCAAGCCTATCAGCTGAGCTGKATACTTGAAGCAATGTATAAATCTTCCAGCCTGGCATTATAACATAGATGCGTATACAACTGAAAAGAGCGTTAGTTCYCCCCCTGCTTGGCCTAGATCAGCCGCATCGAACCTTCAGTGTCAAGTCCCTGTGCTGCACTGCACCACGTTGCACCGGAGAAGGTCAGAGAGGGCAGCTCCTCACTAACAGCTCAAAGGGTAAAACCCAGTCCTGCAAGTGTCCTTCCTGAATCCAAGCTGGAGAATTTGGTGTGGTTGGACAATCTGCCCCTTTCTTTGCCCAGCCAAACAAATTTAACGCACAATTTGCTTCAAGGAGTCAGTCACCTCTGAGATGAAAACTGTAACGAGTCGGTCACTTTTCCAGTCTTATCACTCAAAAAAAAGAGTATTTTTTTCACATGTACATATCTATATGCACCTATGATTCATATTTTCTGCTTATTGTGATTACAAAAAACAACAAATGCTTGTTTTGTGTATACATCTCACTGTAATCAGTAAATACTGGTGCATTTGACATAAAAGGGCAAAATGATTATCCTCACAGATCTGCCTTCATGTATCTTGCACTGTTTTGTTTTTGTGATTTTAATGCAGTCAGACCAGGAAGTAGTATTTAGCCAGCCAGAACATTCAATATATTCCTCTTGGATCACATCAAACTGTCACCTACAGGGGTATTTATAAATTTATCATTCAGTTTAGACCTCATACTTGAAGATTAGAGGGTAAGAACTACAGTTAAAGAGCTGAGTGTCTTAGAAATAATGCTGTAACTTAATAGTGGTGCTGTTACCACTAATGTAGTACTTTTATTAAGTACATATTGAAGCATACAAAGAGTTAGGATTTGTTTGGATGTAAGGAACATTAAGATTTGAGGGGGGAAAGTGCAGACTTAGATTCATGATCTTTTTTGAGAAGCTTTTTTTAAGCAATATTTCATTTCAGAGGTGCTACAAACACAGGTGGTGCTTTCTGACGTTATCCAAATAAGAGAAAGACAACAATTAAGATTAAGGAAATGAAGTATGACAAACTCTTTGCAGTCCTGTAAAATGTAAGAGAAAAACATTACTGGCTTGAAAAGACTTGATTTCAAAACATCAGTAGCATGCCAGTGCATTATCACCACAGCCTTTACTATCATGCATTTCTGTGGTTAAAACTACTTTTGTTGTTGACTTCCATCAGATACAAATGGGCAAAAAGCCCATTCCTTTAATGACGAGGTATGAACTACTGGTATCTGTTGAGTGCTTTATTTTAATACACGAGTCGCCCTGCCTCATTCTCAGTGAAGGTATGAAAGTCTTGGGGGAGAGGAGGCTGAGGGAGGAAACAGGATACAGTGACACAGCCAGAGGATGTAATTAGTGTATCGTTGAAATAGCACAGCCAACTTGGTGTTTCCTATTTTTTTTTTTTTTTCATGGAACTCCACCAACTTTCTCTTAAAACTGGGATGGGGAGTTCGCCTTGGAATCTAAAAGGTCCAGCTAGCGCGGAATGCCGTAAAGTCGTCTGAACCAGGCACATCTGTTATTTCACCGCGGGGTCAAGCTCAGGCTTGAGCCGTCACGTTCAACGCCCAGAAGCSAAACGGCGCCACAGAAAAAGGCGGCGCCTTTCGCGGCCAAGCCTTACCGCTCTCCTGCCACCTAGTTTGTGGAGATTACTYGAGGCGAAGCAACGAGGCCACGGCCCGGCCTTCTCGCTCCGGGCCGGGCCGCCTCACGCCTCGCCATCCGCCGCGCCGCGCGGCCCCAACGGCCGCTGCGTGACCGTTGCGCGACCGTTAGAGCCGGCCGAGGGCGCGAGGCGGGGCGGGGCGGTGCTGGAGGGGGCGGGGCGGCGCGAGAGCGGCGGCGCAGGGGCGGGGCAACGGCCGGAGGCGGCGAAGGGAAGAGCGAGAGGGAAAAGAGCCGCCCGGCGCCGCCGCGGCGGGTGATGACGTCGGCGGCACTTCCGGCGCCGGGGCGGTGACCGAGGCACGCACAGAAGCGG
>NW_028186184.1:508488-528748 GCF_003343005.1 Rhea americana
TTCCCCCCCCTTTTTTGAGTAGGCTGCTGCTGTGGGGAAAGGCCCCAGACCTGTTCTGTGCTTCGTATGCACCTATTCTGTGGTCCGCTCTTTCAGCTCAGAGCCAAGTCCCTAGGGTCTAAACTTGTGAGTGCACCTGGTACCCCAGATAACCTGAGCTTAGCCTTGGAGACAGGCCCGTGCTAGGCAGGGTGTGTTGCTTGGAACCTCTGTGCACCATCAATAGCAGGAACAGATTCATCATGAATAAAAGCAGGTGATTTTTTTTTCCAGCTAAAGCAAAGGCTGCCATGGAGTCCTGGTCATTTTACTCTTGTCCCAAGTGCTCTCTGAGCCTGACGGCAGCTGCCGTTTAAACGTCATACTGAAATAAGTACAGGGGAAGCATTTTCAACTTGTTCTTGTTTAGTATTAGGTTTTTCAGGTAGGTATCACTGGAAAGGGCAAATAAAGACCAAATCCCCTTTCTTGTTTGCATATATAGTCACACACAGTTGCTTTGCTGACTAATTTTATATTTATAACCTAGTAAGCTGGATGTTCACTTCTGCTTTTTTTTTAACAGCATCATTGAAATAGTCCGCTGTAAATCTGCAAGCTTTTCTTTGAGCTTTATTTGTAAGCAGTTTGGATTTCAAGTGACATATCCTATCTTCATGCTAGTTATTAAAAAGGGGATGAAGAAAGGGAAGGAAGAGTTCAATACAGTTAAGAGCTAAGCTATTATAGCTTCTCTATGATATAGAAGTACTCTACTACTTATGTCTACAGAAGTTGATATTAGAAGCATTACAACAAATTTATCAAATTGTTGTAAAAGAAATTGTACACAGTGAGTGCGTGTTGTGATTAACAAGTAATTATGTCTGGTATTTTGTTCTTGTACTACCTGTTTTAGGAAAGTGAATAGCATCATATGGGTAAAAATTCTCAAAGCGTGAAGTTAGACAGCTGTGCTCAGGTGCTGAAATATGACATCTAGCAGTCCTACAGGTACTTGAAGAGTTCAGAGTTGGTTACTTACTTGAGAAGAGATTATTGAGTTTCACGGTGGAGGTGCAAGGCAAGGGGGGAATGAAAACTGTCTAGAGATATACCAGATGTTTCAGTTGAGTTAACTATCTGGATGAAAGCAACCTTTRAAAGAATTTAGATAAAGTAAGACTTACTGGCGAAATCATAAACATATTTATTATGTGATCCTTGGCTGTTAGTTGCCCACTCTTCAAAATGGCTCCTTATACAAATAAGTTCAATCGATATTGTACGTGGCGTGGCAAGAAATGCAAAGAAAAGGGAGGTATGCGTGTAAGTCTCAGCTGACATGAGCCCTCACTTTTCGTAGCCAGATACCCATTTAATATGCTTTAAGATGTGCAGGGAGATGGAAAAGCAAATGGTCATTAAAATATCATGAGGCAGCAGAAGAACACTTGCCCTTTTTTGACAGAACTGTTTGTATAGTTGATATCAATAGCTGGGAAGGCAATTCTGGCATCTAGAAGCTTCCCTGACTTTTTCATCTTAGTCACGGACAGTGAAGGCTTCCTAGGCTGGGTGTTCTGAGTTTAAATATTGAGCAGGTAAGTACACTAAAAAGAAGTTAACATAATTGAGTTTATCAGGTTCAGGATGAATCAGGAAATGCATGATTTCTGCTTCCTTTATAATAATTATTCTTGGTCATTCAGSTTGCTTACAAAAAGCCTGTTTTGTTTTTTATTTTTTTTCCTCACTGACTTCAGGATCAAATGATGCAGCTTGTGTAGCTTTCAGCAGTTTGATTGTGGTCTTCTGACCACTGGCAATCTGGAAGACACAAAGTAAAAAAAATTAATTTGAAGTTTATGGTTTTACTGTAAATGGAAAATATTGTGGAAACACTGTATAAACTGCAGTGGATGATGCAGCAATTGGTGCTCCCTCCCAGTCATTTAGTTTGTTAGCTCTGTGAACTTAGAGTTTGGCTAGTTTTTTTCCTTCCCRTGCTTAATACTTCAAGTCTCCTCTAATCTCTGAAGTGAGGAACTTGAGATTTGACTATTAGTGCGACAGCATCTGGAGTTCATGAGTACAGAAGGAGCAAGTCGAGGAAGCATAACTGGAAACCTGACAGATACTAAATCACGGAAACCCCATGAGTGGAAAGACATTGTTTGGTTTGGTCATTGCTGAGCTGATGGAATGGAATGAGAAGTAGTGATCAGATGTTTTCATCTCAGCCTTGTTTCTGAATGCTGTTACAACCYAATGTGGAAGCATAGGCACTGGATGGGGCTCTGGAAGAAGTTAAATTGATATTTCATCGCAACTGCATAATGAGCTCTGACTACAATGGGCACTATGAAAAGTAACCTTGGRTAATCTCCAAGGTTACTTTGTGAAATTGCAGTGAACTGCTGTTTGCCCCCCAAAAAACCCGATGTTCTTCATAGCACAGTCCAGTATAGTCTGTAAATGGCATTTTTTTTTCTAACCACTAATTAATTAAAGTGGGAACTCCAGTAGGCAGGAAGAGTAATCTAAAGGTGAGAGAAGAACGACGGAAGTCAAACATTAGAAAAACTTTGTCTGTTATTGTGGCAGGTTTCTGCTTTTCAGGTGTACATGCACACCATCTGTTTTACTGAGCAGGAGGTCAACTTGCGTGCATTCTAGCAGAATTCTGGTCTTAGTTTATGAGTCATCAGGTTATATATAACAAACCAAACTCTTCATTTTTTTTTTTAAAAAAAGTGCTCTGATGAGCTGTTTTAAGGAGCTATATCTCACTATCAAATGGGACTACAGTGACAATTTGATCAGGTGATAGTTCAGAGTCTGCATTCAGGCAAAAACTTCATAGGTACAGGGCCACATGAAAATTTAGTTGACTGATGTGTTAAATGTTTATGGCTGAGATTTTTGAATGAACCATGTARATATTTTTTACAGACCTTACGTAGTTTTCTTCCAGCTACTATGAAGCTTGAGGTACAAATTATTCATGGTTAGAAACAGAATTCCATCCATAGTGMTATTCATTCCTTGGATCTTCTGCTGGTTAGTGTGTGTCTGTTCAGAGTCAGAATTGTGTGAAAAGTGTAATTGAAAAAGACTGCTTTCTTAGGCCACTCTATTCAATGAACACTTAAGGAAAGATGCTTCTGCTGGGCTTCTGTACAGTGTTCCCTCTACCTCCAGTTAAATGCAGCTTATTCTTGYGAGATTAATCTCTAATACCTGAAGATGAAGAAAATTGCCTATCAAATTTCACATATTAGGAGACAGGTCAAAGGCTTGTTTGCCACTCTTCTTMAAGTATGCAAATTAGGTGAAAGTTGACATGTAATATGAAGCTAATAGTAGTATTGTTTGAGAGCATTTTTATTTATTTATTTTAGTTATTATTCACAGTTTTTTTGGGGGCAGGGGAGTGTGTGTGAAAACATGGCTTAGCAGTTCCTCTGAACAGGTTCTGAAAAAATACATAAATCTGTAGACTTCTTGAGAGCTTTCTTGTATGTGTTGACTCTGTTAAACGCTTGCTGTGAATCTGCTATGGAATGGTACAGTGAAACAAAAAATGAGCAAGTCCTCGTCTGTGCAGGAGCTGATACCTGAGAGGCTGATGTCAGGAATGCATTAGAACTTCCCTGTGAAACACAGAAAGGTTTAATTGTTCAATCTAAACTCTGTTTACAAGCTGATTTCAAGTCTTTGAACTTCCAGAATGTTTGCTTCTGGTAATGAACTAGTAAAAATACTATGTGSTTCATAACTACATTTTCTTTATGTCTCATCCATTTTATGAATGTGTAAGTCTTGTTTGTTTTTTTTTTTCCCTTGACTGAAGAGTCTCATGATGARTAGATGTAGATCAGTCTTGGAGCTGTTATTCTGGTCAGTTTAGTTTGTCACTGATTCTCGAATGATTTCTGCGAATAATTGAGGATTATGCTTAGGAATGCTAATGGTAGATATACCTGAAAGCAGTTCCCTATGAAAAGAATATTTTAGACTTCTTAGCTGTTTCTTAGATATTCTTGTTTTTATTTTGCTGTCATTGCTTCCATAAAGAAGATACTTTTGTGTGTATGTGGTGTGTGTGATGATTTCCTTTCTTTTTACCCAATTGTGGATGAATTAGTAGTTGAASAGAACTAGTGAAGACAAAGCAGGGAATTAGGATTTTTTGTTGTTTCAAAACCTCATCATGCAGAAGAAGCTACTCTTAGTAGCTCATTTGATCTTTGGGTATAAGRTGTTAATCTGAAAATTGGGCTTACTGTGAGTGTTACAAACACACAGCTATAATACTTAATTTTAAAAGGTTGTAACAGATTAGAAGTTAATGTAAGCTACTGATTTCAAGCATTAATTTTATTTTCTAATCTCTGCCAAATTTATGGCAAGTCTCTTAATTGTACTCCTGAGAGTACAGAAGTGTGAATAAGAGGGCCCTTAGCTTCTGCAAAGCCACTAAACAGCCAGTATGCCTCAGCTGACCACTGAATGATACGTTCTGTACTGCTGTTACTTTCATCTTTGTCCCTTCACCTAAAGGGCTGAAGATGCAACTAATTGGGATGGGTCCTTGTTAGTGTATGAAATCCTGATGTACAATTCAAAGTCCTGTATTTTGTCCTATAATCCTTTCCCTACCACTGCACCCTTCAGCATTTCTTCCCTAAAYGGTCTTGTTTTTTCCCTTCAGAAGAAGAAATGATAGTGAAATCCCTCAGAAAAAAACTTGTTGCGTAAGAGCTAAGGTGACTTTGGCTTTTTCCTTAYTGGTACAGTTAATACAGTGTGTCACATGGTATAACAATACTTATCCTACACCAGTTCAACTGACCTGACAGAGAAACCAGGTGAGCTGCAGCAGAGTCCATGGCAGACATTTTCTATCTCTAGAAATAATCTTATAAAGACAGCTCAGAAACCCTGACCCTAATGCTGACCTGTATGGTACATACTCCTGATACAAAACCCACTCTTACAGAAAATATTTTTGCATTTGTTTGGTGCTAGTGGTGAGATTTATGTTTTATCTTGTGTGAGGAATAKGGTAAGTATGATGGAATAAACTGTCAAGAGTTAGCAGCCTTTAATTTTCTGCTGATCTGGAGAGGCAGTTCAGGTTTGCCTGAAAATACGTAAATGATAGCTGTCAAAAGTCCCTGAACTGTCAGGGCTCACAGGGCAGGTTGGTTAGTTGAATKCTGCAATGAAATTCCACAACAGTAAAATTTTCTGTAACTGACTGCTAGAAGTGTTGCCAGAAGTGTTTTATGTCCCTTGGTTATTTTTCACTGGAATGGATTCCAGTAAAATCGGTTTGGAAAACTGGAATAATGATTTGACTGGCTCGATGTTCCCTGCCTCGTCATTACAGGCAGATACATTGCCTCTTTGTTTTCTTGCCATCAGCTGCAGATCATGTYTTGCATATGCCCCCTTTTCTGAAGCAATACAGGTTACTCAAATTCATGTACTTGTTAGGAGAACGTGTGTGCTGTTACTGTCTGAGCTGGTAAGTAGGTTCGAGTGGTGCCTCTTCGTGTGTGGGAAAGACTTTAGGTATGTTGAGCTAATAAATGATATCTTCTTAGACCTACTGTGTATTTTTTTCATTTTCAAGATGTTTGTTTACCTAATTGAAGTTATTAGGGAATATCTAGGTCTAAAAAAGAAGCTGCTAGCAGAAAATGATCACTACATGATCTGGTGTTATCTGTCAGTGGTGCCAAGTGAATTTGTTTATTTCCCTGCATGTAAGGCTRTATTTCTCCAGGAGAGCTGCTTAACTCTTCCTTTATATGCAATCTGGAGCTAAAAGCTCCTTATTTTCAGTTAGTAATGTAGTTCTTTAAAGCGAATGCTTTTGGTGGAAAAGATTTAGCTGAGATASGAGCAAATTTGCTCGTTTGTCAACTTCAAAGACAAATGGGATTATATATGTTTTCCTATTCTTCATGTTTTTCAAAACAAGACTGTTCATGTGTACTTAGGATACAACTGATTTGGAAGTTGTGAGTGGGAATTCAAAATTCCTGATGCAAATCCAGGACCGATAAGGAGGGTTTGTTTGCAAGGTTAAAGAAACAAACCCTTTTGAGTTAAATAAAATATGACACATTTATAATATTAGTCTTCAGGCCATTTGAGGTGGGATCTGTGACTACCTTGCTGGGCAGCAGGCTTGTTTGTGAGTGGGCAGTGTGCTTCTGATAGCTTTGTGGTATGGCGTTCTAGGTGGCTGACGGGAAATGGGATCTTGAGAAGGTATCCTGTATCTGTAGAGCTCCTGCAGCTCTGTGTGCTTTCTGAATCCTGGTGTTCTTGAAATAACTTGTGATGCCTCAAAAAAGAATACCAAGTGTGTGTATGRGTAAAGATTTAATGTTAGCAAATGGTTTGGATAAGGGCATTTAACAGATATACTTGGAGAAGAGTATCTTCCGTAACACACAGGCAGCTTTGTCGGCACATGTAAGTATGTCTTGGTGTTAGCGTGTGAATTCTGGCTATCTCTGTGCAGTCATTGTGCAAGGACAACAGGAGTATTTTAGAAGAACGTATACTTGACCAATAAAGGGCAGCATTTTCTTTCTGTTTTCACTAAGCAGTCAATGCATTGTGTTATTCAATACCTAGAGGTTATCTCAGCGTTCCAGATGTTTTCCAGACACTTCTTACCTTATATACTCTTAAACCCACAGCTATCTGAAGAAGTAAGCCACATGTAGGAATTCCTTCACTGTTCTTTCACCTTTCATATTAGGTAATGGTTGTAGACCAGGATAAAAATCAGACTTGAGACTGAGCATGTGTTTAAGATGGCTTCATTTGTGCTTKCAGTCTTTTCTTTAAGATTGAATGTTGTAAGTGTGATCATTCTGCTTCCTTATCCAAAGCCCTTTCTGACAGAATGATATTACTGGCGTCTGATGCACAGGTGGTTTTGCTCTGCTGCGGTTTAGCTCGATGCTCATGTCTTACAAATACAGTGGTGTATTCTAGGAAATAAAAAGCTGAAATAAACTTTATTTTATTTATTTTTTTTTTACTTTTACAATGTCCTAGCTTGAACTAGCACTTGATGGTGCTAGCGATTAAGAATGGACAGCTTTATGCATGTATGATTATGYATCTGAGCAGCAGCTGTTCAGGTGCTAGATAGCAGAACTAGGAAAGCAGAGGGCTAATAAGTATGATGAAATGTTGCAATCAGTTTGCTTTGATGTCTGTTCTCATCAAGTTCATATTAATACAGTTAAAAAGTGAAGTACCTGTATGTTCATTTATGTCTGGAACCATATTACTATTATTTTTAACCTGAAGGAGCAGGGGAGGATATAAAAGTAGGGGCATCTTTCATGCAACATGACTTGATCCTTCTTTGATGGGGAAGCTGCCTTGTGTTTGGGCTCAGATTCATTTTCCCCTGCCCAAGCGAAACAGGAATATTACCTTATAAGCTAGTACATCTGTCCCTCTTTGCAAAGCTATTTTGGGAATAGAGCAGAAGGGGAACATCTGAAACCTCTCTCTRAGGCAGGGACTGATACAGAGGTAAAAAGATAATTTTTATCCTCCTAGTTTTTCCCAGTCTCTTAAGAACAGGACTGGAACATGTTCTTTTATGAGAAGCTGGAGGTCACAACTAAATCTGCATATGCAAGATATTTGGTGACTCAAATGTTTCCCTGGGCCTTAAATTTACAACTTGAAGTATTTATTTCCTCTTGTTCAGCCTTGTCCTGAAGTGTTTTACCAGCAGAGTTTTCCTTTTTATGCCCTTCTGCAAGTAGTAAGATTTTTTTTTTAAGCCACCAAATGGTGAACAGGACTTCAGAGAAGTTGAGAATTCAAACTCATGATGCAACTTAGGTTTTCCTGAAGTGCTCAGTGCTGTTCCGAGTCTTTATCAGTGAGGATGCTAATCCCCTTGATGTCAGGGAATCCGGTTTCTGTGAGGATTGCAGTGAGCACATCTAAATAAGTGCTGCTGCTCAAAAAAAAAGGGAGGGCGGAAGGCAACTCCTTCCCCTCCTCTCTCCCCCCTGATAAAAAGAAGAAAAAAAAAATAAAACTCTCAGTAAGTATGCTTATAGCTGATCAGTTCCTTGATCGAGTTTGTCAAGCAGTCACACAAGAGCTTGTGCTGATACAGCAAAGGGACAGGAACTTGAATAGGGAGAAAGGATGAGGACTCCCCTTTTTGGTGGGACTATTCATTTAAATGCCTGTCAAAAAATATTTATGGCTCCTTTGAGGACTTGAATTGTTGAGCATGCTACAGATCTGTGAAAACTCTCATACTAAAGGGCAAAGTAATTCTCTTAAGTTACTCTACAGCTTCTTTGGATCTTGTATTTGAAAGTGTTTGGCACAGCCCTGGAAGGTACATCATGTTTTTTTTTCTTTTTTTTTTCCCTCCCCCTCCTCCCCCCCAAGCCTTGACACTTGCAGATAAAATGTGTTGGGTTTGGTAGAGCAGCATTTTTGGAATGGGAAGAGAGAGAGGGGATGGAAGCAGTGTTGTGTTCAAGAGTTTCTGCAGTTTTCAGTGTCACCATTACCACTTCTGCATTATTCAGTGAAAGGCAGCAAAGGAATTGGTCTGTGCTGGCTAGCATAAAATAGTCACAAAGCATAGCTGTGATCAGTATGGTAATCATAGTACGAGCAACCAAGCTAGCTTGAAGAGCATTTACTTTAACTTAGTCTGCTAGATAGATGAACATATGCCTTCTGTCCATCTCAGTCACTAACAGAAGTGAAAGTTGGCATAACAGCATGCTGGTATTTTTGGGAAGCATCAGCTTGATAAAGGATCTTCTCAGTGATAGTTATAGTGGCAAACTCCATGTGCTGAACTTTCCAAAGGGCCTGTGTATGTGGGAGATGTTTATGCATCTATTGAACTTCTGTGTAAAATCAGGCTCAGTGTACTTGCATCTTTGGGGGAGTTTTTAGAAATGTAGGTATGTGGACTGGAGTTGTTCTGCGGAAATCTTCAGAGTATGGCACAGCATGATGGAATGAGTTGATCCAATATCTAAYATCTGCCAAGAGAGGGAAATCTCTTCCTCCTCTGGTTATTCCCAGCTGTGCAGTTACAGTGCTTAGGTTTTGCCAGCTCTCATTGTCCTGAATCGCTGGTCTGTGATGGGACCAAAAGGTACTAAAGCTGGTGCAACAAGGGAAGGGGTGCTGAGGGTTTTCTTTTTTGAGCTGTTGCATCAGCTCTGGATATGTCTTGTTCATGTATGTGGGACTTGATATATTCTCTTCAGCTGAGCGCTGAGGAACAAAGAGCTCTGCCAAGTGCAGCGTTTGTTATGAAAGTTACTACAGATGTAATTCCTCCTGCGCTTTGGGGCTGTTGGACTGTTTCGACCCAGCATCACCTTGTGTAGGATCAGAAGGTTAGCCAGCAGATCACTGCCTTCAGTAACTTTATCAATGTTGGCAGTTTTGAAGTATATGAAGTAGTGTCACTTAAGAAATTATTTGAGTGAATTAGACTTGAAGTACAAGTAGGAATATAATTCTCAGTGAGCTATATTACAAGCCTATCTCTTGCATTTGACAAAAAAGATTTCAAGAACAACAGTCATCTTTAGTGGTGGTTTTCACTGTAATCCAGAGATAGGTATTGCAGAATATGCATCTTTTTCCAACCATTGGACTAGTTATTGATAGAAATAACCTGAGCAGTCTGTATTGTATTCTGCCCAGTCTGGGCCATATTTAAATCCTCTGATAACCTTCTGCAATAACTGAAAGTGGCTGTTTGGTTTAGTAACTTCTAATGCATTTATTAGATTTTGTCACAATGAAACAATTCCGTTAGGCTTTGTGTGACTGATTTAATTCGAATTAGAATGGGAGAGATTACTCCTGTGTGCCTGTTGGTTTGGAAGGGTCTTTGATGTCAAGCCAGTAAGTGTTGTCTAGCTATACTGTTTCAGACAGTAAGTTGTTTTTTTCTTCTTTTTTATTTTCCCCTGGACTCTTGAAAACCTTTTGAGTTTTTCAGCTAAAATGAGGCTCATATTGTGAGTGCATCTTGGACTGAGAAGGGCAGATGTCCATAACTTAATTGTTGTACCATTCTTCTGATAATTGGAGTTAAAACTGAACCTAGATTTTCCTCCTGAAGACAGTCAATAGAGATGGGGAACAGCAGGTATTGAACTGGCACAGAACATTTAGGTGTTCAGGCAGAAGTATTTTAACATGTCAAGCAGTCAGGGCAACTGTGCTGACAGTAAATGCATCTCTGTTTTGCTATRAGGTCCCTAGTATTTCTTGGTCTTCTAAGTAACTTCAGATGAAACTAGAAGTGAGCAAGCATTTAAAAGAACATAACTAACACAGAAAGTTCTTTTTGGTTTTATTCAGTGTATATATATTCTTCCTACTTCAGCCTTTCCCAACAGCTTGTTCTTTGTTAAATTCCAGACTTAGTATTGCTGTAGATGATGGGAGAAGTTTTTCCATAAAACAGTTTAGTCCATAAATGTGAAGGTACCAGCAAAGTAACTCCATTTACTGATGACTTTGTAAAAGAAAGAACAATAAAGTACGATATTCTGGGCTCTGCTTGTTTCCATAGCAGTTAGAATAGCTCCAGAAATGTGGTATAAATCAAGTCTGAAGTCATCACTACTAACACTCCACCTAAATGTAGAGCTGTTCAGACATGGAGATCCTGATCCAGCAGATCCTGGATTAGAAATTGGCATGGAAATAGGTCATATCAGTGTTCAGKTAATTGGATTATTATACACACAAGAAAATTATGTACTTTGCTACTTAGGAAGGAAGTGGGAATTCTAATCTAGAAACTGAGTTATTCAGCAACTTCCAGCAGCTGACAGCTGTTACCTGTAGAAATTGCTTAGGGTGAAGGTGTTAGGCATGTTCCTCACATGTTTTTATATGAGCTTAATGACTGAAGAACTGGGAGAAAAAGGAGCTAGCGTCCTGCTCACTACATTCCATCCTTTTATGTCTACTGAGGTTTACATTAACGTTTGTGCAGAGGGTTCTGGAGTTGAAATCGCCAAAATGTGATTCATCGTATCAGATCTGAGGGAAAGCAATCTTGCTTACGAACAGTAACCAGGGGGAAATATGGAGCAGCTATCTACCTAAGTGGGCATCTTCTCCTACTTGTATATAAAATGATCTACATGCATAGTATATGTAGATAAAACATGGTTTCTGCCTCTTACTCACTTGCACATACTAATGTGAAGATGTCTTGTATTAATACCTATCTTAGGTATTAATTGTCTTGGATTAATACCTATCTACTAATATGAGTGTTGATGGACTCACATGTGTGAGCAATTTGTACCTTGTTTAGAGGCTATGCCAAGGCCACTTAAACTGCACATAGCTGTCCTACCACAAATATTTCATGAGTGAAAGAAGAACGGCATACACACTAATTACCTGTAGGAAGGATGCCTCCCCACCACTATCCTTGTCCCCAAACTGGTGTTCTCTCTGCATGTGTTTCCGATCTTCCCAATTTCTTTACTGAGTTTAAGGTTCTCAGAATAAAGGTTTACAGCAGTCTTAGAATAACAGCCAATGAAAGCATAGGTACTGCGAGGGGAGAACTTTAAAGGAAGCTCTCCTACTGAAAGTTCCACTTTGACTAAAATTGGGGGCAGAAATGTTAYGCTTTTGGTGGAGGAAAATAACCAAGCGTTTTAATTGATTTTAAAATTATGTGGTTTTCTTCTTCTTATAGCTTTGTGTCAGTTTTATTTTCATTTGCCCTGGGCATTTCCTCCATAGCAAAATCATAGGGGCTCTTCTAGTAAGATAGAAAACACCTTCTAAAATATGTCTACTGTATAAATTGGCAGGCATATAGCTCGGCAGAATGGCTTCTAATGAGGTTCTGGTTTCATCGCATCATTGTGGCAATATTATGTATAAAGATCTGCTTTTCCTTTCTCCTTTTTTCCATGCTTTACAGGATTGAAATTCCAAAATGAGTGTAGGGCTTACGTAAGCATTTAAYGGAGAAGAAGGTCCTTTGCTGTTCAGAAGTTTCTGTCGTTCGGTGTCAGGATACTACTAATTTACCACATGATAAGACTCTGTCAATTTTATTTAGTCTTAAATGAATGCTTATTTCGGAAGTACTTTAATGTTGCAAAACTACCTTCTGCTTGTGAATTTCTGGTGTAAGAGTAAGAGACTGCTAACAGTTTAAAAGCGTTAGCTCATGAGTCTTGGGCTGAATGTTGGAATCTCGCTTGAGATGGAGCTAGCCGTTGAAATTTCTTGCCTTGGAGTTCCTAGAGAAAGTATTATAAGCTGAATGCCTTTACTTTGAGCCTGTGCTGTCAGTGAATCCTTAGAGGTTTTCCTAGCATTCTTGGCATCGTTTTGCTAACTTTTTCCAGTTGTGGGAGTGATTGCCTTCTTGCTGACCCTTGAATGATAAATCTTCTAGGAAATTGTATCACAGTGTGAATGCTGAAATTCCCCAATTTATTACTGGGAGGAGATAATTTTTATTTGAAATTCTCTGAATATGGAGTCGTTATCTTGTCTAATACTACCAGATCCTGATAGGTCATGCAAGCTGACAAGTGTGCTTGTCAGTAGCGTGCTTTTATTATGGGAGAACAGGTCTGAGGAGGAGTGTGTGATGAACGGCAAGCAGCCTTATTCCATCAGACAAACATCTCTCGTAAACCTCTACCCGAGTCTGTTGTCAACAGTCAGTCTTTAAACCTTTTGGGATTTTATGCAGTCTTTTAAATTGATGTAGAAAGCTTGGGATGTGTTTATCTCTGCACTTTTGAAGATAGTTTAGTATGGAGAGCTGTCAAAGATATTAGTCTCTTTGGAGCTGTGGAAAAGCTTAGGTCTGAAGAATACCACATTAAGGTCCTTTTAAGGATTAGGATTTCATCACTTGAAGCTTATTATGCTTACTAAAACAAGGGCAACTAAATGAATGGAAAATACTAGGTGTGGCAGAGGGGTCTTGAGTACTTTGCTAACTGTAGAATAGGCTGGGCAGAAATAGGCTGGGCAGAAATGAAAGATATGTCTTGGGAGAAAGCATAGTTTTTCAGTGGGAAGGAAACTTGGATGTTCAGCAGAATTGTTACATAGTTCTCCCAGGAGAAAAATATGTCGACTGCTTATTGAGAAGTTTCATTTTCTCTTTAGGGTAACAGCTGCAACAGGGGATTACACTTGAGCAAGGCTGGGGCAGTGAGAATAATCTTGTGGTTCTAAAATGAAATGAGCACTTTGCCTCAGTTTTTAGCAGAAGCACTATTGAAAGGCTGAATGTCCAGAAATGCTTAATTTTATAAGTTAAGAAATAAATAGAAATCTGAATAAAAAGCAGCGTGCGTTAACAAAGGTACATAATATCCGGTTAAACAGCCTCTGTCCTCAACCCCAATAACAAAACTTAAAGTAGTGCTGATGTAGTAGAAATTCACTGAAGCACCTAAAGGAGGCTGGAAACTTAGTCAGGCTGACAACTAGAGATGTAACCATCAAAACAGGTGAGTTAAGAAGACAACTAAGTAGACAACAGGAAGACAGTAAAAGCAGATGAGATTTTTCTTAAGGTTTTGTTCTGGAATGACTTCATTTTATATAGTCATTAACCATTGAGGATTAAGAGAGTTGAAGTTCAACTGTGGCTAAAGAGAGAAACTGAAGCAGTTGGTTAAAATCTTTTTTTCTTTGTATTGTCAAAGAACTAAATGACCTTAAAATGCACCAGGAGATGTATGATGCAATCTATTGTAAAGTGAAGGTCATGCTTTTGTGGTATAAAAAGACTTAATTGTTTGTTTAGAAAAAAGAGAGATTGTATCAGAAGTAGTAGAGAGTAAAGAAGAATATGGATATCTGGATTATCAATGTCTTAGTGGTTATCTGAACTAACTAATGATATCAAGGAGTGATGAAAGGTATGTACACATTTAAAAGTAATCCCTAATGAGGGTAGATAAATTCTAGTGCAGTTTTACAAGGAAGTTAGCTTTTTTGGACTAGTGTGTACCCTTATGGAGGCATGTTCAAGAAAATTTAAGTCCAACTTGGTTGTAGAGGGTTTTGAAGAAGCTTATTTTTACTTTGAGAGCAGATAGGAAGAACTTGGCCCAGTTTAGCAAAGTGAAGGTGGGGTTAGGAGTATTATCACCCTTAAAGGGAAAAAAAAATGGACCAAATACAAAGTTGAAAGCTAGTATTAGTACAAGGAGGAGCAGATGTAAATTAGATAGTGGATAATTTCAGTGTGTCATTTGGAGTTGTTTACTTATTAGTGGGTCTCCCAATGAAGCTGAGCTTTTTTAAAAAACAATTTTAATTTTTTTCTGTGCTATCTTCAAGATAATTATGGTGACCATCAAATATTTGTAATACAGAAGAGCTTCAACAGCTACATCTGTGATAAGTGTTCAGGGGATGCCCACTTCCTAGATTTTTGACTAGGTTCCTAAATTTAAAGTGCCATTCTGTTGAGCTGTTTTTGCAGCCTCTAAGACAGTAAAGGAAGTTCAGACTAGACAAATTAATCCCTTCAGTGTATGATGACTTGTGAAGCTACTTAATTCATTTTCTTCACTGTTCTGAAGCTGGTTTCATCTGTCTTATGTTATTTTGTTCTCCAATTTGATGGGAATGCTCTCCCAGTACCAGTGATAAAGATTAAATCAGAATCTGCTATAMTACTGTTCTTGTTTCTTTCCCTTATTAAGTTGGATATGCTTGCCTAGGTAGATCTTCAAATGCAGAATGTTTGAAGTAGGTGTTGAAAAAGCTGCACGAGTGTTTCTTGCACTATCAAGTGTTTCTCTACTATATACACTGAGCTGCTCATATATCTTATCCTGGACCACTAGTTTTATTTCCAGTGTTAGAAGAGGGCCCTCGTTGCTTTTGAATCCCTTTGTGGATTTCTTCTGTTTTCATGTGGATTAGAAGTGCCAGTCAGTTTTCAAAGTATTTCATGTGACAATGACAGGATTTTTATCATTTAGTGCTCTAAACTAAGTTGAAAATCTGGATGTTGTGAAACTTCAGCTGGGGACCCACCCTACTTTTGTCTTAACCCTATCTCAGCAACTTTAGGTTCTGTTTAAGGTGATCTCTTCAGGACAGTCTGCCTACTATGGGAGAGAATGCTTAGGAAAACCACATTGAAAGGGATAATTGAAGATACTTTGTGCTTTTAATGAAGACTACTTCTATTTTTTTTCCCAAGTCTCAATTAGGTGGTTTTTTAGTAATGAATGTGCCTCATCTGTTTTGTTAAATAAAGTGCTAGTATCTGAGTGGGACACAGTTTGAAGAGGCTAACCTTGACACTGTGCTCTGTGACTCTGGAAACACAGAAAATGTGTGTTTCTATGCTTTGGTGCCGTTGGTGACCAGTACTGCTTGATCAGCTGTAAATAGATAACAATGTGCTTTTGTGATATAAGAGTGGGAATTGTCTGATCAATTGTTAAAGTGCTTGCGTTTCAGGGTGCCAGAATGGGTGTCTGATCAATTGTAAAAATGCTTATGTTTCAGGGTGACAGAATCTGGGTGAGGCCAATTCAGAATTAGCAGTGGCATAGGGAATACTGGAATATTGGAAAAAGAATATATATGTGTATATACACACACACACGTATATATATACACACACATTATATATACATATACATACATACACACACACACACACACACACACACACACACATATATATATGTATATAAAAAATTGGTTACTAGCTGTTTCGTGTTCATAGCCTCACCATCTACTTTGTCCTGGAAAAACAATTGCGTTTTCAGATGCTTTTATTCTTCCCTGATTGTCAAGTCATGTACTTTTCACATAGACAACTTTAGGTACTACTGCTGTTTGAACATATAGAGTAAAACAACCTTGATTTGCATGTCTCCGGCCTTGTTTTTTGGTGTTGAATACTATCTCAAGATGCACTTGGGTCGAATGCAATTTAGTGCAGCTTGAAATGAGTCTTGTGTTTTTAAGCAATGCTGTTAGAAGTTTGTCTCCCTAAGCTGCCCTTCTGAGTGTTTAGTCTTTCGACTCCTGTGTGGGGAACTTAAGGGCTTCTCTCTATTTTAGGGTTATTAAAATATAAGAGACCATAATGAGAAAACAGGATTGATATGCATGGCTTGGACAGCTGCTTTTCTTTAAGGTACCACTTGTTTGGTGGAAGGAAAGGCAGTTTTTTCGGGCACAGGTTTGGGGGATTTTTTTTTTCCTAATTCTTAACGGGTAGTAGTAGTTGAACAGACTAAATCATACCCTTCCTAGTAAGAGAAAATAAAGGCAGGTATCTTTCGAATAAAAGCAATCTGGATGTCTTAAAAGAAGGCATTTGCTATCCTTAAAAACAGATAATTCAAATAAATTATAGGGCTGGACATGAAAACTAAGAATAAAAGGACCTGTGTTCATCTTTGCAAAACTTGAAGATATATTTCCTAGCCTGTGTTTAAAACTCCAAATCATATGATTTAAATATGAATGAAACAAATTGCAGACTTCAAAGTAGTCTGTACTTCTTTCTGGATGTCTCTGTATTCTTGYAGGAACAGAATGGAAGTCTGCCTGAAAACCTTAATGTTGTACTGAAGATCTCAGGGCAGTGAGGATTTGGAAGTTTTGGGAATRAATTTTCTGGAATTTGATATTCCATACTGTAGATGAGTTTAAATTGCTAAGTTAAGCAATGTTCTTTTAAAAAGAATGCCTCTTGTGAAGCCTGAAAAGGGGTCTTCAGGGAATGGGTGATGTGGTGCTCCGGTAGAGGATGTAGAGGAACAACAACACAACAGGGAATGCAGAGGCAGGATTTTGAGTGAGGAAGCAAATGAATGCTGAATGTAACTTGATTTCAGTTGCATATTTAGCTTGTTAGCTTGTTTTCCACCCTCTTCATCACCCTCCTCACCCCCACAGAAAACTGTGCTCCTGCTAGTGTTTTGCTGTAGCATAGCTTGAGAAGCTCTGGGATGTGGTTTCAGTTATGTTCTTGTAAGTGAAGTTGCACAGTATGCTTGTGTTTGGTATAATCCCTAAATATACTGGCATACAATGTAAAAATAATAAGAAGCAGAGTAAWTTTTAATGGATGTATTTAGTTTATGTATGTGTTAAAGTGCTGATAGGTGCTTTAATCAAGTGGCAAGGGACTTAAGTAACTTGGCAAAGTTCTGTTCTCCTTCTTCAGAGAACTGTCATCCTCCAAAGGGAACTGGAAAAAGTTCAGCTCTTGAGATGAGCTTGTTTCTCCCTTTCCTAGGAACCTGGCACTTTTTTCATAAAAATGACAAAGGTGGTGTGTGCTATTCAATTTCCTTTTGTGCAGAACAGACAACTTCTTTTGTTGCTGTGTTACATTCTCTTTCCATTTAAAAATATGCTCAGTGTTGTCATGTTTAAAGCAAAAAAATCTTAGCTATGTTCATTTTTTTTTAAGGTTATGCTAAGGTATCAGTTCATTCTTTTTGATGCTTGGAAGATTGAATAATTATTGAGATAAAGCCATTGTCATGTGGGAGTTTTTTTTTTAAAAGACTCCTTCAAGTTGGTAGGGCTAGCTTTGTACTTGGGTTAACATTTGCATGCAGTTCCCAGGGTGCCTATATACAGGAGCAGCTGCAAGAGCCTGACAGGAATGTCAGAAATCCTGACCTAAGAGCACTATTTCGGTGTAATCATGGGATTTGTCCTGTGATTCCTTGCACGGACAACAGCTTCCTACAGAAAGTAGCCTGTGATACGTAGAGGTCTGTATGATGAATTTTCCTCAAGGCAGCAAAGATTTATCTGAGTGTTTTTGATTATCTAACTAGTATGGGTTGCTGTGCTTTGCATGCCCTTTATAGTTTGACCTGTTTAAAAGGATGCTAAATGTATTCCTAGAAGGAATTCTGCAGAAAGTACAAATTTTAGGTAAAACTTCAGTGAATTGAAATCTACAGAGGATGTTGGGAATGTTGGTCCTTTCAGTTATCCTCCTGTAAGGGTTAGTCATTAGATTTTTTTTTTCAACAACATATTTTAARGAACTTTTTTTTTTTTWWWWWAAAAAAAAAGGCTAGCTGAATAGCAGACAAGATACTAATGGGGTGGATTTGTTGGTTACCTGTTCTAGAATAGTGCTTTGGAAAGAAAGCTTGGCCAGTAAAACAGGCAAACAGTAAGCATGAGTTCAGTAAGGTATTTGTTGCATAATGGAAGAATTCTTCTGCCTTGAGTGATGTGAATTAGGTAAGATGTATTAAATTCAGAAAAACAGGCTCAAGGCATAAGTTCTGCAGTGTCAAAGATGAACAGACCTTACAGGTACTCCTTGAATAAATTCTAGACAAAACTGTAAAATCTGACATATTCCATTATGTAGAAAAATGGTGTGAAGCACATGAGCAAGTAGAGGGTTCCTGTAAAATAAGAGGATTTCTGGTATCTACTCTGATACTTGAGTAGAGTACGTTTCCCCTTTCTTTACATGTAGAATTAAAGACTGTAGCAGGAGAGCATAGCTGTGCCCAAACTTAGTGATCAACTAGAAAAGTCTCTTGGGGACCTCAGGAGTGGAAGTGACATCTGGTCAGCTAGCTGAAGCTTGGTGAGAAGATTCTTACTGTTGAGAGTGTACTTGTTAAAACTAGATCATGTTTTGAAAAAGACCGTTTTTAAATACGGTGTTGTTTCTACTAGTGTTTTTCTTCAAAATGTGAACCTGATTATTTTTGGCCATTAGATCCTTGTCACTTGGAGCACAAGAGGAGTGTTTTTTCTGGGACTGACAGGATTTATTGTGCTGTATTTGTTTAAACTAGAGAATTAAGACTTGCAGATATGAATGAACTCTAACAATTTCCAATATGGATTTTGATTTAGCTTTTAGAACAGGCATTGCAGAATAGAAATTAGTGACTTTGACCTGTTAAATGCAGAATAGATACCACCATCCCTCAGAGCTTTAAAAAACTGTGGTATTTGCATTTCCTTTGTGGAAATGGTTACTATATGTTTTGGCTGAAGCAAGGGAGAAGTGGCGGGGGGGAGGAAGGGGGTCAGTCTTACCTGTCTACTGCTGTTGCTTCTCCATCGTGCCTTGGGTGAGACGCTCTTTCTCAGCCCACAGCTGAGTTTCTTAATGCTGYGAGTCAGAAGCATCTCTGCTGCTGCTTGGCCTCTGCAGTGAATGAGCTGAAGCTTGGTGCCGTCACTTGCAGGGGCGTGTGGGAAACCTTGCTTAGCTCCTCRGTGGCTCACTCTGGTGGAGCTGGCCTGTTAGAGACGAGTAGTCCCCCTTGTGCCCCATGAGGAGATACCTARTTTCTTGAAAGCTGTTCAGTTTTCCTCTTTATGGTCATCCCACCTCTATTATTCCAGCTGTTTCTAGAATACCTCCCAGTCAGCATTCCTGTCAAGCGAAGGAAGAAGAGGATAGGGTGGATGGATATGTGGTATTTGATGCTTCAGCAGTTAGGACAGGTTAGTCTGTTTTAGGAGGGTTTGCTGTGGCGGGTAGGCGAATTGCAGAACAGAAGAGGACAGAGGCTATGCTGTAGACCTTCTTAGTACAAGTTGTTTTCTTGTCGTTTGCCACTAAGAGTGGATAGGACAGCATGGTAGTGAATGAACTAAAGGAAAGCTGCTTGAAGTGCATTTGTAAGCTTTTAGGGGCTGGAAACAAGATGACAGACCTTAAAGCAGCCCCAGCATTACTGATGTGCACTTGAATGGCTCCTCAGAGCCTCTCAGTGTAGCGAGAGCTGCAAGGCCTGGGTGCCTGGGGGAGAAAGCAGGTCCCTGCTGCCAGGGTCGCTTGGAGCTCCCCCACCCGCAGGGCCACTGCTCGCCGCTTCTTTGTCRGAGTGAATTTGTGGAGACCTTAGAAACCCTCCGAAGCTCCAGAAGAAAAAGAGGGAGGAGAGCATGGGCGTGAGGTGTGCAGTGTGGGGTTTCTCCTGTTTTTTCAGGGATGATCTCAGGTAGGCCTGGCGTGTTTTGCCCAGGGGTGCAGGCTGCGCGGGTTGCAAAGGCAGGTGTGTGTGTGTGCGTGCGTGTGTGTGCGTGCAAACCCGGGAACTGCTGAACTAGGGGGTTGGGAAAAGGAATCCATTTAAACAAGGGAGGGAAAAAGGAAGAAGAAAAGGGCAGGAAAAACATTTGAATGTGACCCCCGCCCCGGGTGCGTGTGTGTCTCTTTTTTTTTTTTTTTTTTTTT
>NW_028186184.1:529149-601530 GCF_003343005.1 Rhea americana
GGGGCCGGGCGGGCGGGTGGCGGCCGCCGAACAAAGCGGGGCGGCGGGCCGGGCCCCGGGGGCGGGAAGCGCCTCGATGCCCCCCCCGAAGCTCGGCGGGTGGAGGCGGCACGGGGCAGCGGTACCGGCACGGGCTGTGGGTGCCCGTCCGGTTTCCTCCTGGCACGCTGTGGCAGCGCCGGCCCTCCGCGCTTGGAGGGGAGAAGCCAGCTCTTGGGAGCTGGCCTTGCGGGGAGGTGGCTGGACCCTCCAGCCGCGCTGCGGCGTGCCTGGTGTCATAGCGGGAACCTCCCTGCCGAAAAATAAGAGTTACCTGATCGCAGTTCGCTAGGCCTATGTAATTCCTACCCCTTAGTTATCAGTCCCCTTCAGTATTCATGCCCTGCCTTTGCTCCTCTTGCAGAAATAATCCTGCTTCACAAAATAACTGACCTTTTGCCTTCTGGGGGGTGAAAGTTGAAAACGCTGCTGTTTTGGCCAACTTATGCTGGCACCACTTGGAAATCTTAAAGCGACACTCCTCTGCRAAGTGGCATGGATCTGTGAGGAAGTAGCTATAATAGTTCAAGCTGATTTCTTTTTTGTCGTGCTGTTTCCGGGTTTCTAAAATGTCATTTCATTGCCAGGTAACTTCTCAAAATATTTGCATGTATTTTTTCATTGCAACGATAAGCTGTTACCTTATTAGCTGCTGTCAAAATTTAAAATAGAGTGCTTTCAGTGATACTTGACATTTAGATTTTTTTTCTGAACAATCCTGCTCTTGTTGCTCTTTGGCATAAAATCTTGCTCATTGCATCAGTAAAGACACAATGGCTCAGTTTCCCCTTAAGGGACTGATGCAGCTGTCTGGACAAGACATTTCTACCAGTACCTGCCCATGTGGCTAGATTTCTGTGGTGAGCTAGGAATGCCAGAGTGAACTGGGCTCTCTGCCATCAGAGAAACATTTTGATATTTCACTTGTCTTACTGAATTCTGGAAGTTATATTTTAAATATACTTTATCTATAATTGTTGTGGCCACCTCTACTACCTCAGCTAAATAAAATACTTGATATTAAAGTGATTAAATATTTGGGGAGGCTATTAGCAAATGAATTGTCTATACAGCATTATTTTGAGGTTGCCTGAAATAAGCAGTTAAATCCTGCTTCTCAGGTTAGGATGCTGTGACTTTTCTTTGATAACTTCATCGTACATTGTTTTTCTGGTCATGAGACCAATTGTATGCAAGTAAAACCTACTTAAAGCAACTTACTGTATAGCTTGTCTATCTTCAGTTGAGTGTAAACTACAATTGAATTGATTGTTAATGAATCTCTAAAATACTCTGGTAGCAGCAGTTGTTCACAGCGCATTAGAGAGATATATAGCTGTCTAGAGTTCTTGTTAGGGATCCAGCAGTCATACTTGGTTCTCCTGAAACTTGTTTTTGCTGAAGCTTTTCCTGCTTGAATTGTATTGATCACCTGTGGGTTTTTCTCTTTTTTAGGTTTTTTTTTCTTTCTCTATGAGATGTTTTCTGATGTTTCTTAAGGCGGCAATATGAAGATTGAAAGCATCGCTTTTGCTTAGGCAGCAGTATCCAAGTCTGGGCTCTACCTCATTAGACAGTTTGTACTACTTAGTAGTTGGCTGAATTTCAAAGGATCAGTCCATACCTCTTTCTAAAACCTTCACATGATTTTTTTTTTTTTTGACTTCCTTGTTTCTTACAGTTTAAAACGGGTGGGGGAAGGCTTTTCTATAGCTTGCTAATTTTGTTGATGAGTCTGTGTTGAGACAAAGGTTCTATTGGTGTTAGAGATCCTTGTTGCAAGGAGTGAATGTGTGATTGTGGAGCAAAAATGACTTTTTGGGAGAGTTAAAATGGTAGATAGTAATCAGATAATTCTTACTTAAAATGTTCAAGCTTCTCCTAGTGCGAAGATGACTTCTGTGGGGAAGAGGATTGGTAAAAGGACACTGTCCATTTGCTTATTTCACTTCTGAAGTTGCAGGGCTGTACTAGAAATGATCTTCCCTGACAGTTCTTCTTTCCTATCTGAGCATAAAACTGAAATAACTGGCTGGTGAGTAAAGTGTGGCTCCAGGCCTGCAGCATTTCATTCAGGGTCTTAGTTGCAGTGCACTTTAAGACCACTTTCTTTGAGGATGGTGTATGTGCAGAACTTCAGCTGGCTTTGCTTCTGCCAGCTGAAGATAGTGTCCCAGCCTTTACTTTTTTCTGGTATTGAAAACTCCATGCAGGAATACATTTGAATACAGTGAAAATACCATGGGGTTAATCTGCAGTTAGCTTTTCTTCATTTAGTTCTGGTATAAGTATCTTGGCAATACCTCTTTGTCAGTGTGCAGTTTAAGTGACAAGAGCTTTTTTTCAGTTGGTTGCTTTGTAAGTGTTGCTGAGATTGACTATAGGCAAGGTGGTATAAAAGGATGATGCGTTGTATCTTGGATAGTAAAGCCCATTGTGGACAGTGGAGCACAGCTTTCATGGTGACCAAAAGCTWTATGTAGAGTGGGAAGTGGATGCCTCCTTGAGTGCATCGGTGCTCAATGAAATAATAAATAAAGGGAAAGCAAGGGAATCATTTAATGTTGAATGGGAAGGTAATGCATATGCTGCACATCTGGTGACCAGGGAGTCCTCTGCAGTGCAAGTTTTTCTTTTAYAACTGGCTGGGGCTTTTAATATTTATAAACCGTGCAGTCTTCTGGTCTGAAGATTAAAGTCATGGTTTTACTACAGTGTTTTTATTTTGAGCATTAGTGTTTTTCCCACTGTCCAGCTCTCAAACAAGTTGATCCTTTCCCTGCTTTTTTTTTTTACCTCTCCTAATTTGTTTGTCACGTTCTCTATTTACCTGTTTTTTGCTCCTTATAAAATATTTTTCTCTATGAAGTCACCAGTGCATAGTAGTGTGCTCCAGTATTTGCTAGTGTTTTTTTGCATAGTTTATATATTCTCTACCAAAACAACCATTACTTACATTGTTTTCAGATAATTTGGAGCACTGCTATAATAATGCCGCGATGAAACGGRAAGATTGTTTGGGCCATGTATAGTTCCAACCCATGGTGATTAATACTGGAAACTTATGTTCCTGTGTGGCTCCAGGCTAGTAGGAGTTCTATGGCTGAGTTCTAGAAACTTTCAATTAATGCACATGAAAGGACCCTCCAGTTAAAGACTATGATGTATCCCCCCCGACCTCCATGTTTAAAAGGCTTTGAATACCAAAGCAAGGCAGTAAGAATGCAATGTGGAATACTTTAAATATGTTGAGACTTGGACTTTTGCCTGCCACAATACTGTTAAGTCATGCAGTTTGATACTCTGAAGTAGAACTGAACTTTTTACTGGGATGTATCTTCAGCTATTTAGGACTATATGTTTTATTAGTCATTTGCATTAAGTCAGTGTTCATACAGTTGTATAGGTCAATAGCTAGCTGTGGTTTGTCCAAAGTTTAAGAAGCGAAGCAGATGGTTTCTGTTGCTATTTCTGGGTACATGACTGACTTGTTCTGAGGTGAACTCTCTTCCAAGAGCTCTTTGCGTGAATGTGAGTGGAATGTATTTGAACATGGCTTCATGGCTTATCTGAAGAAAAAGCTATGACATGGTAACAGAAGGGTTGAAATTCATCCACTGCCTGCAAATCAGGAGGTGGCTTGAATTCTTCCAATCATCTGCAGCAAGGATGAATGGGAGCAATTTTACTGAGGTTAAGCCAACAAGGAAGGCTAGGATGCTAGAATTTGTGCCATATCCTTGTTTGGCTAGTAGGTGTTATTTTACCCCCCCCCCCAAAAAAAAAAAAAAAAAAAGAAAAGAAAAGAAAAGAAAAATACAGTACAGCTGGAAAAGAAAGGTCTGTTTCTGAAGTCTTCTTGAGCCTGCTGGAACAGTTACTTTTTTACAGCTTACTAATCTACTATGCAACTAGTTCACATATTTAAAAATCCTTGTGCTGCCACCTTGTTTTTTGTGGCYGTGTAGAATTGACAGAATTGTGTCAGTTTGACTGAATAGTAGTGATGGCAGTCACTAAGGCCCTGCTAACTTGGGTGTGCTTGCAGCTTCATGAAGGGCAGTGGAAAGCTAGAGTTAAGCTGCCTGGCTGATTATCAAGGGCTCTTTTTGTCTAGTGCTTTCAAACAAAACATAGGAATCTGATTTCCCTCCCCTTCAAACTACCTTCCCCCTAATACTACTTCCTCTGTCCATTTGCTTATTACTTGAAACAGAAAGCTTGTAATGAGCTTGTACTCTGAGTCTTCTAGAAAAGCAGGTCCTAAATTTGATTTCTGTTAAATTATCCCTTCTAATTAACTTGGTAAGTGTGTTTTGGCGGGGCAAGGTGTTAATTTTTCCCCTACCGGAGCTGGGTTCACTTACCTGACAAGRAAGAAGTAAAAGCTGATGGCTTATTGTTTGCTTCAAGTCTTCAGTTGCTTTTGCTTGACTCGCAGGAGAAAATAGGCTTGATGGTGCCATTCTTGTTAACATTTTCTTGCTTTATCTTCAGTAACGCTTTGTTCTTTCATTGTACAAAAATCAGGAAACACAGTTGTTACGTAGGAAACATTAACGCAGTAATAACTTTTGTACTTTTGTGACTGTTCTTGGAAGAAAGGTCAACATTGTTAAGCTGCTGTCTGCTGGCAAGTGAATTGGTAGTTGGGATAACTTCACCTAAGAACCTTGCCTTCATCAACAGGTAGGACCAGATGATCTTCAAAGTTCTCTTTCAACTCAGATTTTTCTTTGTTTTTTTTTGTATTCACTTGTTCAAACCTGACCATGTTTTTCTTCATATTTTTAAGAAAATAAAGAATCAAGATAGACTTAAACAAGTGAGCTTACTAGAAATTTATTTTGACGTACGTGTGGTCTTAAAAATTCTGTGGAAATATATAAGAAGGTTCTTCTCGTGGCTAAGGTGCTTGTCCCTTTTGTCCTGTGTGGGCATTTGATCTCTTCAGGTCTTCGCCTTGCTGGAATTTGCTTGCTGTGTCTGCTGATAGGAAGTCACATGCTGTAGAATTGGAACCCACAGTCAAAACAACCTGTTACATTGCCTCAGCATCAAAACCGTGGGAGGAGAAAGTGTGGGTAACTGGCTAGTACGAATACTCATTTTTTGCCATGTGGTCCTTATAGTTATGAAATCAGCCATTCTGTGTAGTTCTTGCAGAGTTTCTTCAGTCTGATTGCACTTGAAGCAGCAGTATTCCTGTTAACAGGTATCAGATGTGATCATCTTATACATCTGTTTTATGAAAAAAAAATGTTTTGTTCCTGTTCCTCATTGTGGATAAGTTTGTAATCAGAAAATGAGCTTTGTACTAACAGCTTTATCTGTGATCTGAATATAGCTGAATGTGGTGTGTGTTCAGGAGGAGGGTGGGAGGGAAGGAGAAGAGACTTGATCAATGATACATATTGTACTGAGAAGCTGATACTGCATTTGTGCTCATATAAACATTGAAAAAATATGCTAATGTATCTTCATGGAACAGATATGATCAGGAATATTAAGGAGAGGATAGAAATGAAACTCGAGACAGCGATTTTTAGGAACTTGGTGCATGATTTTTTTAAAAACTAGAATGCTGTATTAAACACTGACGAAAGAGGACTCCACTTAAAATTGCTGTACTCCCTCTTCCCCCTAAGCCTTGATTTAAGACTACTTTTTGATAAGGAAAAAGCATGTATGTACTTGGTTTTAGTCAAATACTTGCACATTTCCTGTGCTACCTTCTTAAGTCTGTTAATTTACCAGATATGAGAGCCCATGTTTGCTCAATGTGGAGAAGCTTTCAACTAAGTATGTTAAGTACAGCAAAACAAGTTGTAATTCATTTATTAGATGTGCTTAACAGTATTTGTATTGAAAGAACAACTGAGTATTAATTAAGCCTGACAGAATTTTTACCAAATAAGTCGAAAGTATTAGAAATAATTCCATTTGATGCTCAGTTCCCCAGACAGTAACAATGCAGATTCTCATCAGATACTGAACTCAACTGTCTCCTATTGTAGCTTTATCCCCTCGCTTCTCATCAGAACAGAAGATTGGCAAACCAGGCCATACCAGTACTTTTATTGCAAAAGGACTGGTATCTTTAATGGTAAATGCTAAAAAAAGAAGAGGAAAAAAGGTTTATATGTCAGTAGTCAGACTGCACTTTTCTGTTTGTGCTCAGTTTTTATGTTTGTAAATTTGGTCAGTTGTTTGGGGCAGTTCTGTACTATTGCTCCATCTTATTTGGTAAGACAAGAATGAATATTGATTTTAAATGGAATGATTTTAAGCAGTTTCAAAGCTCCTGACCTCACTAGTCAAATTCTTTCCAAACTATTTTTTAACTTCATTAATATCTCTATGTAATATTTTGAATTGTTCATACTTCATGATCAGATATTGAATGGAGACTTAAGCAGGCTAATTTCATATAAAAGGGTAGCTATCCTGTAGAGGATTCTAGTTTTTGCTCTCTGATCCTGAGGGGTTTAAATAGGATGCTCACTCCAGGCGTTTTAAAGGCAATGCAGCAGCCAATTCTTAATTGTCGTTTGCTCAGAAGAAAATTGGATTTGTGTGGAGTGCTGTATAATTGAAAGGCATGTAGGATTTAACTTGCTCAAGATAAACACTTTTCCCTGATCTTACCTTAAACAAAGCAGTGTTCTTAAGGAGCCAGTTTGCAGTCTCTCTTCTAGCGTGCTGTGATAGTGAATTTCAAGAAATAGTAGCATGGCTGATTTCTTTGCTGTTTAGTAACTTGGAAGTTAGGGTAGGAGGGAATGGTAATGGAACCTGTAGGTACTAAACAGTGGCAATTACRTCAAAAGATTTGGGTTGTTGGAAACGAAATGCAGCTGATTTAGTTTTTCTCTCTAGCATGTCTCAATTGCTTATGTTAGTAAAGAAACATATTTGCAGATTTTGCCCTTCTGCTGATAACTATCTCTTTCCTTGTCTTGCATCGTTTTTCTTATTTCTGTGTGTGGTGACATCCTTGTTTTTTGTCTGTTGGTTGCTKAAAGTTGTGTGACTTGGCTTAAGGGGTAGCTATCTAGCATCAAGAAACGTGGGTTTTAGGCATGCATTTGGTTTCTTCTTCCTCTTAGTCCCCATAATAGCATGCTGCTTTAAAATCATGACACCAAGGACAGAATCTGCTGATTCTTCTACCAAACCATGTATAGCAAATAGATGCTGTAATCACTTTGGTAATGTGAAGTAAGAGCTATGACTAAGGTAAGCTACACAGTTTCATTACTTGAAGGAAACTGTTCTAGTGTTTGAGAGTTTTGTTTTAAATCCCAGCACCCAAGTTGATATTGCATTGATATGCACACACACACAGCGTTTCATTCATGCCAAAGGGAATTCTGAGTTGGGCTGAAACAGAATAGCTGTTTGTGCATTTGTCCTCTCCCTCCTCCTCATGTCCTCATTCCCTTCTGCTACTTCATCTTTCATTGCTGAGTACTTGCATGCTATATTGTGAAGAACAGCTGATGAAAACTACTTACAGAAGAGAATGATTCCTTGCCAAATTTGCGTAAGAAAACATGTGGGCAGCCTAAAACTATTTCTGTTTCAAAAAACTAGTGTTGCGCGGTACAGTTCTGATCACTCTCTGTTTTTGCCTGCTCTCCAAGGTAGACTGAGTTTGCATTTACTGCTAGTGATTGTGGGTCTGGTACCTGAAATCCAGGTGTCAGTATCTTGTGCAAGAGTGATCTGAATTAACCTTCTTGAGAGTGTATTTTTTTTTTTTTTAAATGAGAACAAGAAGATATACAGCTTAAGTAAACAGGAGAGCTAGTGCTGCTTAGCATCATTCATTTGTTGAGAGCACTGAAAATACTGTTTACCTAAAATTTGTTGTTGACTTGGAATTTTCCCACAGCTTTTATTCCCTGGTAATGCCTCAAAARAGGAAATAGTTCTGGAAGGAGTATAGGCTGTGCATAACGTGCAACACAGGCAGACTGCAGTGGGAGGCAAACTGCTTCGCTTTTCTTGCTGTGCTAGAGGAGATGGATTTCTGCCCTTGACTTGTCTGTTGCTTTGAAGTAGATCTTCATTTTTCTTAGCACAAGTGAAGAGGCAGCCTTCTGCCATACATAGGGACAGACTGGGGGGAGAGGGGTTGTGCACCAACCTTTCTTGTGGCATTTAACTGCATTCCTTCCTTAGCCCTGACTATCTTTAGCGCTATTAGACTTGATTAGACTTCTGAGTGAGCCTGTGGGTCTCAGGCAGTGGGATGTGTACCTCTCCTGAGGTGAAGACCACCTCTAGCACACTTGGTTTCCTGTACTCTCTTCAGCCKGCTGTGCTGCTACCACAAAATTGAATTTTACTGCCCCAAGGTTGGTGTGTTATCCTTTAAACGGAAAATTTAAACTTGGCTGATATTACGGAAGCTTTATGCCAACTTTCCCATATGCTTCTATTAAAAAGAAAGTAGGATGCTTTTGGGGAAAACTTAACACTTTCCTYTTCACTACTTGATAGGTACAACCGAGAAGTGTAGCTTTCTCTATGCACCTTCATTAGTGTAAGTGTTCCAGTAAAGAAAATATCTAATGGTTGGATGGGTATATACTGTTATACCAATATATTTGACGCAGGCTTCTATTATGTTTAACCTAAACATAATAGCGTAACCTAAACGTGAAGTTAAAATTCCATGTTCAGATAAGCCCTAAGCACTTTAACTCTGGTGCTCAAGTAAATATTTCGGGGTTTCTGCAACATGCACAGCTCTGAAAAGTCAGGAAAAAGCAACTGTACCCTCAAGCCCTGAATGCATAGAGCTGCTTGGAGCCCTTCTTGCACAGGCAGTCTTACTGTACTACTTCACTGTACTCCCCCCCAAGCTGGTGGTGTTGAGGAAAACTGTCTTCCAAGACTGGTAGCTCTTAGACATGAGGAACTTCAGGGTGCCATTACAGAAGTAAAACTGGAGTTGTCCACACAGCAGGGAAAATCATTATCCTTAGTTTTCCTGATAATAAGTGAGCAACTTTGCGGTGAGGAAGTGGAAATCTCTTAAGTATTGTATGTGTGTGCATCCCTGCCTACTGCAAATTCAGTAATACAGCTCAGGTAAATTGGCATGGTACGTGGAGCCTTTTAAGTGTCCGCTGGAATCACAAAGGTCAATCGATCCATGCTTTCATGAACCCATAGCATTTTATGTTCCTTTTCCCATGAAAAGAATGTGTGGTATTCATCACCGCTGTGGCGTTGAGAACAGCTGCTCTTGCAGGATGTGCAGTGATCGGGGTGGGGATTTCCAGAAATGCTGTCAGGAGAGCCTTGTACTGAAGAAGCAGAGCTATTACTTCTGATCTTTGGAAGGCAAGTTTTATGGAGATGGGAGGTATGACATTTTAGTAAAGCGATGCATTAGGAATCGGGAGATGTGCGGTTTAATTGTGATGGTAACAGTAACTTGTTGTGACATAATACAAGCTATTTATTCCTTCTATTTGTGCTCCTGTTATTTCTCCTTTTCTGTGATCTGACCACTCTGTCTCAGTATCTGTGTTTACGGATGAAAATATGTGGATAGGCATGGGTTGCTTGCCTTCTCATACTATTAAAGCATTTTGCTTTTGTTGTAATGCCTTGTCTGCACTTCAGAAGTTTCAGGATGTGGAGGTCTTGCTCTATGTGTTTGTTATAATCTGCATGGTAGAGTTGATACTTTGCAGCGTAAATGAGCATGTAAATCTAAAGCTGCCCTCTATTGGTTTGAGCTTAAGTTGGGTTTTAATAACAGACTTAGGAAATGCACAGATAGAACTTCATCATATGACTACAGGTAGCAGACAGAAAGGATAAACTGAAGGAAACTGTAGCTACTTTACCACAACTGTAGTCACTTGAACATACAGGGAGGAATGTGGCCAAGCTCACCAGGCTAAGTTGCTTGAAGTCCTGCTGGCTGAGGAATATTTGCTGGCAGACTGAGCATAGCAAATATGAAGCATCTCTTCACTGGACTCTGTCAGCCTCAGTATTTTCCTCCTCTTATTCTTGTAAATGTAGTATATTTTGTGTAGGTGGAAGTGTTCATGGAGGCTTTCTTTTTGGAAATAATATTTTGAATGGTATAAGTGTTTGCTGTGTTTTGAATCTCATCTTCTGAGAGATGAGTGGTGTTTCCTATGACGGACATGAATAGCTATAAATGCTTGTCCTCTTTCTCCTCTGAATCTGCATAATTTGCTAAGTTCAGCAGCTTCCTTGGCATAGAGTACACTGAAGCTGGTTTGGGTCATCTGAGGTCTGTCCTCATTGCAAGAAATAAGCATGTTTTCAAGTCAGAGAGAACTGCTATTGTGTTGATGGACTTAAACAAATATGCTGTTACAAAATCTGAGTGAAGRCAAGACACTACAGAATTGTTTCTGTATATACATTCCTTTCTGCTATCTTTGTCCATATAGAAGCTTTGGTGTCTTCTTTCTGTTTTTCAGCTGTGCTGATACAAAATGCTTAGAACAACAAGTTAACTTTTTCATTTGGAAATGGGTGAGTGTATGCAGTTCTGAACTCAAACTACAGCAAGTAGCATCTGGCTGGTGACATGGAAGGAGTAACTGGAAAAACTGTACTCCAGAAGGAAGGTGGCCAGCTTCTCACAAGCACTTCAGTTGTGCTAAGCTACTCTGAACTCCCTTCTCAATGGATTAGTTAAGGGTCTTGATCTGTTGCAACAAAGCCTGAGAGCGCGACGGAGAAATGGCTGCGTATTGAGCTGTGAAAAGAAAGCCCAAGATGCTTCTCCTTAAAGGCTCTGCGGGAGGCAAACATGCAGACAAGCCCCCTAAAGTTTACTGGTGGAAATGATAATAAATTAAGGTTGGGATTTCAAGCTAGGCTTTTGCAGAGATAACACAATTGAAACAATGCTTTTAATAGCTCTGGATATTTTTTTTGTTTGTTTGTTTAGTTCTCACCTTTTCCTTAGGTGTCATTTCAGAGGTGGATGCTTCAGGGTGATAAATCAGTTCGTGTGTGATCTTTCTGTGTAGCAGTGTGCTTTATTCTGGGCTTGGACATGCTTTTGTTGAGAATGCGTCCATTAAACTTATCCTTGGAGTATATTGTCAAGGCAAAAGGCAAGTCCAGTGGGAAAGGAACATGRCTAACTGTTAGAGAAGGATTTTCCTTTTCTTCTTAAGGCTTGTCTGCCCTAAACAAGATTTACGAGAGTAAATTAGTCCCTTGAAAGGAGGACAGTGAGGAGTAGGGCRTAACAGTGTACAGCAGTGCTGCTTAGTCCTTTTTCAGTAACATGCATGTTGTTCTGAGGTGTGAACTGAAGTGCTCTTTGGGTAGACTGCCAAGCTTCCTCTATTGAGAGTTATACTTAACATGCTTCCTAGTTTTTATATAGTTAAATGGCAAAACTGAAAAGACTATTCCCTTAAGTTCTCTAGGGAACTGCTTGCTTTTTCAGATAGGGGAGACTTAGAAGGGTCAGTGTCCTGCAGSTTTTCCCTGCGTCACTATGTTCTAGCAAATGCATCAGAGCTGGCTGTACTGGAGGCCTAGTTGTATGAGGGGAAATTCCCCAGAGAGTCTGTGATGGTGTTGGTGAGGACGTGCCTGAAATGCAAGCTTACCCAGAGAGATTGAATCCTTGAACTGTCCTTCAATAGGAGAAGAGATAGGAAAACTCCGAAAGGCCATTTATGTAACTTGGAAGRCTTGTCTTAAGGAGCCTTAATGGTACAGCCTGGATCGAGAAACAGCTGACAGTCAGCGGCCACATAACCCCTCTAAGCATTTTACAGCTCTAATGAGTAGTCTAGTAGTAGGTCTGTGTGGCCCTATCAGTAACTTAAGAAGCTTAAGCGATGCTTACCTTGGAGAGAGTATTTAGGGGGCTGCAGTTTTTGTTTAGTTTAGATTGGGAGATTTTAGTGACAAGGGGAATGAATGTTTCTGGAAAGCTCACAGTTGCTTTATCTTTTCTGTTCATGGTTATCACGTGCCCTTTTTTTGTGTGTTTATGATAGATTTTTTTTTGTTGTTATTTGAGAAGATTTGACAGGTTACATAATCAAGGGTAGTAAAAATTGCCTGGATTGGATCAGACTGTTTAATATCCCTCAAATGTCACAGAGCTCTTGCAGGAAGTGATTTCCTTTTTTGTTTCCCAGCAATATGGGAACAATCTCTGTTACAGATATAATGTGTAATTTACTATTTGGGGTACTGGCTCCTTGAGTTTGCAGCAGACTAGAACCAAACAGCTGTTCTGTTGCAGCCAAAAGGGAAGCATTTATKGCTGTGACCTGTCCTAAGGCTCATAAGGAAGAGGTGATGTTAAGATTTGTTCACAAGTTTAACCTGGGTAGGTTGTCTTAGTTTAGCCATCTAAAGCAGAAGAAATGTTAGTTTGTCAACTTAGTCTTTCAAGCGGAAGGTTACATGACTGGTGGGGAAGGGGTAGAAAGTCTTGAAGTTCAGTGTACTTAGTGATAATTTCTCCCTCTTTACTGGAGCAAGAGCCCCACAGGAGAGTCAGCAGAAGAAATACTGTGTCCATACCTCAGTTGCTTTGATGTAAATGACCACATCTCAGGATCATTCCAGTCAGCAACAGTCTATTAAGTGAGTTACAGATTGCTGAGAAGGTTCTGCTTACTGCGATGTTCAGTTCTTTTCAAGCCTAGACAAAATGGGACTATTTCTATCAAATATTAAGCTTAAAAAAAATGGTACACCTATGTCCAAGTCGCTGGAGTTTGTACTCCAGTCTTACCAGTCCAACCTACTATTGTGAACAGGCAAGTATTGACTGAAGTTAGGCTTTGAGAATCATGATGGCAGGAAGTTTTAGAGAAGAGGTTTCACTGAGCTTTTTTGGCGGTCTTTATACCCCGTTGCTGATATTATAAAGGTAAGTTGTATTGTTTCCCCCCATTAATAGAAAACTAGGGCAGGGAACTTAAGACAATGAGTTGAAGTAGTGGTATGTTCAACATTGCAATTAAACTTGTGTGGCAAGAATAACTGTAGCTAAGTACTAGTTAACACACAAATTAGCTTAATATGGTGGTGTGCCAAGTGTCTGGAATGAAGATTTGAAATGGGGGAAAAAAATCATTAAACTGAAGCTCTTACAGGTTCTCAAGAACAASTGCATTGTAGCTACAGATAGCTCTGTCCTTTGTTCCGTATTACCAGTGATGGAGGAGGAGAGGGAGTTTTCATGTGAATGCCTCAGCACCTGTCTCGCCATCAGAAGCACACTGCAGTAATAATGCAGGTGTCCCTGCAGCAGGCAGTCTGTTGGTGCCAGTCGTGAGGACAGCGGTAGGCCATTTCAGCAGGATGGACAGTTACTCTTCTTATTCCTCTCCCTTTCCTCAGCAAGGAGCAAAAGAAATGGAGTGTCTAACTGACAGATTAAAATGAAAGAAGACACTGTCGAGACGTTTCAGTTGCTGGACTCCAGATTTCTGCTGAGTAAAAGCAGTTCAGTTTGAGGAGGGTCATCACCTGATAGAAAAACAACAGATCTAGTTTTGTATCCCAGGGGACTGGGAGCAGTCCCACCTCACTGTGCAGGAAAGGAATAGTGCTGTCAGGCTTTATCTCTGAGGTGATGATGCTGCCATGGTAGTTCAGTAAGCAGTGGAAGGACCGTACAACTTGTTCATAGTTCAAAATAGTTTTGATGAAAAATATAGAAACTGCAGGGCTGAAATAGAGTAGATGAAATTTTGTGCTTTACTTGGCCTAAGTGCTTGCAGTTGCTGTCAGTAAGGCAGCTAAGGAAAAGGGTGTCTTGTATTTAAAAACAAAACAAATCCCTCAAAACAAAAAAAAAAAGTAACCCATCACTTTCACCTCTTCCACCTCAGAGCTGTGTCATAAATCAGATGGTGATGTTTTGTTCCAGAAAAAAACTATGAATGTTGTTTGTCAGATGCTTGTTGTCAGGAATATTTTTAATGGAATTCTTGATACCATGTTCATGGTGTGAAAGTTTGCATCTTAAAAGCATTTTTACCTGTGTTAGCTAAGTAAGTTCATCTAAAACCATTTAGCTTTACGTGAGAAGGCAGAACCATGCGCCTTTTTCTGCCTTAATGTTTCATATGATCAACTCAGATAGTTGCTTTGAATATATTTCTACTATTTTATTTCAAGACATCTATAAGTTTATTGCTTTGTCCTGATGTTTCACATCAAAGTTTCTTCTTTTAGAAGGCTGTCAACTATGGGTTAATGTATGTTGAAAGTACTTGGGAGAGGCCACATCCAGAGTGGTAAAAGGTAGCAGGAGAGCGGACTCCAGGCAATTCATATTTTGGTGTGAGATGTAAGAGACTGAAAAAGAATTTCTTACTCTTTCACTCAGCTTGACTTGTGTCTAAGATGCACAAAAAGTGCAGGGCATGTACGATGAAAAAGAAATGTGAAGTACGTTTGGAATAATCGGTGTTGTCTGTATATGACTCCAAATGATTTCTTCATACTTGCAATTAAAAAAGCTGTATGTTAAGACTTTGGTAATCCATTTAAGTTAGCATATGGTTGAATTATGCACTATAATTGGCATAATTTTGGATTGCACATTTATATGTTAGATTTTGAATGCATAAGTGAAAAGTGAGTGCTTGAAATTCTTGACCAGTGTTTTTCAGGTTCTAACTACTTACGATTGCTTTGATTTGGTTCCTTCTTTCATGAATGCGCTCATCGTATGATGCTCATAGTATGTTTAGATATTTCAAAAAAAACACTTCGCAGTTTTGTGCAAAGAAAACTTAACTAGTTATTACTCTGAGTTTGACTTCTGTTCTTGCACTCATACTGTTTCTGTAGTTCCTGTTGTGTGTTTTTGTTGATAGGTAGTAGTATAAAAGCTAGAGTTTTGTGTAAAACAGACATGCAACATATATTCATGAAGTGAACAATAGAAAAAAATTCAAGAAATACTTAATGGGTTTTTTTTTGTGCGTTGTCTGGCAACAGTTTGGAACAATTCTGTGGTAGTCCCTAAGGCTATAGGAAGTGCTCCCCCGATGCTCTGCTGAACCGCTCAACAGGCAAAAACGCTTAGAAGCTGTTTTCGGTAAAAGCACACACAGATGAAACTCTGGACAGGTCCTGATCTCAGACTTCTGGGGAAGGTCATAGGTGCTCTGGCTTGTGAAGACTTGTCCGTGATCCTTAGGAAAAGGTTTGTCTGTGTACTAGCCCTGTAGTTCATTCGCGCTTGTCCAGTCAAGCATATTGAGTTTATGACCTTGAAGTCTCAAACGCAAGGTCTGAACAAGCAAAGGATGTTGACTGCAAAACAGTTTTTTGTCTCAGCAAGCTAAAGGACACTGATAGAAATAATTAGTGCTCTACCCATGGAGATTTAAGCTAAAACCTTTTGGTGGCAAAAGCGGAGATTACCTTGGATATGAGTTGCTAGAACCCCAGGGTTCTATAAGGCAGTGTARCAACGAGGCAGCCTCTGCTGTTTTGCTAGGTGTTGTTTATGTAAACCAGGATTAAAACATTTCATTAAATAAGAACCATTTTGGTTGAGAAAATAAAGCATCTAAAGCCTCCTTAACATTCTAGCTAGTGACTTGTCAAAGTAGTRGGGCTAAAGTCTATTGACTGTCTTAGTGATTTCCGTTTCAGTCTGAAGGCAGCTTTGCAGTATCTGATGGACTTGAAAATCTGTATTAAATTGCATGTTGTCTTTAAAAACTTCAGAGTATTTTCTAAAAACTTTGCAACTAGGAAAAATCRGTTGTTCCAGCTCTTGGAAATTGGCAATAGGTCTTTTAGTACCCAAATAAGAAATAATAAAAATGGACTCTCAACCGCTTAGTAACTAAGTTTGCTGTGCGACAGTAGGAAGTAGTTGTTCCTTCTGTACTGTGTTCTTATGAATTGCTTTATAGTGAATCTGTGTTCTCATAGGACCCATCTTGGCAATTTGAGTAGCCAATACCAAAGGCCCAAATGCCTTGGTGAAAACTTAACAAATAACATCGTGGAAAAACACATGGAGCAAGCTGTCAAAAGTTGAGAAATTTGTAACTGAATTGTAAGCCTAGAGAGCAGTTGTGGTTCTCCCCTCACTCCCCCAAGTCTTCAGGGAAAAAAAAAAAAAAACCCACAATATTTGTCCTTAAAGCTGTTTTGAGGCTTTTTGAAACAGTAGGCTGGACTAGGTTGCTTCATCCAAATCTGATTTTTGGACTAATGATATTTTCAGATTCACTGAATCTAAAAATCACATTGGTCCTGTTATGTTAACAACTACCACTTGCTGTTTCACAGCCTTTGAAGTGTGTTGTCTGCAACTCAACTGCTAGACGTTTAAACTGTTCTGCTTGATACTTTCAAGGAGTTTTTAGGGTTTTTTTTTTTTTGTGAGCACGTCTTTGTGTTAGGCTTCAGGGGAGCAAAACTGATTGTCTATTTTCTCGTTATAAGCCCTGTGTAAACCCCAGCTAGTTTCCAGGAGGTGCTGATGGATRTCTGGCCAAGGGTGCTAGTCGTGCCCTTTTGGGGAAGTGTGCCTGGTTAATGACRCTCTATGTCTAAATGCACCCTAGAATTAAGCCACCATGTGCTGCTCTCCATTTCTGTGCCTTCAGCTTTCAGATGGCACATCGCAGTAACATAATTTTTATGATGTATATGGAGCGTAGGGTCTTGCATGTGTTAAGTTCTGACTCTACGCTGGAAAGTACACATAGGTACTGTGTACTTACAGGATGCTTTTAGAGAAAAGGGCTGGGGAACAGAACCTGCCAAATCTGCTTGTCARGCTCCTCGAGTCTTAGAGTTAGGGACTTCGATAGAGTGAGGAAGTGACTTGTTATTGCCTTCTATAATGCTTGTGGATTGTCCTGACAGCACAGCTATGATTGAGGAAAAACCATAGAACAGTGATAAACAAATGCCAGAGATGCTCTGTAAATTAATGACCAGAGCTATTCATGGGAGCTATGTACTGATTAGATGGATAAATAATGGGCTTTTGCTATTCTGCCGTAAGGCTTTAGTAGGTGGTGCGTAATGGAGAACTGGCATTATTTATAAAGGAAGCCTGAAGTGGTGGCTTTTATTGATCTCTCCTGTTCACAGATAACTCAGTCTAGAGTTCTGCGACAGTGCTGTGTGCGTGACTGTGTAGAGACGACATGTAAATATTACAAAAAACTTAGATGTACCCGAAAAGAAAGAATTCAGATGCTAATCTAAGTGACACTTTAAAGATACTGAAGTCACTAGCGTAACAAGAAGACTTAGCTCTGCTCATGCGTTCTTTGCTCGCACTGCCTCAAACAAATTCTTAGAGGTGACATTGYCCTGTATCGTCGGACTTGCATCGTGCTGTAGTTAGTTGCATAGCAATGTGTACAAGCTTTTATCTGTTGATCTATATCATGTGGCAAGTATTTCTGCTGAAAGTAATATTAAGGCAGCCATCACTTTAAGCTTGGAATGCTTAGTCTTGATATTAAAAGCAGTTTTGGTATTAAAAGTAGTTTTACTAGCTTAATACCACAGTTGATGTTGTACTTGTTTTGGTGTTCAGTACTCGATTTCTATCTCGTAAGTGTAGCAGATGTATGAAAAATACAGTTTTTTGTAGCTAGAATATATTTTCTGTCCTTTTTTGGCTTGACGTAAAATTAGAAACACAAATTGGTGTTGAGCCTAAATAAGTAATACTCTTGAAGTCAAAATGGGATTGACTCCTCTTCAACTCTCTGCTTTTTATGAGGGGAAGATATAGGAGGATGTTTATTGTCTGACCTTTACCTCTGCATGAGAGCATGTGGAAGCATATGTATGGCCCTAGCATTTCTTGTCGGAGATGGTAAAAGTAGGAGATGTTGAAAATTACAATTAATCTAGTATTTCARTGCATGGAATATTGAGGGAAAATAYGAATCATTCTAGAAAAGTAACACGGAACTTGTGCAAGGATGCTCGTAGCATGATGCTGTAGAGAAGGTCAGTGTTAATTTCTCTTTACAGTTGTAGTAATACATCAAAGCTGTAGGCCRTCTTGCTTGACAGCAGGTGAAGTGCACTTGGTAACTTCTCCCCCTTACACCTCTTTCAATTCATGGAAGTACCAGCTTTATTAGAGAAGATYACAGGGGAAGTAAACTTAGGCAAGTGCAGAACGTGAGACTTTGTTGCAGAATGAATGGTGTATCATGTCAGAGCATTGTATGGTTCAAGAAATAATGCCTGAAAGTCAGGATTGATTATTCTAATCTGTAAGTATGTGTAGTATTCTACACCTTTTCCTTAGTTAAGGGAAATAAAGTACATATGAAGACATTTAAAGAAAATGTCCATTTACTTAGGCCAGTTAACAGAAATGCTGTCTTCAATTTGTAACTTCTGTGGAGAAGGCAAGATTTTCTGGGAAATTAAAAATGAATTTTCACTCCTACAAAAATACAGTTTAATTGACCACAGTTGAAAAGCATCTCTAAGCAGTGTTATTCTGCATGGTGCTCTGTTTCATGTTGTACAGGCTGAACAGCAACACTCTTGACCTAATAGATCTCTTAGGATTAGACCMTTGCAGAAATTGGATAGTGTAACTGCAGGCTTTAGGAAAATTTATTTTCRATCCTTGTGACTTGAAGAAATCTTTTCTGTCTTAGAAAATGAAAATAGTTATATTAATAAATATTTTAATTTCAATTTTTAACAAGCTAGTTTCTTTAGGTGTTGCTCTGAAATTGACTTTAAATGACAGCAGATAATATGAATTARTTTTCCACAGTGAATCTTTGGGAAAGCTTTCTCCTGATAACTTGTATTTGTGTTGGTGYTGTATTGTTTGTAGGCTGATTGCTTTTTCTTGTGTTACAGGATTTTGATTTACCCCACTGTGCTCATCTGGATAGTTGGAAGAAAAAACAGATGTTTTATATGAAACAAACTGCACAAGAGATCTAATTTTGGGGTGGGGGTTGGTGAATGGGAGAGAAGCTTCAGTATTTTTTTTTCCATAGCAGATACTTCATAATGTTTGGAAGAAGAGTGACCAGCTGAGATTTTTGAGTTATTCTAAGGGGAAATATATGTGTGTGTGTGTATATATATATTTATATATATACTTTTCCTTCCCTGAGTTGAGTGAGCCAAGAACTCTTCCAGCTGCTCAATAGTTAGCATTTCCAGTGGTGAAATTCATTTCTTGGCTCCTGAGCACTTGAGTAGTTCATATTTCTTACTGCCTGCTGCTTTGCTTATCCCTTTGCGAGAAGACAACTGGTGAGTCCACAGTCCCACTGCAGCCAGCCTTGAGAAGTGGGCAATGGCATAGACAAATGGGAGGACCTCGGTAAGGCAGGATTCAACTGCCCCATAGTACTGAGGAGGAACCTGAGAGCTCCCCAGACTGGAAACCTGGGGCATGTGTGAGTGGATAGAGAGCTTAGGAGAAGTGGTACTGAGGAGCAACAGCCGACGCTGCGGGGTGTCCCAAGTTGGCAGTTGTTGCCTTTGGAGTCACTGTGATCAGAAGTTGGAAGTCATGCTCTACAGTTTGGCTGCATTTTGGGATTTGAAGAGGAGGGGAAAAAGAGGCTTCAAATACCCTTTAAAAAAAAAGGGGGGAGGGAGGGGGGCAAACCACGTGCTTATTGCCAAAGAGGGATGTCTTTTGGATAATAGGTTGAATAATCATTTTGAAAGTAATTCTCAGCTGAGCTTCCTAAACAAACAATGCATATAGGTTCAATCCATGTACTAGTACCATATCAGAGTAGCTTTTGAATTCAGTAGATCATGTCTGTCAAATCTGGCTATAGGCAGTTACGTTCCACTGCTATTTGTGGAGGGAAAAACAAACAAAAAGAAACACAAAAAAAGGCAAAAAAAAAAAAAATATTGGAAACAGACTGCAGAAGGCAGACTTACTGTGAGCTCTGAAGTTTTTATACAATAATATGTGGAGGAAGGAGAGAAGTTTTACTAGAGTTCTACAATAAAATAATTGCTTTTCTGGTGTTTTTGCCCTCTTGAGCATCACAAATTCAGATTTCTGTAGACACCCCAAGATTCTCATGAGACTACTTGTAAACTTTTGAGATTGACCTAAATGCTATCTTAAAATCATCTTGTTAAACTGTATCCCATGTGGAAATATACTACTGATGTATTACATACAGCTGCTTTTATGTTAAGGTATTTGAAGATTTCTATAATGCTGTATGAGTGGGTGACATGTAGTTTGACAGACTCGTGTCTCTGGTTCTTTGACTTGGGAAGATACATTTGCAGGAGTAAGGAGGCTGTTGAGCTCGGGGGGGAGGGGGGTTGGTGGTGTTTAAACTTGGTCTTGACAGTCTAATAAATGCCTTGGTTCATGGATTTGAGGGAGTGTTTGCTGAACTTGAAACAACTTGACCCTGCCTTTTTTTAATAGGCCATAAAGCCCAAATGGATACTAGAGTCTTTTCTCTGTATTGTGTTGCACTCCTGTTTAATTTCAGTGTGTTTTACAACCAAAACAAATGCAGAGTGCAAGAAAATAGGRTGTCCAGAAGAACTTGGATCATTTAGTGTCTGTTCTCTGGACAATGCAAATAAAACAGGTTGTCTAGTCCCTAGAAAAATTTTTAAATATTTTCTTGAGAAATCTTCCAGAAAAGCCTTATGTATGTTTCTTTTGAGTAGATTGTCTGGAACATGTTGCTGGTCTTTCTCTTTTTTTTAGTGTTTAACTAACAAACATATTTGAAAGAAGCACGATGGCTAAGAATTTTTCTGCAAGTAAGAAAAATAGTCTATGCTGAAGTAGTGAAAATAGTTAATTAGTTTTCTTATTGTGGATTTTACTAATATAGCTTAATGGGTGCCATCTTAGGATAGACTACTACTTTGAAAGATGGCTGTTTTGTGTGTGTGCTCTCTTTGTATGTTTATCGTTGATGCTTTCGAAAAAGATACAGTGTGTATAGAAACCTATGGGAGCTACTAACTGTAGGCCTTCTAGAGTAGTATCTGTTCCTTGACATTTCCATCCTCGTCTAAAATTGCACATCACATCACACTGCACTCAGTTTTGAAGGGAGTCTTGAAATATTTCAAGCATATTCTGTGGCTTTTAGTTGGAGAGCAAATCAACAAGGGAAAAGAGGTGATTTCATATATGATTTTGGAAAACCTTGCTGCTTACAGTAGGTATGGAGGAAATCCCTTTTGAATCAGYTGAAGATAGCTAGGCTGACAAAGTACTTGAAAAGAAAACCCTTAAGRAATAACTGCAGCTTTATTTTCTAATGTATTAGATTCCAATCAGTTTTCTTACTCCTAAATAAATCTTTTTTTCCCCCCCTCCCCACAGGTGGAATCGTTCATCTTGGATCAGGATGATCTCGAAAACCCTATGTTGGAAACAGCTTCCAAATTGCTTTTGTCGAGTACTGCTGATGGTGCTGACTTGAGAACAGTAGATCCAGAAACCCAGGCTAGATTAGAAGCTTTACTTGAAGCTGCAGGTAAGGACTCCTGTCCCTTACGGGTTTAATTCTGAAGCCTAGACTCAAGAGACCCTAGTGGAACTGCTTGCACAAGTCTGATCCATGTGAGCATGCTACAGACACGGAGTGGGATGCAGTGTGAACCTGGCAAGCTTGTACAAGTTGCTGAAGAGAAAGGAATTAAGACATTCTGAATTTTGGAAGACTGGAGTTCCATGGAAAGGCTATGCTTCTACTTGGATCCCTCTAAATTTGGATTTTAAAAAACCTATGTGGAAGTTCACATATAGCCTTGTCTTGCAACCTTGGATCAAAAGCTAGGTTACCCAATGAGGTTTTGTTTTGTAATAGTGTAGGAAAGACACTACTGGTTGCTTATGCAAAGTAGTTGTCAATAGTTGAAAAATAACGTGTTCTGTGTGTTGGAGGCTGTCGTTTGTGTGCGACACATCTGATGGCAGCTTTTAAGTTAAGATTGTTGAACAGTTAATCCCATAATTTTTGAAGGCATAGTTAATTATATTTGGAATGTTTCTGCTAGCAGAACTCAGACTTAATTAAAACTTCTGTGTTTTTTCTTTGTCTGGCATGTCAACTTGTTATAACTTGAAATGAAAGGAATAGGTAAACTGTCCACTGCCGATGGTAAAGCATTCGCAGATCCTGAGGTGCTTCGCAGACTGACTTCTTCAGTCAGTTGCGCGTTGGATGAAGCTGCTGCTGCACTTACCCGGATGAGAGCAGAAAGCACAGCAAATGCAGGGCAGACGGACAAGTAAGCCTACATTTTCTTTTACTGGATGTTTTTAGTAGTGCGCTGCTGTGATTTTTGGATACAGTTTTTGTTGTACTGTGTTTTTTCTGGCTACAAGATGGTGAAGTTGCTACTCAAGTGGAACTAGCAGCAGGTTGACACCTGGTTTTCCTGTTAAATATTCTTGGACTGTTAATTCTTGCAGCGGGAAGTGAAGTGAGTAATATTGCTCAAGATCCAGAARTCATTCACCAAGTAACAATCTTCCTTAATTTGACAAACTCAGTAAACAAAATCCCTGAATTTGTAAGTAGCCTGGGCCTTTGAACTTTACCAGAAAATATCCTGAGATGGATAGAGGTGTTGAAAATATTTTCTCTTGTTCTTACTTGCCACAGAAACCTAGAAGTCTGTAAGTGATATGAATAAACTAGCTTTGGGACAGAGTGTGTGTGTTGTGGAGAACTTCAGAGTACCTTTTCAACTGAGGAAGGAAAATGATCTTGAGGGRCTTTGAGCCTTCATGATGGTTACTGGCTTTCCTGCAGTTTGTAGGACCTTGGACAGAGCTGAGGCCTGAAAGCCTCTACTTTTTTAAACAAACCTTATGACTTAATTTGTTTGGCTTTTCGCCTCTTGGGATGTTTTCAGAGGGAAATAAACCCACCCCCTTTGGACTGTCACTGAGCTTACATACAGTGGAAATAATGTTTGTGCAAGCTTGCAAGCGCTGCAATGCTAGAGGGTGGTTTAATCCCTGTATGCAGAGCAATTCAAAGATTAGTGTGTGCGCTAATCAGGGCATTTAAAGAGTATAGAAGCATTTGGAGTTATATCTGCTGCTATGCTGTGTGCAACTCTCCTCCAGCTACCTTTTTTACTACTAACAGTGAATGTTGCCAGAGTTGTTACTGGGACAGAGGATATGGAAAATKAAAATAAATGTGGACAATACTGTTAACAGTACATACTTGAGAAATATTTCTGTTTGCATTAAGATTTGGCCTAGTGACACAAATAAGACTGTAGTCATAGATGCTGTATACAAGTATCGTGTAGCCTGTTTCAAGAGTTCATACTTTTACATTCTGTACTTTTAAAAAATTGTTCCCTATCCCCTTGAGTAATATGGCTTCCAGATATTGTATGGCACTACCTTATTTTTCCATTCCCTATTAGCTCTGTGTTAAAGGATTTTCCTAAATGGACAAGTGAAAGGAGGGYGGATGGGATGAGGCCAATAGTCTTGGATTTGTTATTAATCATTCATGAGCTGAATAGACAAAATGTGCATTCTTGTATTAGCWCAAAATATGCATTCAGGAGAATGCATTCATGAGTTAGAATGATAAACGTTAAGAATTCAGAATGTCACACGAGGACCAAAAATTCCCTTATGTGACTTAAGGGCTAACGCAACCTGGAGAATCTGTCTTTACTATTCGATTGAGTTATGACCACAACTGGAAGGTTGGATTTTGTTACAAAAATCTGCAGTTCATTTCCAGGACAGGATAGAAGCTGTTTTGAGGGGGTGGTGATGCATTGTTATAGGTCAGTGATACCAAGTGATTTGTTCTAGTCTTATTGACACTGTTGAACAAAAGCATGTCTTGATGGGTGATGTCCTGTCCTTTGTCTCCTTCGACAAAGAAAAATGGGAATGTAACTGTTCAGTGGCTACACATTTGAAATGAAATATTCATAAAATAATATCCAGGTAAACAAGGCMTTGTACTTATCTGTTATTTCTTTTGACCCTTACTTCAGCAAAATGAGTAACACAAAACTTGTGTTTCTAAACTGGAACTACAAAACAGGAACAGATTGAGAGGATGCATTGTGGAGCAAATAGTAATGAAAAAAACCAAAAGTTTTCTTGTTTGTTGAACTAAAATACTATTCTTCAAAATGGAGAGTTATTACTTGAATGTTTTAATAACTACAAAAAAAGTAGTGCATGTGTAATGCTGGGGGAGAAAATCAGACCCATAACCTTCTCATCTCTCAGCACTTTACTACTTTTGTATGGCAAAATACAGTAAACAGGATGGTTGTTCTGCAGATGTTTCAGTTGGCATCTTACTGTGCTAAAAATTAGTAACAGGAGAGGCTGGCTGAATTTTTCAAAGAGATTGCGTGGAAAATCTGAAATGTAAAAACAGCACCTCCTCGCCTTTGGCATTGTTTAGATTGTGCTTGCTTTTTAGTTGACTGCATCTTTGTGGCATTTTTTTTTTTTAACTCTGCACGTAGAGTAAGAATTTCAAAGATAGTCCATTTTCACTTCTAAATGGTTTCTGTCTTACTAGCCGCAGCTTGGCAGAGGCTTGTTCAGAAGGAGATGTAAATGCTGTGCGGAAGTTGCTAATTGAAGGCCGGAGTGTGAACGAGCACACAGAAGAAGGCGAAAGCCTCCTTTGTTTAGCCTGCTCAGCAGGCTATTATGAGCTTGCACAGGTTGGTTTCCAAACYGTTTTTTGTGCGTATTTGTGTGCATTACATAACAGTGAGTGTTGAATCAATGGGATGCTGTCTTATTCACCTGGAAGGTGGCAKTAAGATTGTGGGAAAAGTCAGTTAATTGACAGATGAAAACTTGCACATAAGCTGTATGTTACTAATGCATTTGTTGTGCTTATTTTCTTAAAAAGAAACCACGTGTTCCTGAAAGTAGGGGCTATGTTGTGTAGACTTCTAACTGTCTTGTCATGCTGGTTGTCACTTCCGAATGTTGTTGATCAGCCCTTCTGTTCACAGGTTCTTCTGGCAATGCATGCTAATGTGGAGGACCGGGGTATTAAAGGAGACATAACACCTTTAATGGCTGCTGCTAATGGTGGACATGTCAAAATTGTGAAGTTGCTGCTAGCTCATGGTGCTGATGTGAATGCACAGTCATCGACAGGTAAATAAGCATGTTAGAAAAAGCTTGTTGAAACGCTGAAAATCTGATTATTTTGCAGTGTACAGGAAACTGTGTGGTCATTTAGGAGGAGTGGCTGTTTGCCAAAGTGAAGCTCTTCAGAGCAGATTACTACTTGATTTACAACACAGCTTCTATATTTTTTATGAGCCTGTAAAATATTAGTTGGTTGCAGACAAAGGCAAGTTAGTAACTGAAAGATCTTAGTGTATATAAGTCTTCTTAGTGTACATAAGACTTCTTGTCACACAGTATGTTGAGCACAGTTTGAGTAGTACTGTGTACTTCGAAAATTACTTGGTATCTGGTCTAGGTAAGCAAGGGGAAAGTAAGCAGAAGGTGATTGTAGGGAGTGTGAGTTTTTTTCCTCCTCCCTTCTCTTACCCTTTTCAATTTTGCACAAGTTTGTGTTGAAGTAACCAAACTGCTTGCACAACTATTTCATTCATCCTTTTGGTGGAGAGTTTCTATATAGGCAGCTGTTGTTAACAACTAAGTACAGGTGCTACATTAGGAGGAAAGTTAAGATACTAGACCCCCCCCCAGTGAATTAGTTACCTGAGTAGTTATAGTGCTCTGAGTTTGTTCTCCCCCTCCCCACCCCCACTTCTGCCCCCCACCTTGGTGCATGCATGAAGGCAGGTTCTTTGATTATTTTCTTCAGATTCAGTCTTTTTGAATTCACAGAGGATTTTTTTTAATCCCCTTGTAAATGCTGTGGATGTTCTAAACCAGCACTTTAGAGATGTTTAAGACATGATTTAGAAAAGTAGCTGATTCTGCTCCTTGTTTGGGGCTCTTCCTTTTACAGCATGGTRTCTCCATGCTGATTAACAAAGTTGCACGATGGGTATTTGTGATGCAAGTTGGGATTATTTGGGAGGGAAATTGAAAGAGAATTGAATTGACTGCAGTTGGTTAGATCTTCGGTTTGTCAGCACTGAGTTATTTCGTATAGTTACTTGCTCTTTTCTATGTTTTTTGAACTGTAGGCTGTRAAGCCTATTTCGTAAGACAGCTCTGTAAAAGGAGTAGAACGGAGCCTAAGTTGAAGTTTCAGTGTGGACATTTCTCAGTTTTCAAAACCTTGTTTTCTGGTTCTAGGCAATACTGCCCTTACATACGCCTGTGCTGGAGGCTATGTAGATGTTGTGAAAGTACTGCTGGAATCGGGCGCTAGTATTGAGGACCATAATGAAAACGGTCACACTCCTCTGATGGAAGCAGGAAGCGCTGGCCACGTGGAAGTGGCCAGAGTGCTGCTGGAAAATGGAGCAGGCATAAATACGCATTCCAATGAATTTAAGGAGAGTGCACTTACATTGGCTTGTTATAAAGGTACRGTACCAAGGCCTTTACTTGGGTGTGGGAAGTCTTTTAAAACATGTTTTTATTCAAAATTATTGTTTGGTACAAAATGAATTTGAATGCTGTAGACAGACACATACTCGATGCTTTTTATCCTGACATCTGATACTGCATAAAACGTGTGGCCTCTAAGATGAGGGATTCATGTGGAGAATGTTAGATCAAAGTTATGTCTTGATACTGAGTCTTCATATCTAGTATCTTCTGTTCAGTCTTAAATGAGTTGTAAGGCAAGGAAATAATTCACTTTGATATCAGAGTAAATGAGATAATCTTTCTATAATACAGTGATATTTTACCTCACAGAATACTTCACAGGGCATTTTACACATTTTACACATTCACATGTTTTACAGGGCATCTCTGCACAGGTATAGAAGTGACTTGTATTTACAGGACTTAGCACTCAAATGTGCAAAATCCAATGCCTTTCTTCTAGGTGTAGTGTTCCAACAGGCCTTTTTTACCTCCTTGGAGGCAGCTATCTTGCATCACTCAAGAGGTGAAAACTTATTTACTGAGAGAGCAAATCTGAACAAGCAGCTCTGATAGTCACTTAAGACATGTTCTATTAGAGCTCTCGGAATGGCTTTTGACACGCTTGTGGAAGAGATACTTGCTGTGGCATCTCAGTAGAGGGTCTTCATTTTTCATTTATGTTTAATTTTTTCCTTGATTAATTCTTGGTGCACAGATGTTAAATGCCTTAATAAGCAATAGTAGGATTTTTTTTTTATGGTGGTATAGGAACAAAGGCATTTTGGTGAAAAGATGGAGGGGGGGCAAACCCTCCTCCTTCCTGAAAAAGTATGCTTGGATTCCTAAAATGAGGTTGGAATGCAGAGATGAAAGATTACATATCTATACTTAATCAATTGTTTGCTATGATGAAAAAGAAAAAACATTAGCTTTTTTCTTCCATTATCTATATTCTTGGCATTTAGCTTTTTCTTGGGTTAGTGTTGCTCCAAATTGCGTGTTTAAGGCATAAAAATCTATTTCTAAATTTTTCATATGGCTGAAGTTTTGCAGCAGAATGATGTATGGTATTTGGGACTAAGTAGATCGTTAACCGTCCTCTCCTCTCTATGCTCCCCTCCCAATAAAAGAGGAAAAGTGAAAAGGCAGTGCATCCTCATAACTGGGCTGTACCTGTCTTCATCTTTTTAAGGGTATTCTAGTGTCAAGTTTTAACTTTTTTTCTCTTGAGTTACAAAACAGCAATAGTTTTACATGCTTGCGTGTTTTCTCTCATAACTGTAGGAGAGGTGATGGGACTTGGTGCAACAACAAGACTTAATTATGGTAATGAAATTAGCAGACTCAGGAGGGAATGTAGTTGGAAGAAGCTGTTAAATTTCCTTATTTGCTGGGTTCCTGTGGATTGAATTATTAGAAAACTTTGGAAGTACGAAGGTTCATCTACTTCATACCTTTTATGGTCTAAGGGTTATACAAGCTTGAGGGCTGGTTACAATATCATTTATGAACACAGTAATCCCCAATTCTTAAAATTGAACAAGCTTAGAAGAAGGGAAAATAAAAAGCTCTGTTTTGTAGATGAAAGTGTTTCAAGGTCTTTAGAGAATAATAAATCACCCTGGTGTAACCTTCTGGAGTTTGTGCTACTGTATTTTAAAGTTGTTTCAAGGAATGCATGTAGTGCATAGATAGTTCTACTAACCAGATGACTTGACTCWTACAGTGGATGTGCTGTTGAGCTGCTGTTTGCATTGTACATTACAGATRCAGACATGCCTTTCAAGTGTTTCATTGCTTGTTTATGGTGTACCGTGATTTTTTGTTGTTTTAACTATGTATGATAAACCTTTTCTATGACTGCCTTGAAATACACTTTTGCTGGAAGTTATTTTCGTCTGTTGTGTCTTCTTCCTCTCATACAGGCCATCTAGAAATGGTGAGATTTCTACTGGAGGCTGGTGCAGACCAGGAACACAAGACAGATGAAATGCACACTGCTCTTATGGAGGCTTGCATGGTAAGAAATGCATGGTTTTAGCAGTGAGGTGTTCTTAGTATCTCCACTTTCTGAAGATAATGATTGCTTTTGGTCTTTTTGGTGCAAAACCTGACTTGGTGATGCTTTGGTTCTCCCTCACACTTAATGGCCCTCTGGCAGAAGAATGGAAAAAAATACGCACTTGAGAAACAGTGCTTTCTAAAACAGCAGAATTCAACCCTTTGCTCTTATGACTGATAAAACAGTTACATTCTCGAGGGACGTCAGCTAAAACCTGCATCACTTGAGCATTAGCTCAGAGACCTCTGTTAACCTATACTTTGGATGCAAAGTGCATGTATGTCCAATTGCACTTGATGTTTTTCTGCAGTAACAGAAGTCATGAAATTGGATGTGCTCATTATCTGAAAGCAGCTTCTGTGGGCTATGTCTCTGTGTCTTGTTGCATGTCACTTACTGTGTTTTGCCCTTCTGATAGTCATGGTAGTCTGGTTTGCCKCCAGAGATACCTTTGTGACCTCAGTTCTGAGAAATTAATGACTTCAAGAATAACCAGAAATAAATTATACTCGTTTGCTTTAACAATCTCGTTTTTCACTTTGTGTAGTTGCACTAGATTCTGGGTTAGCAACTTTAAACTGAAGCTTGGAAAATCCTTTTTGTAGGAATCTCTGAATTACCTTACTTAAAAGTTTTTCTCATTGGCTGATGAAATGCTTTCAGTAGTTCTGAAATGTGCTAAACTTATGCAGCAAATACTGTCTTAACATAGATATGTTGAATGTCTCCAATAGCAGTCATGTTTAAGGAGTCTGTAAGCCTAGTTACCCTCTTTCACTTATGTTGGAAGCGGTTATGTTTAGATGTGCATATGCAGCTTTTTTTCCTGCATGGGTTACATAGTCACCTAGGCAATGTTTGGGAAGCARCTAGGAAATTAAAAGGCATATTGTTGGAATGCTGTCAGTCAGTTATTAATTTGATGTTTAGATGTGCATATGCAGCTTTTTTTCCTGCATGGGTTACATAGTCACCTAGGCAATGTTTGGGAAGCAGCTAGGAAATTAAAAGGCATATTGTTGGAATGCTGTCAGTCAGTTAYTAATTTGAGCATACTTCTGTGTTGCTAGTCTGTCAATCTGAGGCAGTTGTAAAACAATGTAAAACAGATTGCCATCTTACAAAATTTAGTAAGATTCAGAGAAAACTCTGATTTTGGATAATACTTTCCTACCATACAGTGCAAACGTTCTGAAGCTTTTATTTCAACATATCATATTTGGGTAATTTTAATTCTGAAATAGTATAATGTCTAGCTTGAGATGATTCTAGACTTCTTTGATGAAGAAAACCTGTCAAATCTGTATCTTTGGGTAGTGTTTCCATTTGAAGTACTGTCAGGCTTAAACAGCTGTGCAACTCTGGTTTATCTGCATCATCTTTAAAGCAGATATCCTATTTGCAATCTACTTCATACAAATAACCTGAGGTGGAAGGTTTGTTATCATTCTGGGTTTTTACTTTGATAATTTCTTTTGAGTAAATATGGTCATGTATCCTCCTTATTCCTCTTTCAGAAATTTAGAGTAGTGTACATTGGTTGGTTTCCCCTCCTGGAGAAGTGTGCATCCTGGCATGGAGTTGGCTAACCCTGTACCATACCAATGGCTGGCAGGTGTAAGCTAGCAGAATGAGAAACCCAAGCAGATGTTGGCGTCATTTTCTAGGAAGGAGCTTATTCTGAAACTCTTTGTGCTGGAGAGAAGAAAAGGAAATGCAACTGAGCAGGTTTAGGCTTTTTTCTTAGTTGTTTTTGTGACCCTGAGTTGAAATGAGCTGTTATGTACGGCCTTGAGGCTGTGAAAAAGCTTGTTACAGAGGTTTCCTCTAACTCCAGCATGCTTAGATAAGTGCAATATTAATGTCTGTGCCTATGTTCATTTAACCCTTCACCTGTATGTGAAACTCAAGCCTAAAACTCAAAAGTTATCTTGTATTATATTTTCTTGTTACTCTCCCCCTTGGATTTCACATGGGTTGGGTGAGTCTGTTTTAAGCCTGTGCGGCATTTCACAGGGCCATGGTGAAGCGCCATGCATTCTCATTAAAGACTTGATATMGTCTTCCCTTTTCTAAAGTAACTGTAATGGTTCTAAATTCAATTAGTTTTGTCTTTTTGAGCAAGTTAATGGCTTCAGATGGGGGAATCCTTTGCAGAAGCAATTCCGTTTGTCAAGAAGCCTTTAGAAAGAAAGGCATGTAGCTTATCAGGACATATGGTATTCTTTATCTTACTCTGGTGAAGTATTAGTAGATTAGCCATATGGGTATCAGGGATGCTGTCCTTGCAAGGAGCTTCATGGAAGGTGACTATAAAGTTATGTTGTTTATTTCCAGTAGCCTCCTTGTCGTGACAGCTTGATAGATCAGGAGTTTGCAGAGGGCACTGCTACTTCGTGGAGCCACAGAGCAAGCTGTCTTTGCCTCCTTGCCTTGTGTGTGTGTGGTGGTGTTTTTTTGGGGGGGGTCTCTGCTAGAGAAATAAAGAAGTTTAGACTGACAGAAATGTCTAGACCATTTCTTATTAAAACCTGTTCAGCAATGGGGAAAAAGTTGTGGTTTTCTGTTTACACAAGAAGCAGTTCTTAAGTCGCTGTCTCCACGCTTGCTCGCAGGATTGAGAGACAGGTAGAGTTGGGAGTACTGCTATCTTTTCTTCTGCTTGTGAAAAAGAACAGCTTTCTGTAGCAGTACTTACAGATCTGAAATGTAGCAAGGTAGAGGCTTCTCATTTCTGCATGCTTTTTCTGCAGAACTAATTGCCAATCTCCAGTAACTCAAAGCTACCTTCTCTAGGATAGCATTGAACTTGAATACATGTTACTGAAGTTTGTGCCTATACTATAGTGCTTACATACTACAGACCTGTGGGACTGCTTAAACCTTGTCCTACAAAGCATTCAGAAGGACTTCTGTCCAAGAGCTTTTGTTATAATATACAGCACTACCTTTGCTTTAATGCAAATCAGTTCTTCAGTAATGTGATTTGCCTCATGGGAGCAAAAAGCTGGTTTGTCTAGTTTGCATCTGCTCTTAGTGAAGAAAGCTGACCTGCAGTGAAGGCTGAATATTGATTGCCYCCACTGATTGGCCTTAAAACTCTTAATGTGCTGGTGCAGGTTGGGCAAGCTACCTTTTGTGATCAAAACTCTGAAGTGTTTTTGAGGTGTTGTAGGTGAGCTGAACAGCACCAACCCATTGCAAGGCACATTAAAACATGGACAAAATTGCTTTGTGTGGTTAAACACCAATAATTGCTTTCAAGACTTTTTGACCTTTATGTGAATCTTGGAAACATATCTTTTTCTGCTGTTTGCAACACCATTTTCATGATATATCAGTTGGGRATGATAAGTGATCTGTCATGCCAGAGGCTGATGGTTGAGGAACCATCTCTACATTTCTGTGAGGAAGGATTCTTTATATAGCCCTAGAGTCTTTCCCTAAAATAGTGTTGTCATTTCATATAAAAGGTGAATATGTCCTGGATCTTCTTACTTAGACAACATCTTGTTAGGCTGCCTGGATATGATAGAAAGGTATAAAACATTTCAGAAAATTGAGTCTTTAACAATATTAGATGTAGTTTTGTATGTTGTTTGGAAAGGAGCTGTGGCTGTGGTTCCTAGTTTGGTGAGGATGGCAATGGCTTAAATTTGTTCTCTCTTATTAATCTGAGATCATGATGTACTTATCTTGTTCAATGACAACCTCAAGGAAGCCTCRCGTTCCTGGTAAGCCTCTGCTATTCCTATGCAATCCTTCTGCATGTGTTACATTAGATCTTTTCTGCTATGGTTACTGCAGATTCGCATGGAAGATGGCAATTTCAYGGAGAAAATTGGTTCGGAGGGGTTGTGCCTACTGTTGGACTGCAGTGATCAAGCTAGTCACTCTTTTATATAAAAGTTGAACTGAGTGGTTATTTGATATGTCACTGTCAAGATTTTAGTGTAAACATGTAGTTGAAAAGCCATTCAAGTAGGTTCCTGAGTCTATGATGTACTGAGAATGTGACAAAAATACTCGGATCTTATTGGTGGTGTTTTTAAAGGAAGAAGCAAATTTAGGAGCTAACTTTTGGTAAAGTATTTTGACAGCAAGATAATAGTATCTGAAAAAGTCTAAAGGGAGGATCTAGTTCCGGTGGCTCTTGTGATGTATGAGGGACCCCTTACAAGTGGTCTCGTTTTTTTCTTTTCTTGGAGAAAAAATGTCCTGACTGCTATAAAATTGAGCAGTAAGTGAAATAGTATTGCAGGAACCAGCAGGCAAGCAATGTAATTATACACCACTACCTTGGAAGGAAGGAAATTTTTATACTTAAAGCTCATCTCCTCTTCTATCTCCGTCCCCAAAAGTTGTGAATGTGTAATATGAATCTGTAAGACTAACAGTCTTCATGGAAATGAGGATGAGCTATGTTTCTGATACTTTGTAAGCATGTTTTACGTAACAAATAACGCAACTACGTCTTGAATTTAAAACAAAAATAACACTTTTTGAATAAATGGGGAGCTCTGGCATAGAGTGACTTCTTTGCAATGTAAAGATTTGGCAGTCTTTAGGGGAAAAAAAACCCAAACCTGTTCTTAGATCCAAGAAAAAGTACTTTTGAGTGAAAATCTCTTAATATTACTTTATTTAATACAGTGCATTTATTGTCAATAATAGGAAAACTTTTGGTAATGGATCAAAAGAAATACGTGGTATTTGAGYGGTAACTTATTTCTTAGAATTTGTTCCTTACATAATGTGATTACTCTTCAGTTCTGTTCCCATAGAACAGTACAAGATGTTGTAGCATTTTGGTATTGTTCTTTGGGAGGAAGCAAGTTTCTAAAACAGCCTAAAGTTCCCTTTCAGCTATTTTTTCTGAACTAAATTGATGCCAAACTAAAGCATAGGAATTTGTGAATCTACTGTGAAGCTGACCACTTTGTTATAGTATGCACACCAAGGCTGGGTGTATGATTTACATTATTTTAGTTTTGAATAGGGCATATTTAAAAAAAAGATTTCTTGAGGTTTCTTCCCATGCTTATATCATAGTGGATTTCTAGCATTAATCAAAACATTTAAGAATACTTCTTTAATAGTTTCCTTGAATGTTTTGATTTTCTAATTCTCTTGTTTCTATTCTCTGACTTCTAATGGGATTTGAGTTTCTGAATTTGTTAAGCTTTGGAAAATAAGTCACCCAACTATACACCTAAGGTGACCTGGATCAATGAAGCAATTCAGCTGCTAGGTGAGAGATTGCCTGTGTCAGGCAGAATACCTTTTTTTTTTTTTTTTTTTTTTTGGACTGTCTTCATGCAGTGTTCTTGTTTTGGGTTTTTTGAATTCCTAGGATGGCCATGTGGAAGTGGCAAGATTACTTCTTGACAGCGGAGCTCAGGTGAACATGCCTGCAGACTCTTTTGAGTCTCCATTGACCTTGGCAGCCTGTGGTGGGCATGTTGAACTGGCAGCTTTGTTAATTGAACGTGGAGCTAACTTGGAAGAGGTAAATGATGAAGGATACACRCCACTAATGGAAGCAGCTAGAGAAGGACACGAAGAGATGGTGGCACTGTTACTTGGCCAAGGTAACTATTACGGTGTATTAAATGGACTGGAATTCCATGGGCATCTGATATTGTATGCTTTTTTTAAAAGATATTGTTACTTCTTGCAATTTTGCTTTCTTCTTGTGTGACTTTGAGTATTGAGTAGTTAATTTTAGCAAAATACTCTTTACTGTACTCTTACTTGAACCCTAATTGGTAACTGGCCGTTCAGAACAGCTTTGTGTTTCTCAGAGGCGTTAAATATTGAACAACTGATGTGGGTAACCTAGATTACATGTAGTGGCTTTGGCATATCTTGATAATATGATATTGCTGCCGAGTTGCAGGAAAGTACTTTGTAAGATTCTTGGAGTTCCCAAAGTAGTGAAAGGAAGTTGAGGTGTGTGTTTGGTATAGCACAATATTAGGGGGAATAGTTATGCAGCTATAGAAATGAGGTGTACCATAAGCGGATGTTTCATGCCTGAAAAAGCTTAGTCTGCTGATACTGGTTTTAATAACTACTGTTTTCTGATGTGTCTGTAGTTATGGTACATGTCTTCATTTATTTCTGAAGGAGCGAACATCAATGCTCAAACAGAGGAGACGCAAGAAACTGCTCTAACTCTGGCTTGCTGTGGAGGTTTCTTGGAGGTTGCTGATTTTCTTATTAAAGCAGGAGCTGACATAGAACTTGGTTGTTCAACACCTTTAATGGAGGCTGCTCAAGAGGGTCATTTGGAGCTGGTTAAATATTTGTTAGCTGCAGGTATGGACTAATTTTGTTGATGGTTCTGTAGAGTGCCATAACCTTAAGAAAAGATTCCTGTTTCTGTATTCATTACGCTTTCATTAGCGGCTTTTTGAAGTCAACTGCAATGGTTTGTGTAACCTTTTAAAGTAATTTACTGCTTGGACCCTAATTTAGATTTTGTAGAATGACTTGACTCTTAGAACTGAAGTTTTAGTTCATGGTGATTCCCCCCTTCCGCTCCCCCCTCTGCTCCAGCCCTCAAATGCAGTTGATATGATATTACTTAATTTCATGAATGTTTTATTAAAAAGGGGGAATTAAATGTTTAATCTGATCTAATAAAGAGTATGAAGAGACTTATGTGTTTTCTGTAGTGAACTCCATAAAGCTTACATACTCATTAATACTGCTTCAGGGGCTAATGTGCATGCAACAACAGCAACAGGTGATACAGCACTGACATATGCGTGTGAAAATGGCCATACTGATGTAGCAGATGTCTTACTTCAGGCAGGTGCAGATTTGGTAAGTAATTACCATCTTAAAATTTTACAATTAAAAATTAAGATGACAAGTGTTTTTTTGGTTTTTGTCCCACATTTACTGCTGAAAACTTATCATGGTGGCTGTTGTTTCAGTTGTATACGAATTACCTTTTTCTTTTGACTACAAAGGAAGTAGTGGTGCTAAACAGAATTGTTGACCTGGTTCAGGGTTAATATTCTTATTTGCATATTTTTGCTGTTTCTTAAACAGCAAACAGTTGATGGTTCTGTTCTGATGTTATTTATTTGGTATACTGTACTGGAATTAAGATGATGGAAGTAAACTGATTATTACATTTCAGTAGACTTGTAGACCAGTACAAGAACAAAACATGAAGTTAAGCATGATGGAATATATTTTGTAAATTAATCTGTTATTTGCTCGGATGCTTCTTACCGAGTAGTCTCAGACCTATACAAAGGTAGGTGATACTATCATGGGTCTTGAAGTTGATTGAACTCAATTGAAATCTTGTTTAAATTTTGATATATGAAGAAAGCCAAATACCAAAAAGGGATCTTCATGTCTATTGTTTCCAATTCAAAAAGAAGAAGAAACAGGCTGAATTATTCCTTCCCATATGCTATTTCTTGAATCTTAAATTCTAAGCCTGTCTTTATCTGCTGTAGGAACATGAATCTGAAGGTGGAAGAACTCCTCTCATGAAAGCTGCAAGGGCAGGTCATGTTTGCACTGTTCAGTTCTTGATTAGCAAAGGTAAGCTTGTAAGAAGGCTTAGTTTGTTTTTCCTTTCCTCGTTTTAGAAGAGTTCTAGATTAGGAACACTGTGGAATACTTGTTCAGACACACATTACTACTAGTGTAGCTTCTTTGAGTTCAGTTAAAATACTTTAAGTGAGTAGTACTTAAACGAGGCACATAGCAATCACTTCTTATTCCTGATGAGATTAGGGGGAATTGCAGCAACTTTAAAAATAGTTTATATTCTAGTCTTCTACTTTAGTTAATGCTGCAACAGCAGCAGTGGTTACGGGTGTCGCAGTGCTACTAATACAGCTTTTAGGCACTGTCTTTTTTTTTTTTTTTTCAACTTCATGTGCCTGTTTTTTGCAGTCTGATTATAACTTGCTTTACCAGTTCCAGCCTTACTTAGCTCTGTATCAGCTGTATGTATTGCTATTTTCTATTTCTTGAATTGATACCAAAGATTTTTTTCTTATACCTATTTTGTGTGGATCAGGACTAGCCTAAAATTTCTAGTATAACTTAATTTTTCCAGTATAATAAAGGAAAGAGGCAGAACTGCAATGATTAATCTGCTTGCTGGTGACCAACTAAGATCTGTACATTGACTTATTCATAAAAATAGGTATTATACTGGCAAAATTGCTGGGAAAATTAAAAGCTATAGGAACACCTACTGTATGAAGTTTCATACTTATAAACATAGACATTTGAAAAATCAGTTTGGAGTGCTAGTCCAGTAGTGCTGGCCACCTTTTTTGGATGCATGTATGCTAAGAGTTAAATTCCTTACAGCTGCTAGCCAGCTAACAAGACAGACCTTTGGTTCAGTGATTGTCACAGCTTAAACAGAAGCTTCTGATGATAGTAATGCTTGACTACTCAGTTTTATGTCTGTCGCAAGACTGCAGCCATGAACAGCTATGTTTTCATGTTTAAGAAAAAGGTTAACTTCCTTTGAGTTTTGGCAGAATTTTAAGTCTCTCTTAAAATCTTTCTCTATTTTTGAAGGCGCAAATGTGAATAGGACCACAGCTAACAACGATCATACTGTGTTGTCACTGGCCTGCGCTGGAGGTCATCTGGCAGTTGTGGAGTTACTGCTAGCTCATGGTGCTGATCCTACGCACAGATTGAAGGTTTGTCCTTCTGTATTCTTAGCAGCTGACTTAACCCAACATGTCATGATTTAATTAGGAGTAAGGTACAAGAGCTAGTTTGTCAGTTAAAAACCACGAGCACACGTTAGGTTCGTGAGCATATTTATTGAAGCAGGTGTTTGAAGGACTGAGTACTCCTTCAGAAGTGATTACCATGAATCCAAATGTCTGACTGAGGTAGTAAAGTCAGAACTGAGGAAGAGGAAGGAAAATAACACAATTAAATTTTTTCTTAAGTTCTTAAAAGAATTCTTAAGCTTGGTTGTAGACTTACTGCTGATTATATACTTATTAAAGCTGTATTAAGACATGCTTTGTATTATATCTCCCAAAACACTTCAGTGGTCTCATATTTTGATTATGTTTGTTTCTAATACTGTGATCTTTACCTCTTTAGGATGGATCAACAATGTTAATTGAGGCAGCAAAAGGAGGTCATACCAGTGTGGTGTGTTACCTTCTAGATTACCCAAACAACTTGCTTTCTGCTCCTCCACCTGATGCTACTCAGCTGACCCCACCATCCCATGATTTAAATAGGGTAAGATTTTAACGGTTGATGGTCTGTGGGGCTTTTTTGCTTTTATTGCAGCTTATTGAAGTTTAAAGATGAGAAGATCCCGTGATTTCATTTCATATACTACAAAACTGTAAGTAAAGATGCGATGTAGATAACTGAGCTGTTGCAAAAAAGGTGAGACTCTTTGGTGAGCATCACTGTGTAGTTCTTCAATTTTTTTTCCTATTGCTTTGTCAAGATTACTGACAAGAAAAAAATAATAGCAAATGAAMAGGAATCTGCTTCAGTGAGGCTTTTCTTCAGTTATTTTTGTAGTCCATTGTGGCTTATATTTGCTTAACCAGACTGTAGTACTATACTGTGTTGAGATGAGTATTGTTTGATGTATAATTGTTTAGGTTAAGAATGTGAAGTGTATACAAGTCAGATGATCTTAAGCTGTTACTGACTGAAGTCAGCATATTTAAAAGATACTAAGTTTTATTAGTTACCTTGAAACAATCTGCTTTTGTAACAGGTTTTATTTACCTTCTATTGAATGATAACTAGATTAGAGTATGAGAAAAGTAATCTGTTAGTATCCAACATTTTAGGCTCCTCGTGTACCAGTGCAGGCGCTGCCCATGGTCGTCCCACCCCAGGAGCCTGACAAACCCCCTGCTAATGTCGCCACAACCCTTCCCATCAGAAATAAAGGTCAGTCTTAGTTCTGGAGCTTATCTTCTAAATATCCTTTCTAGGTAGAATACTTAGGGTTGCACTTCTAACAGTGTAGTTCCTATGAAGAGTTTTTCTGCATTCAGTTCAGGAAACTGTAATTTTTTTTTAAGGATTGTTTATCCACTAAATATGAAGTCATCTAACCCTATAATCACAAAGTATGAAGAATTCTGCCTTAGTAAATATTTGAAGTATGTATTAGTCTGACATACTGGACTAATGCAGAATGTCACCCAGCAACCTTTATAAAATTAATAGTGGAAGTGGTAAAAATGTTAACTGCCGTATAGTAATTTCGGGATCTTTTGTTTACTTAGCTTAGTAGCATCGGAGTGGGCTTGACTAATTGAAGGCAGAATTTCTTGTGCTATAAAAGACTTGATCTGATGTGRCTCGGGTCCTCCTAGTCCTCCTAGGACTAAATTTACAGTTATTTTGATACCGCCATTTGACACTTCTGCTTTCTGTACTTTAGAAGTCTTTCCAAAACACTTTTCATTGATGATCAGCARTAGCGCAGATATATGCGTGCATGTCATAAAAGTAATACTGTGTGTACACTTGCATTGTTCTGGAAATACAGCAAATATTACTGGAAGAAACTGGGCACCTCCACTGATGCAAATACTGGGTTTTGATTTCCTGTTCACCCTTCAAAATTAACAGATTGTTCTTTCTCCAAATGGTATGGCAGACCATGTCAGCTGTATTACTGTGGACTTCTTCATAAAACACGTATTGGATTAGTCCATCACTCATTCCTACAGGAAGGCTGAATTATTTGTCTTGCCTAGGCAGAGAGCTGAGTTTTGACACATGCAAAATCAGATCTTCTATGGATAAAATATAGTGGCTAAGCATACCCTGTTAGATCATATTAAGACGTTAAATACTAATGCATGTCTTGGGTTCTAGCACCATTTGTCAACTGAGTAAAGCTGGATACCTGTAGTGAAAGGATTCAGTATTTACAGAAATATTAGCACTTCCTAAAATGTACCAAAACTGATTTCCTAGAAAAAAAAAACTGTCCCTTGAAATATTGTTGCATCGCTTGTGCTGTGTTTCAGGGTTGTAACTATACGTTTATGTCTTAACACAATATTCAGACACAAAACATGAAGTTAAGATAAAGCTTTTGTTTTCATTGACCTTGTTATGCCACTTGATAACAATGACTCTTGAGACAATCACTGCATTTGGCAAAACTAGTAACAATCGTTGGAGTAAATATCTCAACGTAGCATAGGGATTATTGGTAATTTATACACAGTCTGTACTGTTAATTTGCAATCTGACTGCTGTATTAAAATGGGTAGTGAAAGATGCAGTTTTCTATGAGGGCCTTACAGTACACTTTTACCTTCTACGGGTGCTGTGTCTTGGTGCATAACTGGCCATTTAGCATCCCCAACAGTAGCTCTATAATGAGGATGCCATTCATATGCACTTCCATTGGTTCTGAGGGGGTTTCTTTTTCACACAGCTGCTTCTAAACAAAAGTCCAGCAGTCATTTGCCAGCAAACAACCAGGATGTACAGGGTTACATCACCAATCAGTCTCCAGAGAGCATTGTAGAAGAGGCTCAGGGCAAGTTGACAGAGCTGGAGCAGAGGATAAAAGAAGCCATAGAGAAGAATGCTCAGCTGCAGTCCTTGGAATTGGCACATGCTGACCAGCTCACCAAAGAGAAGATTGAGGAGCTGAACAAAACAAGAGAGGAACAAATTCAGAAGAAACAAAAGATTTTGGAGGAACTGCAGAAAGTGGAGCGAGAGTTACAGCTGAAAACTCAGCAGCAGCTAAAAAAGCAATATCTAGAGGTAAAAGCGCAAAGAATTCAGCTCCAGCAGCAGCAGCAGCAGCAGCAGTCTTGCCAGCATCTGGGACTACTGACTCCTGTTGGGGTAGGAGAACAGCTCTCAGAGGGAGACTATGCACGATTACAGCAAGTTGACCCCATCTTGCTTAAGGATGATCCTCAACAAGCTGCTGCTCAGACGGGTTTTGCACCAATTCAGCCTCTGGCGATGCCACAAGCTTTGCCTCTGGCAGCAGGTTCCTTACCTCCAGGGTCCATCGCAAACCTTACAGAACTGCAAGGTGTTATAGTTGGACAGCCAGTATTGGGCCAAGCACAACTAGCAGGGCTGGGGCAAGGAATACTGACAGAAACACAGCAAGGGTTAATGGTAGCCAGCCCTGCTCAGACCCTCAATGACACGCTGGATGACATCATGGCAGGTGGGTTTATATTGTTATGAGCAGGTATAATATTTACTTAACCAGTTGAGGGTATGTCAACTTCTTTGTGTATGTGCGTGTGTGTGTGTGTATGTATTCCTGCTAGCTCTACAGTGAGTACTGCTAGTCTGCTGATCCCTTTCTTTAGAATTTCAGAGACGTAGCCATAACTTTTTAATTTCCAGGGTTGACTTCCCTTTTGTTGTGCTAACTGGTGCCTGTTTGTCAGGTTGGTATATCAGAAGTAACATTTSTGTCTTTGTAGTTTGGGATTTAACAGTTACATTTCAGCCTGTTTGTAGCTCTGGAGCAACACCCTGACAATACTGGTTGTCAGTACTTTGGACTAGTTACCTGAGAACTGAACTGGAGAACTCAAGAGTAGGCTTTGAGCAACTCTAGCCCCACACCAAGTCTGCATTTTGGAATGAACCTGTAGGCTTGTCATTTGTGAGACCTACTGTAGTTGACCTTGTATATTCTTCCTGTTGGAAATGTTTACCTCCCTTTTTTGAGGAAGGGGGAAAAAAACAAAAAAGCTGATACTATGATTTCCAAAAAGATATGCCCATTAAAATAGCTTTTTTGCCGATTAAAATAAGCTTAGCTTTATGAAAATTCTTAACATTCAGTGTGGAGATTTTTTTTACCTGTGTTGACTGGGTACTGTAGGGCCTTTAAAAGTAGTAAGAGAAGATAATGAAAGGAGRTTTTGAATACACTAGGAAATGTGAGCTGGAAGTATTTTTCTTTACACATGCTTTAGCTGCATTTTGTCCACTGCTGCTCTTGTTAAAGTAGTAATTGAAWTGCTTATTATGAATACTAAACTGAATACAGACTTATTGCTAACAAATGTTTAAAAATTAGGTCTTTCAATCAAAGTAAAATTTGATGTGGTGGTCTTTATTAAGCTGATGAACTTATATTTTTGAAAGTGTCAACCATCTTGACAAGTCCCACTTAAAAAGCATGTTGGAATGTGAGGGACGTGTTGGAGGAAAGATCTTGAACGTTTTAGTCTAGAGGTGCGTAGTTGYGGAGCTTGCCCTCTCTGTACTACAGGAGTTAGGGCAGTACATTACCAGTGCAGAGTGAATAGAGGACTTGAGACTGTTCAAGTACTGAGTGGTGATAGTTTAAAATACTGTGAAGAATGTTTTTAGAACTTATTGAAATCAGGCAGCTCCTAAGTAGCATCATGTTCAGGCCCAGCCGTCTTTAAAGATAACAGTTTTATGGGAGTTTAAGAGATTTTCTTCTGAAAATCAGTGTGGTGTTAAGGAGTTGAAGCCTAGACAAACAGATTGGAAACTGTCAGTTAAGAAAAAAACAAACAAAAAAACTTGATGCATGAGAAAGTAGATGATAAAACCAATTCCGTCGTAATTGTGTGCATTAGTGGTGAAGATTTCTCTTGTAGATTTGCTGGAATACGTGTCTATCAGCTACTGGATACAACAGCTGGAATGAATATAACTAATGATTAGTTATGTGTGTACAATACCCTTAAACTATGTTAAAAACAATTTAGTTTTACTAAAAAGCACTTATGCGTTTAACTGCATTTAACGTTGTGAATGTCTGATTCTTTCTTAGGTCAGATGGCACATACGCTGATACTTGTGCATGCTTTTTGGAAAGCTCAGATATTTGCAGTGTATGTTTAAGTGACTGTTTTGGTACTTCTCAACCCCAGTTCTTAGTGAGTATGTGTGCACACGTGTGATTTGGAAGGAAGTTTAGATGATGCATATGGAAGGCTTTTGTGTTAAGTCGGTTAAAAGCTGTACAGATGCAGTTCCATCTCAGCTACTATTCTATTAAGTGGCTAATTTTAATCTTTTGAAATGAGAGCAGAGATGGGTGTGACTGTATAACCTAGGATCAAGCTTGAAACTCTACTTTGAAAGGAGGTGAAATTGGCTCAACACAGCATAAAATATTTTAGTGGAAGCTTAAATATTTTGACAGTAGCTTCATGCTCTGCTTAGCTGGGAACCTTGTAGTGTATCCCCACTGATTTAATTCTCAGTTCCTGAGCTGACTTGAGTTCGGTTCCATCACACATCTGTGGCTTGCAGCATATAGTGAATTTGCACCACTTTCAAGACCCGAGCTGTACCTTGACTGTGCAAACTTTAGATAAAGTTTATACCTGTATTTAGTTCATTACAAATGATTAGTTTAATTMTCCCATTTTAAGTAATACTTATAACAAGTGAAGCATGCAACAGTTGATATTTGATCAAAAATGCTGTACTGATGTAATATGCCAGTATTGCTGTAGTAACAGTGCTCTGTTGCTAAACAAACTGTGAGTGTGAGTCCCTGTTACTAGTGATGATAACAGATGTTCAGTGCTTTGCAGAATTTGCCTGAAAATGTGATGAGGGAATGTATAGAATTGAGGGTTTGGTGGGTGTGTGGTTGGTGGGGTTTTTTTGTTGKTGKGGTTTTTTTCTGTTCTTTTTTGAAAGAAATAGGACTAGTTGTAGAAGTAACCTCTCAGTTGCAATGAAGGGTTCCTTTTTGATTCGTGTTGGGAATTGATGACAAGCATTGAGTTCGCTCTTACTTCAGATGCTTGGCAAATGCTCGTCTTGCTGTGAAGCCAGTAAATAAAAGCCTTTCTCTGACCATGGAAAAGAGTTGGTTATGTAATTCTTGACTGGAAATACTGTATATGTTGCATGATGGCTTAAAGATGGAAAAAAACTCCCTATTTTTAGTAGTAAAATTCTGTTAAAGTAATTACTTCTGAAGTGCAAATGTCTGGTAACAGAACCTCATAAGTAATTTGAACAATCTTGAGGTACTTTGATTTCTGGAAGTAGTCTTGTGAGATGAGTTGGTTTTGGTAACTGTCTACATAGGGTCAGGTCTCATCCTCTCATGTATCAAAGTGCTTCCCAGGAAAAATAGCAACAGAGAACTGACATCACAGTCACAAATTGTGAAGTTCTGTCCCATTTATAACCCGTGCGAGTATCCCAGAGTTATAAGTCTTGGCAATGGCTATGCTGCTCTTGCAAATTGGTGGTAGAAGCATTTGGACTCTTTCAGACTATTAAGACTCCTGTCTTTTGGTTGTTAAATGTGCAGCCCATTTGAACACAAGCTGAAGGGGTGATAGTCCATCCTTCAGACTGACACTTTAAACGAGGGAATATGTAAAAAGATCTAAACYAGCACGTACGTTCAGTTAACAAAAGATCATGGATGAGGTGGTGTTTTCAGGCTTCACTAGTGGAACTGTTAATATGTAGAAGYGATACTGTGCATGTGTTTGAATACAAAACATCACTTTTACATTTCTAATTCAAGGCATGCCCTACATCTGTATTGATTTGTAAGTACATGTGGCAGGAGTGTAGCTTCTAATAACTACATAGTACAAAGAACCTGTGGTATAGCATACTGGGACAGGGACAAAAGAAGTGAATGTGTAAAACAAAGCCTTTTGAGTTGTGTTAAAACACCTTGAGAAAAGCTGAGGAATCTGATACATTTCTTTGAACATATTCTTTCTGTCCCTCATCTTGGCCTATTGTAATATAGTGTGAAACTGTCCTTAGATGTCTCCTGTTGATGCTAAAGGAGACATGGAGTAAATGTATAAGAACAATACTGTGCACTCAAGTGTACAGCACTGGTGAGAAGCTTAGTAATGGTCAATATACAGATTAAAAAGGATTATAAAAGGATTACATGTCTATGACATGTTGCGCTTGTTGAAAATACTAACTACCTAAGGAAGCAACCAACGTAAATATCCCACGCCACTACACGTTCATTTTCAAAATATCAGTCTCTTTTCCAGATAAGCTTTTTAATTTAGGACTTAGTGGAGGAGGAGAACACGGTTTGGGCAAATGTTATATGTATGTTGTGTTTTTGTGCAGGTTTCAAATTTGTCAGCTTGCCTGTTTTTGTTCATCCCCAATATAAGAGAGGCATTTGTAAATTAGGAGCTTATTTCTGAGTGGCGGGGACTGCTGGGAGAAGGCAACATATGTGACCTGTCCTTTTTTCTTAGGTTAAGCTAAAGGAAAGTTGAGGTCTCCAGAAAGAATCCGATATAAGCAACAAGTTGTGGTCCTAATGACAGTAAACAAAACTGAATGCGTAATATCCAAACAAATGCAAAAGACTTAGCTATAGTATTCAAGTGTTGCTTAGATGTAGTGTGTTTCAACAAATGAGCTTTTGGAGGCTTTACCTTATATCTTAGCATTATTAAGACTTGTAGCTTGCCCCGTACCCAGGCACGTATATATTGAAATAGCCTATGTGTAAGGCCGTTTGGAAGAGTTCTGTGTCCGAGACTTGCAATAGACCACCTGCAAAACCTATTGGAGTAGGTAGTGGGGCAGGGAAGGTAAAGCTTTGACTGTCAGTGCACGTAGGTTGTTAACGGATGATTTAACTTGGTTATTCTTTTCACTGCTTGAGAATGCTGTGGAAGACCTTCTGGCTTGTTGAAAACTTGTAATATTGGTCTTTGTTCACTGCCCTTTGAATGTTCATTTAAAAATTTGAACTATGCTCAGGTGGTGATATTTAAAGAAATATGATGGAAGAGATTAGACATGCTGCTTTATTTTTTGAATTTTTCAGTGAAATGTGCTGTAATGATATGAATGTATTTGTGAATTATTTTTGAAGAACACTTTAGAAAGATTTAATGTGAGAGCTGTAAGTCAGCATGTGTGTTCATAGTGTCCTTGGTAAGCATGCATAAAACCGTTCGTACATGAGTTTTAAGCTACTTAAACGTTCTCTTTGAACTTCTAGAAAAAGAATCAATTCAAGTGTTTGCTTTTCTAGTCTTTGCAAACTGCTTGTTATGACTATGTGGGTCGAGGGGAGCAAGAGTTGAAACTGAAAATTTCCTTTTGTCCTGTATGAAAMCAATTTCAAAGTTTTTTTTGATTATATTTCTCTGCAAGAAGAATAARGAGCCAGACCAGTTAGAATTAGATGACCCTCCATACGTAATTTGGGTGTAATCTTTGCTTAGTTCTCTTCTATGCAGAACTCCCCTAAGCAGTGTTTTTTGTTGACCTGATGTCAGACTGCCTTGGTTCAACTTTTCTATATTTCTTTTAGTTCATACCTAGCATGACTTTTTTGTAAGATGAAAGTGACCCTTAAAGGACCTTTGCTATAAATGACTGAGAAAGGATGGATCTGGTGTTGGCCTAAATCTCTTGATTTTAGGTATAAACTTAAGCATAGTGTTGTAAATTGGTCTATTTTTATTTCCTTTTAGCTAGCTTCCTAGCTTCCTTGATGGGATTTGTCATACGAAGTCCAGAAATGAAATTAGTAACAGAATAAAAGTATAGCTGCTTTGTCAAGGGAGGGACTACACAGCTTGGTAGTGTGTTACAAGGAAAATTTTGTAGCATCTGGTCAGAAAGTTACCAGTTCTAACTGAATATATGTGCTAAATATCCAGGGCTGGTAGTTTGGGACGCTAGCTCATTTGAAAATTAAACAGAGCTCAAAAGCTGGAGAGAGGGGGACGTTATTTTGATGCTCTACAGAGTTACTCTGTGTTGTATATTGGATGARCATTGACAGTGTGGAAACTTTCTTTTATTTTGCAGTTAAATGTGCTTTTGTGAATTTGACAGGAGAAATGCACAGTACTTCACTCTTTCCTCTGCTGATCACACCTGATAAATACCTGTACAAATATTGGAGAGAAAGCAGGAAGAACAACGTGGAATTCCTTTGCAGAGGGAGGGGTGGGAGGAAAAAAATGGAATTTATTTTTCAAAGTCTATTAGCATCAAATTTGCTCTGTACTTGTAAATATTCTACATATCAAATGAATTTCAGGCAAGTACTGCAGTCCGAGTGCTAACCTTTGTCATGTTGATACATTGTCACCACCTGTAAAATGGTATTACCTTTTTGCTTATTGTTATTAACATCCTTCACTGAAGTCTCTGCAAAATGGCTGATGCGAAGCTTCTACTTTTCTGATCTGAACGAATTGTGCTGTGTTCATCCTGACACCCTCCCCCCCCCAATTGCTGCTGCTTTTGGTGTGATGTTTTGGAGGAGGAGGCTGGACAGACTGATATGAGACTCTGAGCAGTTTAATAAAAAGGGCATAGGTACCCGTTGATTCTACTYGTGCTATGGTCCTGCCTCAAAGTGTTGAACCTCAAGTCCAAATAATGACTACTGACTTGTAGGAAAGATTTTGTTCAAAGACTTTTTTTGTGATGACTTTTAGAAAATATGCCAGTTTGATACTTACTTATTTTTTGACCTAACAATGTTTAGCTGTTCACAGTTATTAAGCTCAAAGATTTAAAAKTTTAAAAATAGGGTTAAGTGTGTGAAAATATGTATTTGTGTGAAATGACAATTTAGGGAGTTCTGTCAATCTTAATGGCCACTTATTGTGATGTTAAATACTGGAAACTTTTACTAAGTATAGCTATTCTGTTCAACAGCAGTGAGTGGAAGAGCATCTGCAATGTCAAACACTCCTACCCACAGCATTGCAACTTCTGTCTCCCAACCTCAGACGCCAACTCCAAGTCCTATCATTTCTCCTTCAGCCATGCTACCAATCTACCCTGCTATAGATATTGATGCACAGGTAAGCCTGAAATCGTCACCACAGCACAGATGAGTGAAGGTATTTTTCCTTCTGCATCATGAATAACTGATTGATAATAAACAGCTCTGTTGTATAATGTGTTTGATGGTTTTAGAAAGCCTGTGCAAAGCCCTATAGAGTTGTAACCTACCTTCCTCAGTGCAGTAGCTAAACAAAAGAGAAGGTCTTTGAATGACTGAATGCTTTAGTTTTTAACTTCTTAATTGTCTGTGCGATTACAGGAAACAGCAAACCCATTTTCTGACAGAACTTAAACATTTCTTGGCCTGGTTTCTTAAGACAGTGATGATGCTGAAGAAAGTGCCTGTTTAAGTTACCGGCTAATGACAACCAGACATGACAAAAATATGAAAGCATTAAAACTATTTGTGCAATTTTTTTAACAAGAGGAAGTAATGCAGACTCTTCTCTCCACTGAGGGAAAAGYGTATCTTCATTGAAAATGGTTTTTTAAAATGGATAATTGTTGTTGATCTGTAGCTGGCCATCAGAAAATGCATATATATACTAATGTGTATATGTGCACAGATCTATACTATACATAACATGGCTGGTTTTTGTCTGACTGAGATATTGCATACAGGCTGGAGAAGAGGGAGGGACTTTTGCAGAGAAAGGGAGAGAAATCTCTGGGAAACCAGTCTTAGTTCTGCTGTTCTTGACACTTGCTCAGTTTTGGCTATAACTGTATGCAGGAACTGTTTCCATAGCCCAATGGGTTTAAGGAAGTTGTTGTTTTATTTGGTCACTATGCTAYAGCTAATTATGACAGTCCTTCAAAATCTTCCAGGTAAGCTGCTGGTCAATTAACTGGGCCCTGGCAAGAATAAAAATGTGTTGCTGCTCTACCATACTTGCTTGAGAAGTAGAACCCTGTTTTTCATTCAAGTTCGTAAGATGATTGTGTGGTGATCAGTAGACATTCCTAAGCTTATGGAAGCTTTTTTTGGTCACAGATGGAATTGCATGTAGACTACTCTGCAGTATCACCAGAGACTGTGTGTTATAAAGGAAATACCATACAAAACAAGATAATTATGTTTCTTTCAGACTGAGAGTAATCATGACACAGCATTGACACTTGCTTGTGCTGGTGGCCATGAAGAACTAGTACAAACACTGCTGGAGAGAGGAGCTAATATTGAACATAGGGACAAGAAAGGTAGGTAACCCAGTATGCTGACATGGGCCCACTTTGGACTTTCATTGTAGCACAGTGAATCAAGTTCTTACATCAAATTTTTAGACCTCTTGGTGGTTTAATTTTTATTGTTTAAACTGAAGTTGTGACTGTAGACTATTCAAATCTCCTTTCTCGTTCCAGGATTTACTCCACTTATTTTGGCTGCTACAGCAGGCCACGTGGGCGTTGTTGAAATCTTACTGGACAATGGAGCTGATATCGAAGCCCAGTCAGAGAGAACCAAGGACACTCCTTTGTCTTTGGCTTGCTCAGGAGGGAGGCAAGAGGTGAAGTAGAACTTAAGTCTTCAAAACAGATTGTAGATTATATACTGTGTCAATATACCAGAACGATCTTCCAGGAAAAATTAGACTAACAGTAATGGTGCTGTCTCAAGATGTTTTTCAAAAAGAATGTAGAGGCATAACTTAGAAAAACATTTTTTACGTTTTATATTGCAGAATGCCATATGTATGTGTGGGTTTTTTTGCTTTTGTAAAGCTGGATGAAAGCTGCACAACGGATCTAGTGACTGCAGTCACATTACTGGCCAGTTTTGGGCCATTTTACCAGCTTAGTTTGGTACAGATCTGAAAGTGAACTCTGACTCTTTTGCAGTGTCATTTCATTAAAAGAAGGTTACATTCAAACTCTGGACATAAGGACAATCTAGTGATCACAGCAATGTACAAATGTGTGTAGATGTTCTCTGAAATGCAAGAGATTCAGACTGTCTATTAAGGGTTTGGGGAGGGAAGACAGGGCACATCTGGGAGGTAAGTGAGGCTTCCGATACCTAGGATAGCCTGTACTCCATTTTGCTGAATGGGAGAAAAGGGATTTAAAACAGGTACTGAGRTGTTACTGTGGTTGTCTTATTTCTGCTTTGATGTTGCGTGAAGCAATGTTGGATTGGATGTTACAGTTTTAGGAATAAATTATTCTGTATGAAACTGGTGTGAGACACCTAATGGTTAGGCCACTGCTTTATACAGACATGCTATGTTTCTCCACTTACATAATTTTCAGCTAACCTCAAATTTATTTTATGCCTACAACAAACTCTTCTGAAGTGCCTGTGAAACTGTAGACATAATATGGTAGCATAGTGTTCATACTTAGGGCAAGCCGTCATTGAGACATGGATCAGCGCCTTATGGGAGCCAGGAGGGTTTTCTCATATATTGTGTGTACACCATAGAGTATTAAAGTATTGTAAATCACTTCAGTGTCTCTGACTTAAAACACTGTGGTGGTGTCATGTCCTCACCCCCCCCCATGATTAACCAGAAATACCTGTAAGGGATGTCTTTGAGTATACTGTGAAATACTGTATTCTGTGAACTGATTACAAAATCCATGTGGGTGTTTTTCTAATGATTTGTACAAATCTAAGCATATATTTCTGCTAATGCTTTTATGGTTCAGGTTGCAAAGGCCACACTTGGAGTGTAACCTATGAAATCAGGTGTAAGATTTCCTTCCTCTGTCCATGGCCAGTTGGAAATAAATGAAAGGAGACAGCTCTCCCACTTGTGCAGGTTGTCTTAAGTGATACTGTGGCTTTTGAAAGATGACAGACTATTTCACTGGACAAAATTTTACTAAGAACTTCTAGCTGTCTTGGCCTGTTTCTTAGTGTCATTCAGAAGGTACCAGGTATCTGTTTTAGTTGCAAATGACAATTACATGCTTTCATGTGAAAGGAGAAGACCTGCTTTTCAGGCAGGTTGTTGTGGCCCACAACCTCATACTGTAAAGGTAAAGTTATGCTCGTTCTTTCAGGTAGCTGATTGATTTGCATGTATTTCTTTGTGGAAACTAGCAGCTGTGTCGTAGTGGGCTTCGGGGCAGACAGGAAAATGTTTTTTCCAAACAGTGTGTAATGCAGATGTGGGAAGTGTGGGGCAATGTCTGTCCTGTGATCTCAAGGCAAAAAATTCTAATTGAAAAGCCCTTAGCTTCAACTGACTGGAGCCAATCTAAATATGCTTTAAACTTCAAAATGTGAATCTGAGGCAAATGAAGTATTGCATCAGAGATGACACTATTGGGCTTTTGTCTTTAGAATTCATTTTTGATTTGTATGTTCCCAGAAAACATACAAATCATAGTTCTGCAGGACTGTAAACTTCATGTAGAATATAGGAAGATGTGAAATACTTGGGTTGTAAATTAATTGATAAGGAAGGCCTACTCTAAGAAATACTAGGAATTGTTTTGTTTTCTTACTGTACAAAGAAAACCATCAGTGGTGCAAATATATTCTCTGCTGGCTCATGTGTGTGTTTTGTGTAGAGGCAATGGGGGCACAGTATCAGTTCTCTGTGCAGTCTGATCCAGTGGTGTAAATAGCAACATAACATAAAAGCATGCAACTGCTTCCTTGATTTGCTCCAACACCTTGGTTTGAAGTAAGTTTTTAACTTGATAAAGAATTGAGCACTAAAATGGGAGAGAACAAAAAGCAAGAGTACTCTTTATACTTAATTCAAACCAAACCTGTTTTTTTAGCAGTCTTAATGACTGAAATACTCATAAATCCATCTTGGTTTTCTGGCTGTCGTGTATAATTTGCTATGAACCTTATAAGTGTGCTAATGAATAGTCATGACTGATATGAAAGCTAGTGTCATCACAGTTTTGGAAATGTCATTGCAACCTCATGGATTTGTAGAAGTGTGAGAGTATGGTGAAACAACCAAGTAAAATGGCTTCTTTGTTTCTGTTGGAAGATGTCAGTGGTATATTTGGACTTCATAAACATTTACTGCGGACGGATCTGCAAATTTGGGAAAAAAAATAAATGTTCTTTAAACTGCAGGTGGTGGAGTTGTTGCTAGCTCGAGGGGCAAACAAAGAGCACAGGAACGTTTCTGATTACACACCTTTAAGTCTTGCTGCTTCTGGTGGATATGTGAACATTATCAAGATTCTGCTAAATGCTGGAGCAGAAATCAATTCCAGGCAAGTTCCCTTTTCACTCTTCTCATGTTTTTGTAGTCTTCTGGGTTTTGACCTTTTTTAAAGGGTTTTAGTGACTAAGTGGAACGAAAGCTTACTACTACATGGTCACAAGTGATAAGAAATAAGACCCTAGTCTTATTTCTGGGAAGTTTCTTTCCCTCCAAGTGGAAACTGACAGCAGTGTTAACTTCTGTCTCCTTCTCTGTATTTCTGTAACTTCCATAACTTTTTTTCTTCGTCCTACTGTCACTTGTCTTTGGTCAAAGATAGAAATCCTTCTTGCCCTGGTTAGCCTAGTAGTTGAAATCAGTCTTGGTTGCATGAAGAGTGCCCCCTCTGTTTTTTCACTGTATAGCTTAATAAAAGCTTTTTCAAAGAGTGTGCATTTGTGTTGGTGTGTGTAATATTTTATCCACCTATTGGGAGAGGTGAACAACCTAATTTATGCACAATACAAGTGAAAAAGTCTTAAGCAAATAGTGTCCCCTCATAAGGGATGCCTTCAAATCTACCATGGTTAAAAGGAAGCATGTGTAATGGCTATGAGAAGAATTATTAGTCTTAGGTACCCATTCAAAACCRTTTGAAGTTTTGGTAAGAGTTTAAGTGTTTTTGAATACTCTGCCTTCATAAGTGTTAAGTCATTGCATAAATGTGATTATGACTAAAGAATTATTTTTTTTCTTTTCCAGAACTGGTAGCAAATTGGGCATTTCTCCCTTAATGTTGGCAGCCATGAATGGGCACACTGCTGCTGTCAAGCTATTACTGGACATGGGCTCTGACATAAATGCCCAGATAGAGACCAATAGGAATACAGCGCTGACTTTAGCTTGTTTCCAAGGGAGAACTGAAGTGGTTAGCTTACTCCTTGACAGAAAAGCTAATGTGGAGCACAGAGCTAAGGTAAGGAGTAAAGAGTTGAAAAATGTACCTAAAAGCTGTTTGTCAGGCATGATCTCTGTGTGATTATCATAAAACTTACTTTTGATCTGTGCATTTCCTTTGGAAGCTAACTGAACAAGTTAAAGTCTGTCATGGATCAAATGCCTATTTCTGAAGCTGTTTAGAGAAAGTATATTTTAAAGAAAAACTGTGGCTGTATTTAGAGGCTGGTATATTCATGTGCTTATACAGTTCTTCAGACCAGAAGYTTTTGCCTCTGAAGCCTTCCTTAATCTTTAGGTGATTACAAGCATAAGAGTATTGATCCATTAACTTAAAAATACAATGCTTTCATGTATCCAAAATGTAGAGTCTGAATTTCAACCAAGCCTGTGCCCTTGGACTCGCCTCTCCAGTCTGCCTGGCTACTACATCCACAGAAGTAATAAAGAATTGCAATAGGATGTGTATTCTAGGGGCTTTGTATCAGCTGACCCTAGCTATTATAATTGGAGGAAAGGCTTCTTTTAAAGGTAGCTAGAATACTAAAGAAGTGAAGTGACCTGCCGCAGAGGTGGTCGCCTTTATCCTCCTTCACCATTTTTAGTTTTTGACAGAAGTTGAACTCCAAAGGATCTTTAAAGTGCTGATAGCTGTTAGGTCTCTTCCTTGCCAGAGTCTTGTGTTCCCTTGACCTAGCCAGGTGCTTTCTGGGCGTTGTTAGCAGCATCTCTCAATGAAGGTAGGAAACATGATTTGTATTGTCTGTATAGCAACGTGTCTGCTTTGTGGTATTTGCTGCAGTTGGTCCCCACCTCTCTAAGGCTGTTGCAGTTAGTTTGGAGAAACTGTAACAGCAAATGGCTTTGACTTGCCCTTAGTGCTGCACAGCAGCAGAGGCCTGGGGCTTTCCTCTAAGAGCGTGTTCTACCTCCAAAGTGCAGCTCAGTGAAAGCTCTTCTCTAGCTAGCTGAAGTYGATACTCTTCCAAAATGTTGCTTAAGATTTTACAAAAATGGCTAGGTAACAATTTGAGGACATAAGCCAGAACTTGAAATTTGTTCCTGGAAGTTGAAATTGGTTCTGGCTCTTAGGTAGTAAAAGGATAATTGCTTGTTTTTCCTGCTTGCTTGCCTTAGACTGGCCTCACACCGTTAATGGAAGCAGCTTCTGGTGGATATGCAGAAGTGGGTAGAGTTCTGCTGGACAAAGGTGCAGATGTAAATGCTCCTCCGGTACCTTCCTCAAGAGATACRGCTTTAACCATCGCAGCAGACAAAGGGCACTACAAATTCTGTGAGCTGCTTATTAGCAGGTACACATCTGAAGCTATGCTGCTTGAAGAAATATTTTGAATATAGAGCTCTTCTCACAAATCTTTATTTCACAATATACGCTTGGGGAGAGGGGAATTTTTTTATTCCATACTAGGATTGGCTAAGATGATCTCAGGTCTTTTGGATTTGTTAACTTTGSTGATTCTATTTTTATTTATTGAGGGTGACCGCAACATTGTTTAATGTTTGAGTGCTTCCTTTTGCCCAAGTTTGGCTAATTGAGTTTTTTCTAGCTCACTGAATTGTGTGTTTTGGAAATCAGCAATTTCTTGTAAAGTTCACATTTAAGGTAAATGGAGATAACTCTGTCAGTACATATTAGATAAAGTGTCAACTCCTTAAACTAACAGAAGATGTGCATAAAACACATCCATAAAACCCTAATGATGTCATTTTAAAAAAACTTGATCACAATCTACGTTCAGTGCAAAAAAGCTTCCAAAGCAGCTTTTGGATATACAGTCTGATGACAAGTAACAGCRCTGGCTGTTGGCTTGCYGTCAAAACTTCTCAAGTTTTTGCARGTAACTTGCTGTGGAATACTGTGTACTGATGGACAGGAGTTAATGAAGTAATTACTAAAGCTTTAGAGCTAGCTGACAATGTAATTTAGATCTTAATGATCATAGGCTGAGCATAGACTCTTGACAGCATCAGAGAAAGCCAAAAAATACTGTTTCAGAAACTTAAGTGCTCTATGCATGTGTTTCATGTAAAAATGAATATTGAATCAACCAGTTTTGCTTAGATATTGCTTACTTTTGCCAGTCCAGTTGTCACCTGTTACTGAAATATGGTTCAGTGTTTTGACTGAATGTTTGTTTTTGTAGAGGAGCTCATATTGATGTGCGTAACAAGAAGGGGAATACTCCATTGTGGCTTGCAGCAAATGGAGGACATTTAGATGTTGTCCAACTACTAGTTCAAGCTGGAGCAGATGTGGATGCTGCTGATAACAGGAAGATAACTCCTCTTATGGCAGCCTTTCGAAAGGTAGAATGTAAACTTCAGCTTTGGTCTTAATATTGTCTTGATCATAACTGCACAGTTATAATAAATGGAAATAGTTGAGAGAAACTAAATCTTTCAAAATATGCAAACTAATTTTCATACTTGGCACGGAGTCTTCTGAAACAGGCATGTCACCTATGTAATTAATTACTGGATCAAATTCTAGGAGGAGCTTGCTTTATAGGCATTCTTACGGTCTAGTTCTCRTCAATTTGTTGTGAGAAGAGAAAAACGGCAGTGTATGTGGAGAGGGAGAATTTGCAGTAGAACTGGAAATGTGTTGAATATGTGTTGGATTGGAGTCTTATGCAAGAGGGGATGAGCACTTCCCCCCAGCCAAAAAAAAAGAACCCTTTTTAGCCAGGTTTGACTCTTGACATATTGTTCTTTTAAAGTGCTATTGTACTGAAGYTTCAAGTGACTATAGGAAAGTAAAGCTCTAAGTTGTTAGATCCTGGCATTTGAAAACCAATAAAAACAGCAAGTAAGGAAGAAGTACGTAAAAGCATGACTGGAAAGAAAAGGCTGTTTCAATTATAATTATCACAGGAAGTTTCCATGACAGATTAAGAAAGTGAAACTTTCTAAAAAGTCAGTACTGTGATTCTGACTGATCCTATGAAATAAATTTGAAGCGGTTTCATTTCACCATAAACCAAAGTTAGACTGAAACACGCAGGTAGAAAAAGATGAGCTAAGTGGAAGATATGTTTCGCAGTTAGACCCTGTAACTGAGAAGTAGAATTCTGATTTCTCTCACTGTCAGTGTGTGCTATCTTGACAATAGTAACCTTAATTGCTTGTATTTTCTTCATAAAAGCGAGAAAACATSCCATTGCTTAAGAGATGTTAAAGATGGTTCAAAAAATATTTTAAGTATTGACAGCATTATGTGAAGCCATTGAAAAGSAATACTGTGCAAGGAGTACTTGAACTGAAGAGCTGCTTAGGAAAGCAGAAGCAATTAGCCTGGTATGAAATGACCTCTGTCAAATGCTATTTTCAGGGTCATGTAAAAGTGGTGCGCTACCTAGTGAAAGAAGTAAACCAGTTTCCATCAGACTCGGAGTGTATGAGATACATAGCAACAATTACTGATAAGGTAAGTGAGATAACATTTCTGAAGAGGTAATACTGGAACTCAGTTTTAGCACAGGTGTGGTTTTTTTTTACTGGCACTCTGGGCCTTAGGCAAGTGATGGCCTTGGGAATTAACAATAAAAATGCAGAAAATGGGAGAATTTGACCACTGTAACTCTGAAAATGGGAAGTGATCTCCTGGTTAGTTTCCTGAACTATGCTACATCCCTTCCTATTGAGCGTGTTTATACTGAATTTGTGTCCACTTCAGCAGCAAGGCAGAGATAACTGAATAAACTACTTCTGCCAAGAGTGTATGTGAGTTTATGTATGAAGATCCAGAATSTTCTATGAAACTTTGTACAAATAAGTTAAGAAAATACCTAACAGTAAAACAATTAGTTACAGGCTGTTAGATAAACTGTTGATCTTTCCTGTGGAAGTTCAGTTGTATTCAACTGAATACGGAGCACTGGCACAGGTTGCCCAGAGAGGTTGTGGAGTCTCCTTCTCTGGAGATCTTCAAGGCCCRCCTGGATGCAACCCTGCCTAACATGCTCTGGGTGACCCTGCTGAGCAGGGAGGTTGGACTAGATGATCTCCAGAGGTCCCTTCCAGCCTTACCCATTCTGTGGWTCTGTGATTCTGTTCGGTTCATTTTAGTCAAAGATGAGCAGGCAAAAACTATTGAGCAGTAAAAGGAAATAGTAAGAGCAAACTAGTGGAGAAAAGCAGTCTTAGTGATTCTGTCTTTTTGCTGATCTTTTGCACTGCAGAAGACTGAATTGTCTTTTTTTTTTCTTGGGTTCAAGTCGTGATGTGTCTTTTGAGGCTGAACAGTGTGTGTTCTGTTGCCCATCACAATGACCGCTGTCTGACTGTGTGATGCAGGGCACACTATATGTTTCAACATTTACGGCCATGCAATCACATCGGTTTYGGTAGTACCATAATCTTGAAGTACTTCTCAAATATTTAAAAACCCACAATTTTCTTTTTGTGGTATCTCTTTATCTTCATGGCTTGCCTCACCTTTCTGACCCTTCTCCTTTTGTTCCATTAGCTTGTTTTGTCTTAACAGGCATAGGTTCTGAACTGTCTTTGCTCTACAGTTTTTACCACGCAGATTCATTCTTTAGTCTTTACCTATGACTGTGGAATATCAATTTATAGGACTGGACAGGAAGAGGAGCTTACTGGAAGGAAGTTGAAGTTACAGAGAATACGCGAATAGCATAATTGCGTTTAGATATTAACGTCTTAATCAAGGGAAAACTTGTTCCTTCTTACGATGGCACCATATCAGTACAAAATTGTAATTTCATAAGAATAAAATGCTTGTTTTGTGGGACCTTACTGCTTAGAATTTAAAAAGTAGTAAATGCTGTTTTCAGAGTTTACTGACTGTGAGACTAACTTAGTATTAACATGAATGCTAGTACCATTTGAGTATCAGCATGTTCATTTTTCTCCATTAAAATCTGTGCAAGTTGTTGAACAGTGTAAATTGCAGGTATAGGCTTGCAAGTGAACATTTGAACACACAATGTGGGATTTGACTTTTTCTGACTGAGGATTCATGTGCTTTATCATTTTAGGAGATGTTGAAGAAGTGCCATCTATGTATGGAATCAATTGTTCAAGCCAAAGATAGACAGGCTGCTGAGGCAAACAAAAATGCAAGCATTCTTTTAGAGGAACTGGACTTGGAGAAGGCAAGTTGAAAGAGTTTGGAATTACGAATTTTTTGTAAAGTTTAATTTCACATTCCTTCAAGAGTATAAGATCTGTGAAAGTATGTAAAAATACATATATAATTTCAGTTTGCGTATAAGAATTTAGTGTCAAGTTGCTCAAGTAATTTTTGTCATTTACTTCCTGATCAATTGGGTCAAGAAACTTCCATGTAATGGAACGATTCCTCTGTGTAATATTGTATCCCAAAATAATTTTTGCAGAATTTTTTGCTAAGTACATCATAGAYGAGAATTTTTACTATCACATTGAAAAGGATTTTAGATCTAAAAYGTGTTCTATGTTTTTCTTAAATATGAAAATGTATACTAATAATGTTTCTAGAAACCGTAGTACTGTACTGGAAATCTAATAGAAAAATCCAAGGAAAACGTAGTGTCAAATGACACATTTTGTATCYAAATGAGCTTGAAAGTGTTTTGTGCTCCTTTCTTGGATGGAGAGATGAGTATTGTGTGGACAGCACTGCTGCACACATGATTGCTTGAGGAATCCTGAAAACATGTAGGAAACTCTCTGGCTGCTATTGGCTGGTGGCTTTCTTTCATTTTATTTTTTTTTAACACTATCTTCTTGATAACAGGAGCATTTAGAATAGTAACTACATGAAAAYGAGTCACAGGAGAGAATATTTCCCTTCTGTTTTGTTTAAAGAAAGTCTAAAATTGAAGTTCAGCTTCCTAGAGAATGGACAAGGATGCTGTAATGAAGCATTTATGTTTTTAAAATGCATAGGGCATCATTAAATACTATCCAATGTACTTGACTTGTAGCTAAGGGAAGAAAGCAGAAGATTGGCTTTGGCTGCCAAAAGAGAAAAAAGAAAGGAGAAAAGGAGGAAGAAAAAAGAAGAACAGAGACGAAAACTAGAAGAAATTGAAGCAAAAAATAAGGAGAATTTTGAACTTCAAGCTGCTCAGGAGAAAGAAAAGCTAAAACCTGAAGGTGACAGTTCTGTTTTGTAAAACAGTCTGGGTATTTACTACTAGTATTAGAAATAACTTTTCTTGTCAAAACTTAAACCTTTCATATGCCACACTGAGTTTTCCTTTTTGTCTACCTTTTCTATTAAATCCCTAGATCAGCATGATGGTTTGTCTGTGGCATCCTGCTGTGGTGAGGGGCTGTTACCAGCAGCTTTGCAGTGGCAGTTATGGGTTAACTAATCACAGAGAGGGTTTGGGCATGTTCTCTCTTCAAGGTCCCAGGATCCCAGTACTTAAAACTTAGACAATCATTTTTTTTGCCTCATACCAAAATTACAATAATCATCAGTTGAGAAAATTGCAGCATTGGATTCCAAACAAATATCCATCTCTTCTYGCTCAAAGGGCTGAAACCTGACCCTTTTAAGGTAATGAGTTTCATCTCATGTGGTGTATGGAGAAATGGATTTTCACTGCGTGTTCACTCATTCTCATATGCTAAAACAAAGGGAATGCATGYGGTAAATCATCTTGATCTGTTGTTTCATATACTTGTTTGTCTCCTAAATACTTATGTCTGCCTTTCTGTGCCTATGTTACCTTGCAACCAACACAGTAGCAATTTAAGAATGAACTTTTAGATGACTATTTTCATAAGCAATGGAAGAGACTACATGGTACCAGAGGTAATACTTTTACAAAGTSCATATCGTTAGTGGTTCTGCTTGTTTCTTGAGGTCTTTTGAGACTCAGCATTTTTAAAGTTACTGATATGAGAGATGAGACTTGGAAAACCAAACCAGACAAACTTCCTTAAGCCAGATAAATAATGCTGATTTTTTTCCCCCTCTTCCATCAGATGATCCTGAGGTCCCAATGGAGCCTCCTAGTGCTACCACCACAACCACCATAGGTATATCTGCAACTTGGACAACTTTAGCAGGTTCCCATGGGAAAAGGAATAATACCATCACCACAACAAGCTCCAAAAGAAAAAACAGGAAAAACAAAGTCACCCCTGATAATGTTCAGATTATATTTGATGATCAACTGCCCATTTCCTATGGCCAACCAGAAAAAGTRAATGGTGAATCTAAGAGCAGCAGTACTAGTGAAAGCGGCGACAGTGACAACATGAGGATTTCCAGCTGTAGCGATGAAAGCAGCAATAGTAACAGCAGCCACAAAAGTGACAATCATTCTTCCACAGCYGTTACTAACGCACAGAGCAACAAAAAACAACCGTCAGTTCTTGTCACTTGTCCGAAGGATGAGAGGAAAGCAGTTACTGCCAAATCATCCATAAAGTAAGTTTCTGTGGCTGTGCATGCCTGTTCAAGGTATTTGCTCCAGATCTGAAAGCTGCACCCCTGTCTGCGTGGAGAGATGTGGTTAAATCATCTGTTAGGAGTGGATGAAACCCTGTGTCCTTGTTGCTGTTTGTTATGTGAGGAGCATAAACATTGTTGCAGTATGAACTTCAGTGCAATAGTCTCAGAAGCAGGAGTCAGATCCATGAAATTAGGGGATTGTGGCATATTTTGAGGTGTAAACATCCCAATTCAAGTAGTCTCTTAATATAATGCATTTCTACTTTTCAAGTCAGCTATGTTTTGGTTTTTGTTTCTTCGCTTTTTTGGTCTTGCCCAAAACTACTCATTGTTTCACTTTAAAAGGATTGACCTGGAGGCAGTCTGTAAGTACTTCCCTTTGGAAGAGTCAGCATTGTGGTAATGTGGTTAATGGAGCTATTTGGAGATCTCTGTGCTATCTCTAGAACSCAAACCAATTTGGAGGTACAACTTAGATGCGCGCAACCTTTTTAACATCTGGTGTGCAGTACTTTTGGGACATGATATACAATTTTTTTCCCTGTATGGGTATTTCAGGACATGGYATCTAACACTGAGCTGACTCCACATTCCCTGTGCAGTACTGTTGTGATGACAGCTGTGTTGAGCAGGAGCAATTTTTCCTTTGGCAATGCCAGCTCCTCAAATGYCAATATCATTCAAGTGTTCAGGAACAATGTTGCTATTCTGTAGTGGGTGGTGTGTTGATACCATATTCAGGCTTTACAGATATCAGGTGAGCCTTTTGGATATTTCTAGATGAGGCGATGCATACCTTCTTTTATCTAATTTTAGCATTAATGTAGCTTGTCAGTTCTGATTTTGGAGTGTTCATTGCACTGAAGAGAAAACAGTTGGGGGGGAAGTAGGCTAAGTGGAAATCTTTTTTTTTTTTTTTCCCCATGACTCTGTATTTACAGCATTTAATTTCTTTTAAAGGTTGTCTGAAGTTATCAGTGAAGTGACAAGTAACTCCTTGTCTACCTGCACAAAATCTGGCCCTTCTCCCCTTTCTTCTCCAAATGGAAAGCTGACCATTGCTAGCCCTAAACGTGGTCAGAAAAGGGAAGAAGGATGGAAAGAGGTTGTAAGAAGGTAAGCAAAATATTCTTCCAATTTCCCCCTTTTTCTATATCACGTCTCAAGGACTGCTGTAACTTKAGTGTAGTTGTTCTTGCAGTTAGCAAATGTAATTCTTCCCTAGTGGATGTGATAATTTTCACAAACTCACTGTTGCATAGGTTGAATCTGTATAATGTTTTTTGTCTAATCTACCTGTTGCCTCATGCTATGGAAGTGTTCCCTAGATATTTTTTTCTGTTTTACTTAGATCCAAGAAGGTTTCTGTTCCATCAACTGTCATTTCCAGAGTCATTGGCAGAGGAGGGTGTAACATCAATGCTATACGTGAGTGCACAGGAGCACATATAGATATTGACAAACAGAAGGACAAAACTGGAGATCGAATAATAACAATAAGGTAAACAGGCTACTGCTTAATTGACTTGCTTTTGTGGATTGGGTGTGTGTGGTGGTGTTTAGTTTTTGTTTTTTATTTCTAGAAACAGCCACTTTTCCTTTAGGACAGTGAGATAAAGGGAGTGGGGATGCTGAGAAGAACTGCCAATTGGTGTGTCATATTATACAAAAGAAGACTTCTAAGACAAGATGGAGAAGCTTTTTCTACTGCAAGCATAAATGTCATCTGTATGCTTAGATGTGTCTGCCTAAACACGTAGGCATTTAGGGAACTAACTTTTTTTAGAATAGACAGTTGTTTTCTGGGTTAGAAAAGTAACGGTCATCAAGGAGATGCCAAGCTTAGTCTCCTGATAGATCATTTTCATGTCGATGTTAGTTGAGCCTGTCTTCTGTCATACTATGTGGTTGAAGTACTTCTCTAACCTGATAAGTAAACATTTTATACCTTTCCCTTTTCATATCCTTTTATTCTATAGAGGTGGCACTGAATCAACAAGACAGGCAACGCAGCTAATCAACGCGTTGATTAAAGATCCAGATAAGGAAATTGATGAACTTATTCCAAAGAACCGCTTGAAAAGTTCTGCTGCAAACTCCAAAATAGGGTCATCAGCACCTGCCACAACTACAGCTGCTAACAGTTCTCTTGTGGGGATCAAAGTAACCACTGTAGCTGCTTCATCAACATCTCAGACTGCCTCTGCACTCACTGTGCCTGCAATTTCTTCAGCATCCACTCACAAAACCATTAAGAATCCAGTGAATAATGTGCGGCCTGGCTTCCAAGTTTCTCTTCCATTAGCATATCCTCCTCCGCAGTTTGCACATGCTTTACTTGCTGCTCAGACTTTCCAGCAAATCCGTCCACCTCGATTGCCCATGACCCACTTCGGAGGCACTTTCCCACCAGCTCAGTCCACTTGGGGTCCGTTTCCTGTTAGGCCTTTGAGCCCTGCAAGAGCTACCAACTCACCTAAACCTCACATGGTGCCTCGCCATAACAGTCAGAACAGCAGTGGTTCTCAGGTGAATTCAGCAAGTTCTTTGACAACTAGTCCAACAACTACAACAARTTCAGTGTCTTCTACTGTGCCTGGTTCTTCTACAAATGGCAGCCCAAGTTCACCTTCGGTCAGAAGGCAGCTTTTTGTCACAGTTGTGAAGACTTCAAATGCCACAACMACCACAGTGACAACCACAGCAAGTAACACCAGCACAGCGCCTACGAATGCCACGTATCCAGTTCCTACTGCCAAAGAACACTACCCTGCATCTTCCCCATCATCTCCTTCTCCTCCTGCRCAGCCAGTAGGTGCTTCTAGAAACAGTCCTTCAGACTGTGCAGCCACCTCTCCAAATAAAGTTGGACCTTCATCCGATCAGGAAGTGAGTAGTCCGCCAGTAGTGGAAACAAGCARCTCAGCCAGCAGTAGGCAGCCCAGTGTTGGTTCTGGGAGTTCCTCTGTGCACCCTGGTCATCAGCAGTCTCCAGGAGCTCCTCTGCAAGAGGCAAGGCCTCCTCTTCAGCAACCTCAGGTTCCTGCACCAGATCCTCGAATGGTCGTGCCTCCAAATTTAGCAGCAACAAGCTCATCTGCCCCTGTGGCAGGTCCAACAAATGCCCCAATGACCTATCCCATGTCTCAGACGTCAATGGGGTCTTCTCAGCCTGCAGCTAAGATGGAGCCCCCTGCCATCAGGCCACCTGTCCATGGAACTGGTAGTGTCCATAAGAATCCAGCTCCTGTGCAAAATTCTTCTGTTGCAGTCCTCAATGTTAATCACATCAAAAGACCCCACAGTGTTCCTTCTTCAGTGCAGCTTCCTTCTACCTTAAGTACACAAAGTGCTTCTCAAAATTCAGCCCATCCAGCAAACAAGTCTATGGGTACCAATTTCAGTGCTACTTTACCATTTGGACCCTTTAGTACATTGTTTGAAAACAGTCCTACGTCTGCTCATGCCTTTTGGGGTGGTTCTGTCGTTTCATCTCAGACAACGCCAGAATCTATTCTATCAGGAAAGTCTTCGTTTTTGCCAAACTCGGATCCTTTACATCAGTCTGATACTTCCAAAGCCCCTGGTTTTAGGCCACCATTACAGAGGCCAGCTCCAAGTCCCTCAGGTGAGTGTGTGTTTTATGTTCATATCTTAATGTTTTTAACTAATTGCTGCTGCATGTTTGCATTTTGAACTTTCAATACTTTCTGCCTCTGCTTTTGTAGTTGCTAACAGTAAATTCACCTCTGCTCTGAAGTGAAATGCGACTCTAATAAATTTAATCGTTATTTTTGTATCTGTAAGCATAGTTCAGTTCACCTCTTTTCAAGAGTCATCTGTAAAATCCAATAACTATTTGGCAGCTGATGTACTTGATAGTCCACCAGAGGCGTTCTTTTGACATTTCACTCTACTCTTCTGTGATAGCTCAGATAGCGTTTCTTCCTGCTTTCCCTACTACTATCTCTAAACGTTTCACTTTGTGATATCTTGCTGCTTGTGCTTAGACTACAGAAAAATTTGCAGCTTCTTCAAAGTGTTAGGATGATACAAAAAAAATTCCATGTTTTAACATAATGTTAAAGGAGGGATGTATTCTCTGTAGTGTTCAATTTGATCAAAAAGTCCAATTGCACTGATGTGCCAAATCTTACAGCAAGATTTTTAGAAGCTTGCAGGAGGTACAACTCCTACAATCTATGCTGTTTTTAATGAGATCCATGAATTGCTTATCTAGTCTTACGAATAAAGACAAATATAATAGCTTTTTAAAAATTTTGTGAATAACATTTGAGTAATACTTGGGGAACCACCTGTGAAATTTGTCTGATTTGCTGTGCTTCCTATGCACTTATACTTTTTGAACACTCGTATACCGTATCACTTGAATATGTTGAACAGTTTATGAATAACAGTAGCACTCTAATAACAGTGTGACAGCTCAATTCTTTCTGAAGGCTGCAGATGTGAATAGATCAAATTGGAGCTGTCTGTGGAGTCAGAAACTATTATGGTTAGTTCATAGGAAAGTAGCTGCCTAAACCCTGAAGAACTTCAGWAAAAGCTTTTGTCTTCATAAAGGATGATGCAGTGCAGGCAGATGCTCTGCTTTTTCCAGTCTTCTGCCTGCACTAGTGAATAGATTTTTAACTAGAACTACTAATTTTAGTTTTCCCTCATTATCTGAATGAATTTGAGAAAGGTGCAAGTGCAAAAGCCACAGTATTTGAGTGGTAACAAGATTCCTTAATTTCTTTTGTTTCTTAATCTTAGAAGTCATTTTTCCTTTTCTTCATTGAGGACATTAAGAGGAATGTAATTTTTGTTTTTTGGGCATCTCTGCTAAGATGAATTGCTCTTAGAATTGGGCCACTTAGTTACCATTTTTCATAAAATGTTAAAAATGYACTCGAGTTGGAAGAAAACACTTCAAGATTGATCTTGGTGCTTATATGCATATTTTTTTTTCCAGTTAATTAAAACTTGAATGGAGATAGTACAAAAAACTTGAGTATTCTCTGCTATTCTTAGTATGAAATTATACTTTACAAATGTACAGAGCTTAAGTTACAAGTTAWTAAAATGCTGTTATGCTGATAACATGCAGTTAAATTGGAACACAGATTCTGTTCCTTCAATTSATTGTCATTCAAGATATCTGTATGATAACATATGAATTATTCTTGGTTTATCTGCAAGTCTTATCAGTATGCAGCAGTTGTGCTGAGTAAGAAGCTTAAGACTCCCAATTTTCTTCACAAAATCAAAAAAATAAAATCACCAATTGGTTGGGTACAGATAATTTTCCTTTCCTCATTATTTCCCCTTATAATGGAGACCTCTTTACAGAGATGTCTTTATAGAGATTTTTTTCAATAGTGGGAGTCACTTATGCCAATTTCTCCCGTAGGTATTGTCAGTATGGATTCACCCTATGCTTCTGTAACACCTTCTTCTACACACTTGGGTAATTTTGCCTCCAACCTTTCCGGAGGTCAGATATATGCACCTGGGACACCTCTGGGAGGACCACCTGCAGCTGCTAATTTTAACAGACAGCATTTTTCCCCACTTAGTTTATTGCCTCCATGTTCATCAGCATCAAATGGTGAGTTCTAGTCAGTGGGAAACTGGCTGAGAAGCTATTGTATAAATCAAGTGGCCTTGTGTACTGCTTACTCGAAGAAGTTTGCTGCTCTTCCATTCTGACTATTTTTGACTTGGGGCAGGGATGTATTTTAAAACGTGCTGGAGTTCTCTATCTCAATTAACAGTAGACTGATTGCTAAGTCTTGACTCTTTTTTTTTTTTTAACTCTTCTTTGTAATCTTACAAAGAATGTTGTGTTTTGGGGGTTTGTGAAGGTAATATTCCAAGTGTGAGTTGTGTAGATTATGCAATGATGCTTTTACTAAAGCGAGTTAYACACTGATGGTTGGCTAGGTTTTTTGTTACTCTTGAAACTGAATCACGTAATGTGTTCCAGGAGGAAATGCTGAATGYGGGTTCTGGTACCTTCCTTCACTATCAGCCTCTGCAGTTTTGGTTTTGCTAAGTTGTTTTGTGGACATAAGATTCTTAATCCATTGAATACAAARTTATTCAGGGAACAAATTTGTTTGTTTTATTTTACTGGCAATAATGATAATTAAAAAAAAATGTACTGACRAAATAAACAAAAGCAAACATGGGTTTACTTGAGCTATGCTTTTGGATATAAGTCTGAAATGCTATGTCACTGATGGATGGTAATGCTTGGTTACGGTTTTTAGCTGTCTGTTTTGTCAGTTGCACTGCATGTCCAGTAGTTGAGTGTATGATAATCATTTTATGTAAGAAACTAAGTAGATGATGTTTCTGATCTAAAAGTAAAACTGTGCAATTTATCCTAAAGTGTCTGCTGTTTAAATGTAACACTAACAAACTACCCATTCTCATTTGTTTTTTGTGTGACCTGATATAAAACGATAGTTTTATAGTGACTTGAGARGATATCGCTGGTATTACTAAATGCTCTTTTTTTCTTGTAGAATCTCCTGCTCAGTCAGTGTCTTCTGGAGTAAGAGCACAGTCTCCTGCCCCTTCAGCAGTGTCCTTGGGATCAGAAAAACCCAGTAATGTTTCTCAGGACAGAAAAGTTCCTGTTCCAATTGGGACTGAACGATCTGCACGTATTAGACAAACTGGAACTTCTACTCCATCTGTTATTGGGAGCAACTTAGCTGCTCCAGTGGGACATAGTGGTATCTGGTCCTTTGAAGGTATAGGTGGCAATCAAGGTACATAGTGTTGATAAACATCCCTATGCTTGTAGTTTACTGTAATATTTTTTTCCTAACTTTTTCCTTTGGAGCTGAAGGATAGTGCAGAATTGAGTGTGTCTATTGTGAAGATCTGTTTTTAGTGAAGTAATAAATAACAAAGTAATGCCATCTTGTACAGAGGTGGACTGATGGAGGATCAATACCTTTAAGAGGAGGGGAAATGAAGGCTTTCAAAGATCGGACGTGGTTTTCTTTGTGAACACGTGACCATGTACAGTGGAGATTAATACATAATTCATAGCCAGAACTGTTGTTTTTTCCTTGGAATTATACAATTTATATACCATCAACTCTGACATTTTTCCTTTTTTTCTTAATAGATTATATTCTGTGTTTGATTTTCTGCTGTTCTATCCAGTCACCCTGTTTCTTTCACTCACACAAGGATCTTAGCTTTTCTGCAGCCTTTTGGAATTTAGTGTTTAACAAGCACTTTTAATGAATTCTTATCAATGGGATGTTCTATCCACAAATGCTTAAGACTCTAAGATGCAATTTATATTGGACTGATTATTTAAAATTTGACTTTTAGGATGGTRTGATAGTTGAGGTCAGAAGGGACCTGTGGAGGTCATCTCAACCTCCTGTGTAAAACTGAGTCAGCTGTGGAGTCAGATGAAGTTGTTCAGAGCTTTATCCAATCTGAGCTTGAAAATGGCCAAGGAGGGAAACTGTCCAACCTCTCTTGACAATCTGTAGCACTGCTTGACTGAAGAGACAAAACATCTTTAATTTTTAATAGACAAACAGTGCATGTTCCTCTTGTGATGAGAACATGGTCCTGTTTCCCTCCATCTCCTAAATATAACACATCTCCCCAAATACAGAATAGATAGGATATATCCAAAGCTTTTGCCTTCCTCATTTTGTTAATGTTGTTTTCCTGATGTCTTTTTAGTTGTAGGCTATTCGTTTATAGAGCTTTAGAAATTGAATATTTTGAATTAAGCTGGCTAGACATCAAATTTTTCCTTTATCTGTCTTGATTTGTTTTGATAATGTTGCTTCACTTCTAATTTTTGCAGTTAATCTAGCATTTAGATTTTCAGTTTATAAGGGAATTGACTATTTAACTGAAACTCTTGTTGAGAATTAGGATGGATTCAGAAATGTTGATGTATTTCTCTCTGCAGCATGCTCACAAACTCTCCCTCCCTCCCCCGCCCTGTAGTCAAAYTTGCCTTATTTTATTTGGAAAATTGGCTCATTGAATGTTTTGGATGTTAATCATCATAACTGTACAATAGTTGCCTCTAGTGAATTAATGTAATCAGAATATAAGAACACATCTCCAGCTGGTTGTTTCCTGTTTTTGTATGTGAAAAGTACTTCTTTATGTCTGTGTTTATGAAATAGCTCAAGAAAATGGAAATGGAGTGAATTACCTTCGTAGCGTACATGCCCCTTTGCAGCACCACACATGCCGATAATTTAGGGTTTTTGGAGGAGGAAGAGTTACCACAAATAGCGGTTTTATGTTTCAGTTGAAAAAAATTGAAGGCTGCACCTTAGTTGCATGTTATGTTTCAACCCTCTTTGTCACTGCTTGAAGTTCTTGCCTTGGAGTATCTCTCCACGCGGGTGCGGTTTCTGATGTGCTCCATCCCACATGCACAAAGATGTTAATCCAGAGACGTATGGGAATCATAAACTGAGCCATCATCTTCGTAAATGTTCTAGTGCGCAAATRTTTAGGTTGGGAAAATGGTTGATTAATGTGTTATGTGTAACAACATAGAATAACATGTTGCCACGTTGGTGTCTCCATTAGATAAAGTGGACTGGTGTCACAGCGGAATGGGAAGCCACATGATCCACAGGCCCATGTCGGACCCGGGAGTGTTTTCACACCAAGCGATGGAGCGTGACAGTACGGGGATCGTGACGCCTTCTGGTACATTCCATCAGCCTGTACCTGCAGGATACATGGACTTTCCAAAAGTTGGGGTAATGATCCTGTCGCTGCTGATATGCACTTAATGTCCACGTTTGTRTATGAGGCAGATAAACAAATTGAGCTATCGTACACCTGCACTGTTTGGCATGTGTAAGGTAAAGTACTTACCTGCCTTCAAAGTGTTGCAGGAAACCTAGATTTAATAAAAAATGGTGTAATGTTTTCTGAGCTAAGAAAAAAATAAATGCATGGAAGGGAGTGTTTTAGGCTTAAGCTTTCTGTTACTGCTTTTAGATGGAGAATTTCTATAACATGGAGTCCTTTCTGTCATTCTGTATGTGCGGTAATACTAGCATTTACAAATACATACTGATTTTTTTGCTTTTTCCCTTCCTTAAGGGTATGCCTTTCTCCGTGTATGGGAATGCAATGATTCCTCCAGTAGCCCCCATCACAGATGGTACTGGAGGTCCTATATTTAATGGGCCTCATGCTGCTGACCCATCTTGGAACTCGCTGATAAAGATGGTTTCAAATTCCACAGAAAATAATGGGCCTCAGACGGTAATATTTTGATCTTTTTATTTATGGTTTTGTTTTACCTTAACAAATGTGGTCGAGACAAAAACATTCTAGCTGTGAGAAAGCATGAGATGCTTTGTACAATGYTTCCTGGTTTTTGCTTGTTTCTCTAATGAGCTGATAAACTCCCTACTCATTACAGCACTGTGAGTGCTATGTGTGCGTACTGTGACGACTTTTAAGTGTTAGTCATCTCTCCAAAMATAAGCACAAGTTTCCCTGAGAGAAGATCTGCATCAAGCTAGTACAGTTTAACAGACTGTGCTTATAGTTACTTCTGAGAACATAATTGTGCTTAAGAATTGGGAAGTTTCCTTCCAATTGAGTTTAAGAAAGCAACCTACTCTGTAATTAGAATAGACCCATGATGGATTACTATAGATGAGCTTTTTTGATTAGGTGCTGCAGACAAGTCCCAAGACAAAAGATTTTAGGAAAATATACAGTGTAAAACTAAAGATTACTATGATTTGCATCAAGGCAGATCCACAGTTGGGATAAACTAGTCAGTTTGTGAGAGAAGATGTTTATTTGCTGTTAGGTGAGCCTGCCTTTCTGAAAAGGCACTCTAAAGGATTATTATTAGGCTCTAAAAGGTATAATATCTTCACAGTGTTGGGAGTTCATGTGAAAAAGGAGAAAGTAGCTCTTAATGTTTTTAGCAGTTGCTCTGATCTTTCCTGGGTTATAGGTCTTCCCATTAAATAGAACTTAGGTACAGGAATTACATTGTCCTAAACCTCTTGTCTCTGCTCAGACAGGCACTAAAATAATAATAGATCATCAGTAGTTCTTGTGATGTTAAAATCCTGTGTTTATATTTTATTATATGCTGAGCTCTGTGTTAGTGTTGTTAGGTAAAGATATTTCTGGACTTCAGTTTGCTTGGGAGCATCCAAGGAGCAGGCAGGAGCTCCCAGCTGTGGCAGAGCATAAGGGTGTAGCAGAGTAAGTGGTCTGTTATTTAGGCACAACTCATGTATTRTTCTAAAGTGGCTCTTTACCACAGTTTGTCAACTTCTGGTTCAGTGAAAAAAACATGGTCCCCCAAAAGGTTTTACTTTTGTTGCACTCGGGTTTTCCTAGAGCTGGGGTTGGTGGAATGAGTTGGTAAAAACAATTCAGTGTGTCAGAAACCAAATCCTTAATTCTCTGAACTTCCTCAACTAAAGAGCATCAATAGCCTATTGTTCTGAAAACTTGAGGTCTTCAAGTGTTGCCCTTGCAAACGGTCTTGCCCATATGCAAAGTCCTGTCATTTCTCCTGGACAGTGGACCTGGCATGCTTTGAGACCATACTTATTTTCCTTTGTCTTAAGGGATGTATTTTTCCTGCAGAAAGTTAAAATCTGTATTACATCAGTGTTGCTGTGCTGGAGGAATTGTTGTCATAATAGTTTTGATTTCTCTCTTTGGATGGGCTATTAAGGAAAGCARTTGGGCTGGGAGAAAGTATCTTTTGCACTATATGGAAAGGAAGATGTAGACAGAACATGTGGCCAAAGTGGAAAAGCTATAGGCAGAAAGATGAAAAATCTGTTCCATCTTCAAAAGCCCTCTTCTCACATGAATTACAGGAGGAAAAACAAGTCAGGAAATTAACTCAGTGTGGTTTATTGATGATTGATGGTTGCATTGTCTGGCATTGGAATTCATTTCTATGCAGTGGAAACTAAACATTTTGGTGTAATTAGCATTTCTGAAATATTTTGAGTAGCCCAGAAGTATGGTGTTAAATAAAGCTCTCTCTTTCAGGTGTGGACTGGAACTTGGACACCTCACATGAACAGTGTGCATATGAACCAACTTGGCTGAGTGGGATCAACTTGCTAGCCTTGAGATTCCTTTTTTTGCAGAGGAAAACACAAATGGCAGAAACAGTTTATGTGCTCCCAGATCATTCTACTGATGTGCTTGACTGAAGTGTGTAGGCTTTTTGCAGAAGAACTTACTAACTGACCTTTTTCTGTGAACATTGTGACCGCCCATTCCCCACCATCATATGTTTCAACTTAGTTAGCCTTTATTCTTTCCCTTTTTTCTTTTTTTTTCCTTTTTTTGACATAACTTTCTGTTGAAGCTGTTCTTTGGCTGGTTGGTTTTAGTACTGTAAACTGCTTCTGAGCAAACACAGAAATTTAGCAAAATTATGTAAACTTGATCCTGAAGTTTTAGAATGGCAAATAAATGTACAATTGTTTACATAACAAATGGCTAAGCAGAAAGTAAATTTCAATATGTCAGTATAGAGGCTCTACTTTATGTAGACTTAAATTAATGTGAGATATGTACCTTCATATTCAGAAATCTGGATGTTTCCTTCATACATTAAACTATTAATAAGCATAACTTTTCTACTTGTGTAATTTAAGTACAGTATAAAACGGGCATTCAGACTTCTTTTTTCCAGATATGTTGGATTTTTTTGAGAATGCATTCATCAGTTGTGACAAGTTATTAAGGTTTTCCATTTTTCTTCTTTGAAAGGCTTTTCAGCAAAAARTGCTTAAGGAAGCCTTCTGGCACTTTCAGCGTTGTCTCTGCACGAACTCCTGTACTTGCCCCATAAACATGATAAATATATCATGCTGCAGCATCTATTAAGAATAATTCTTACAATTGGGTTTATGCAGCTAGGTTTGTTCTGTTCCATGGGTGCTCCCAGAGCTTCTGTTTCTCTGGTTCCTTCCTTTGCCTACAAAAGGTAGTTCAAAATATACATACTTGGTGTGTTGACAGAAGGAAAGCATTCACTCGCAGTTTTAGTAGAGCTTCACTGATAAAAGCTGGCTGCAGATGAAGGCTTATTTCAGAATAAGTGGCTTTGTTTTAGCAGATGGTGTGTTGTTCTGAACTGGGTCGCTGTCTCATGAAGGTTTATCTTAAAAAAAAATCAAAAAAAAAAATTAAAATATCCTTATGGCCATCTTCCGTAGCTGTTACCTTCTTCACTTGAAGTTGCGTAAACAAACATCCCTTCTGTAAAGCACATTGCTGCATCATCTGAGGCAAACCTCAGTCAGGTGTGACACTGTGAGTCAAGATAGCAGTACAATGTGCATATGTGTGGTTTAAAGTATGTCTACAAGTCAAATGTGTGTGTTTTTTTTTTTTTTTTTTTTTTTTT
>NW_028186184.1:601548-646614 GCF_003343005.1 Rhea americana
TGTTGTTACTGGCTATTCTGCATGGAGTAAGGCTAAAAGAAAGCTTGCTGCTTTCCTATAGAGTCACTCAGATTTTAACCCTTCTGTCAATTCCAAAGATGTCTCAGAATAGTAACTCATTTCAGCTGAAGAAATACCCCAGATTAGTTAGTCTGGCTTAGAGACTGGAATTTTAGAAACACTGTTTTGTAATTCATTATGATACTCGTTTAAAGGCCAGAAGAAAAATTTTTCAAAGAAGCATCATTTTTGTGCATATCATGACCCTACATGTGCCCTTAGAAAATGCTCTAAATATAGATAAACTCACTTTTCCAGCTACTTGATGAACTAAAATATGCTGTTTAATGAATTAAGTGGCTCAAAATGCATACCAAAGTTAAAAACCGTTAATGATTTAAATTCCATTTCAGCGCTTTACTATGAGTGGGGAACAGTGCTATTCGATCCTTTCCTATAACCTTGCCCTTTCGTAGAATTTTGTGCTTAATGCTTCAGTGCTAATTAGGATTATTTGCATTCTTACTCTGAAATAATCCTTCTGAGAAATACTGCTCAGTATTTATTACAACAATGTATTCCATGGGTCAAAAGAACAGGTTTTCTTAGGATGTGGTTTCTTACCTGTGTTTTGTTGACTTGAAAATCAAACCTGTGGACAGGGGAGCATAGGCTGGATGCTACATTTGTGGCATCTAGCTTGTTAAATAAAATCCTGGGGTGTTTAGAAGTCTGTACTAGGAACATTTTTTTTTTTTAAGATGCATCTTTTATATTTCAAATGTAATGCATTTTATTTGAACAATAAAAAAAGGAACATACTCTTTTGAGACCTGGCAGGTCTTTTTTATTCAGAAAAAAAAAAATGATCTCTAGGTATTTTGCTGCATATATGCAGAATATTTTTCTCTGAAATAGGGAATGGTGCAATGTGAGAGGAGTGAGCCATGAGTGTGTTTACTCCTTGAAACCAGAGACCAATACGGCGTAATTCGTTGTCCTGTCAGAGGTGTGATCAAAACACTACTTAGTTCCTCTGTTTCCTTCCACKTAAGGGTAAGTTAATTCCCTCACGTTCTGAGGTGTGTAAGGGCGGTTTCCCGGGCGGATCCAGCAGCACTAGGCAGCCGTTTGTAATGTTAACGGCCCTTCGTCCTGCCCTCACGCATTATGGCTGCACCCGTGCCCGCCTTCCGCCTTGGCCGCTCGCGCATGCGCGTGGCGCACGGCCAGGCGCCCTCCCCTTCCTCCGAGGAGGCGCGCGCGGAGCGGCTGTTGGGGGATGTGGGGTCTCGCGCGCACGCTGCGCCGCGGGCCGGGCGCGGCCGTTGCCCGCGCGCCGGGCTGGCAGTTAAGGGGCGCGGCCGTTGCGCGCGCGCCGAGCTGGCGGTTAACGGTCGCGGCGGCGGCGCCAAGCGGGAGCCCCGGCGGGTGGTATGAGTGGCTGGCGCAGTCGGCGCCCGTGCACTGGGCAGAAGGGGGACTGGTGGCGCTGCAGGCCGCCGCTGGGCTGCCTTGGTGGGCCGGTATCGTGTGCGGCGCCGCTGTGCTCCGCACGGCCGTCACCCTGCCGCTCGCCGTGCACCAGAGCCTTCTCCTGGCCAAGGTGGGTCCCGGCCGACGGCTCTCTGCCTCGAGGGCGGCTTGTGACTGCCCTGCCGTGACCCGCGCATCTCGCATGCTTCTGCTCTCGCTGTCCCGCATTCTGCTGCATGGACCGTGCGGGCACGGCTGGCGCCCCTTGGGGTGACGGGACGTGACTTCCAGTTTGGGCATTGGTGATGGTGCTTTTCCACGAAACCGCAGCTGGGTGGGCATGGCTCTAGTTCCTTCCTTCCCCTGGGGCCTGCTTGTGCTGCACGGGCTTGTGTGGCCGTGGCCCCGGCCCCGCGACTCACAGGAAACTTTTTTTGTGTTTGAAAACGCACAGTCGAAATAAAAAAGAYAGGAAGGTATTTCACCTTGGCAGCAGTATAGAAATATAGTTGCCTTGCCTGAGATATGTATGGCATATGGTAGGTGCTCTCTGTGGCTGTCTGTGTTAATTTAAACAAAATTCCTGGTAAGGTGGCTCTAATAAAATCTAAACAATTTGTTTTCTCTCACAGGTAAAGATGAAGTTATTAAAGAGATTGTTTTGTGCCTATGGTGGTGCAAGAGCCTTTCTGGTTCTGTGGTGTCAAGCAGGGTGTTTCTTAGATAAGTTTTTTGGAGATCATCTTTTTATGTGCTATGTTACTTCTTTTTCAAGTCATGAAGTTTTTAGGATGGTGGATCGGATCCCAGCTGCCAGAGTTCAAGTCTAATTTGGAATCAGTTAGATCTTTGTTCCGCTACAGTGTGTACTGCCTGTGGGGGAATTTCAGGAAAGGACRGATGGGTAAAGGGAGGTGTATTTCTTAGATGTCATTCCTCAGTGACTGCCAGAAAGCATTAATGCYGAGAAAGTGTAATTTAAATTTTATGTTAAAGTGTGTTTGTTTCCTTACCAATATTTCTCTCTCCTTTTTCCTTTTAGTTGCAAAAGCRAAAATCCTGTTGTACTATTGTATAACAGAGTCTGTGCTTGTTCTTTGGAATAGCAATTTCACTGACTGTAGAGTCACATCGTGCTGGGTTTTATATCTGTTTGAGATGACATTAAAGTTTTTTGTTATGTGAAGTAGTTGGTCATAATCACTGTATGAAAACAAAAATGTGCTTATTAATAACAGAATGCAAAAAATTTGACTCTGTCTCATTTAATAAGCTACTTCTTAAATTTTTATCAGAAATATTGTTAATTAGCTTGATTATACATTCAGTTTTATTTACAGATAAAAGGTGTTTATATGTTTGTGCCTTATATTGTACTGTGATTTTTAGTTTATGTGGAGTACTGCGTCGGGGAGAGGAGCAGCTTGTTATGGGTACCTCTTTTAGTCTGTTGCATAAACGTGTTTCCTTTTCTTTAGCTAGTTGGAAAATTTGCAGCCTGAAATTAAGAAACTAGCTGAGCGTCTTCGCTATGAAGTTGCTGTTCGTGGAAAGCAACTGGGTTGGTCTGAAAAGGTAGCCAGGTAAGATGATCATTGTATATACCCCACAAATCTGTTCCAAACTGGRGGAGAAGGAGAAGAAGGAAAAGGCCTTACAAACAGCAGCCCTATAGAATGATTCTGCTGTTGACCAAAGCTTAGATTCTTTTTTACTACATTTATAACTTGTTTGTGTGTGTTATATTTTTTTTTTCCTTTTCTTTTTTAACCTCTGAACTTGTTACAGATTTAAGATTATATTATAAGGGCAAGTCTAGGAGTGGCTGAAGTTTCCATGGTTCTAAGTATTAGGAGAATTATGATCTACTACTTAAATGATTGAAGTCCAGTTCATTCTCTTAGTGTAATTCTGTGCCCTGTGCCACAATTGCGTGTCTGAATTCGGACACTAAAGCTGCTTGAAAGAAAGGAGCTAAAAGATGGGAAGGAATGAGCACTGGTAGGGAAGATAAATGTGTTTCAAGAAGAAATACCTGCAAGTTTTCCAGAGTTACACCTAATTAAGCYGATCTAATGTGTGCAATCTGTAGAACTGTTGTTTCGGAAATTTATAATAAGTTTTGTAAGAGGATTTAATTTGTTTTTTTTCTTAAAAGATTCCATTTTAAGAAGAATCTACGGAGGATTATTACAGAACTATACRTTAGAGACAACTGCCACCCCTTCAAAGCCACTTTATTGATGTGGGTACAGATTCCAATGTGGGTCTGTGTGTCCCTCGCTTTGCGCAACTGCAGCGTTGGTGCCACGAACTTAGAAGGTGATCATTCTGAACAGATGCACAAAACAGTCATTTTCATACCTTGCTCGTTAAAGAACATGGTCTTCTGAGTTTGACATATTAGCTGATCTAAAAACTACTCTTAAATTTTTAAACTCTTTATATTTTGAGCATAGTTAAGTACCTAATAAAAATAACAATGAATTTCAAAGGTTTTGGATTAGCTCTGTTGTACCTGCAATGATATAGTAAGCAGTCCCGATCTGAACTTTTGCAGAAGGTACTTGGTTCCAGAACTGTTAAAAAGTATCACTGATCTCAGATCACATGCTTTCTGTATTTGCAATAGAGTTATGAGCTTTGTAGGATGCCTCTTCAAAAGCAGTAGTGGAATCTGAGCTCTAGGAACAGTATGGCCTATGTGGTTATGCTATATTGTATATTGTTACATGTATATACCGTGTAGTGGATTGTTACATGGGCATTTAATTCCGTTGTGCTCTCCTGAAGGCAGAGTTATGGAAAAAAAAGTCTGTCTTTCGGATCTTTTTGTTCAGAAGATAATGATATTTAGAAAGCAGTGCAACTCATGCAGCAGTATGCTTGCTATTAGTTTATAGCTTTTTCTTCCATGTGGAGTAATATATTCACGTTGAAAGTATGAGGTTTTTTAGGTAAGCATATTGCTTTGTCTTTGTAGAARAGAGATTATGTGTACTTCTAAAAACAAAAATGCAACAAGTTGTACTTTTATTAAGAAAAATATATTACGTGCTTCAACAGCACAAAATATGTAGTCACTGTAGGTCTCTATCCTCCATGTACTCCTTGCTGCCTTGTGAAAAGGAGGTCCAGATCAAGCTCATCTTCATCACTGGTTTACCTGAATATGTGGGTTAGCATGAGATAACCTGGAACTCAGCCTGTATCTCCCACCATCTTTTCCTTGTTGTAGTAGGAGACTACCTTGACATGTAACCTTTTTACACTGAAAGTTTCATACTATCTGTTTAAATAGATTTTATATTTATTATGTAAATAAAGCAGATCTAGTAAKGTAGGTGATTTAAATGCAAAATTCAACAGTTTTGAGTAATTTGAGGTAGAAAATCATATTTAATTACAAATGTTCTTTAAATTTTTCTTTTAGTTCAAGAACAGTTTTCAACAGGTGGAACATTGTGGTTTACAGACCTCACAGCACCAGATTCTACATGGATTTTGCCTGTTTCGCTTGGGCTTATAAATTTGCTGATAGTGGAGGTATGTTGGTGAAGCAAATGGGATGATTCCAAAAGGGCAGTTYTTTTCATAGAATTGTAAGGTCATACTTACCCAGTTCTAACACATAGTAATGCTATGGTAACTTMAGATTGTGACTGCTTCAACACATTGGACAGAACTGAAAAATTGCATAATTGTACCATGAGTTTGACTGTGCCTTTACAAAGCTATTTTATTTGCTTTACTTTGGTCTCAGTAAAAGTTAGACTTGACTGAAGTTTCTGTTACAAGAATGGTGTRATGAGTTTACTGGGTTTTAAGCGTCCAAAACACACACTTTTTTTGTTTTTCAGAAATAACAATGTTAATACCTTTGCATTTATCAGTAGCGTAGCTTTCCGTGTTGAAATGTTATAGTTAACTGCTAAGGTGTGTATGTAAATGACGCTGATGTGAATGATAGGTGATGTCCTAAAGAAACAAGAGACCATTTGATAAGAAGAAGCAAAATAAGATTTAAAGAAAATGTTAGGCAGAGTGTGACTTTCTGATGCCATTACGAAAGCCAAGGTATTAAAAGACAAGGACGTCAAGATTACGAGTTTTTTTTCCTTCAGTCAGTGCCTCTTGTCCTTACCTGTGAACGTGTTTTCCAAACAAGCAAGCATCATGTTTTTGCCTTTGTGCAGGTAGAGTTCTGGTGAAAAAAGTCTTCTTTCCAGTAAGAGATTCAGTTTGCTTTCATTCCTCAGAAATAGGCAGCCTCAGCTTTACCAATGGCTCACAGAATATTGTAATATGTAACCAGGCAGTCTAAAAATAGAAAATAAACATAACATTTTGGGCAGATTGATATGTCTTCATTTCACAAAATAACTTCCTTTATTAATATACTTTATATATGCTGCAGAGACATCAGGCAAATCCGTTTGTATAAAATTTTTTCAGAACTGACTTCTACAATACATTTTTTGGCATTGTGAACAAGAAYATATCCTTCACGAACACAGTATTTTCAGCATTGCTGACCAGCTTAGAGAACCCTTGCTCTCCTTTTTTACTTTCTTTCTGTGTTGTAAGGGTGAATACTGGTATAGAGGATGCTAGATCGAAACAAATATTTTATTGAATTTTTAGGAAAGAAAATTGGCTTATGGTTGAAACGAGCAGTATTATAAATTCTTCTTAATATATTGAAAAATCCACAACCTTAGAACACTGTTAGGGAGGTAAATAAATGGAAACAAAAAAACCAGAGTCTTTGCTTCCCATATTTTTGGATAACATCATAGAAATATTTTTCTTACTCCTAAATGTTTCTATTAGTTGTCCTCATTGAACTCTAGCCATCTGCATTTCCTTCTTACTCTATTTTTTTTTCCTAAGTTTTGTGGACTAACACTGTTTTATGAGAGTAAAAGTCAGTGTGTGACTCTAAATATTGTTCTGCTTCTTTCAGTTATCAACCAGATGTTTTTGGTCTGTTTCCTCTCAACAGCCTTTCCTCAGAGGATTGTGCTAGAGGAAATCCTTCATGTGCAAAAGCTACTATGTAAAATGATGTTTTCTTGAGATTATTTAGATGGGTAGTCTGTTAGGTTGGTACATTTTCTGTGAAAAATTGGGCATTTAAGGCATCAAGTGAGTTAAATGAAAGAAYGTACTAGTACTTTAGTTCAAAAGGATAATTAGAAGATGAAAATAATAGGTGAACAAGAATAGTGGCTTATGGGAAACCCCATTGTAACCTTTTATTTGATGTTAGTTGTTCAAAAAAAAAAACTATCTTCATATCTTTTTTCTTTTTTTAACCTCTTTCCTTTAGATCTTTGCTTTGCAAAAACTGAAAGCAACCAGGTTCCAGAAGCTAGCTACAAATTTCATTCGAGTGGTGTCAGTAGTTATGATCCCTGTTGCTGCAACTGTCCCCTCGGTAAGTCCAAAATCTTCATGATGCGTCCACTGATGGGTGACACCTTTTGGCCCTGATTCATACATTCACAGTGCTCAGAGGACAGTCCAAATTCCTGATCTATATAATAGACCATAGTCTCTGTTACATGTTGCCCTGAAAAAACAAGATGTTTTATCTAAATGTGCATTGAAATTTTTAATACTTTTGGAATATTTTGGTCTAGTACCGAGAGGGAAGAATCTACAAACTTACTGTTACTGAACATCATTTTCACCAGATGGAGATCAAAAAAAATTCAGACTGGGGTAGCATCTTTTTTGTAATWTAAAAAATTAGAGGGAAAGTTTGTATAAGGAGACRTAGATGAAGCCATACTAAGTATTTGCTTCCTGTAAGGTGAAAAGAACTTAGACTTTGAATTAGCAAATTTTCTGTTAGCTTCTTAAAACACTTATTTCTCTTTTTCTGACCTCGTATTTTCCTTGTTTGAATGTATATTTTTGCAGTGATTAAGAAATCTATCTAGTTGTTTGTCTCATCAAGTTTTTTTTTAACTGAAGCATAGATGTTAARGCAAGATATGATTTAATTTGTGAGCTTTTGTCAGACTTCAGTGTAGATGACAATTTTTTCCCCGAAGAGTTGAGAAAGAATGAAAAGTACATTTGAAATGGAAGCCATTATTGCTATTGAGAGGAATRTATTTAGGTGAGTTATTTTTATTAATAGTTAGGAATTACCAGTGGCTGTGGTTTGTGAAGAGCTGCCTATAATGGTAGTGTTTTCATTGTATTTAGGGTGGCTGAACTCAGTATTTGTCTTGTTGCAGTCTATGGCGTTGTACTGGTTGTCATCAAGTTTCATGGGACTCTCGCATAACCTGTTGCTCCGTTCTCCAACCTTTCGTCGACTGTGCCGCATACCAAACACCAAATCTGACTCGGACACTCCTTACAGGGATATTGTCTCTGCTTTGACTACCAAATACGGTTTTAAGAAATGATGTGTTTTGAACTGTGGGAAGAACTGTCCCACAGATATAGCATGGGTAATTAAGAAGTGATGTTTTATTGAAATGTACTTACTGTAAAATGCTGCGGCTAGAATTATATTTATTTTCTAAATAAAGCATTGGCCGTCTTTCTGACCATTAATAAGTTTCTTGACTGATCTAGATGATTTTTTGGCACATATGTGTGATTGTTGGGAAGTTTTGTTTCTGGGAGGCTTTTTTTTTTTCTTTTGTAGAATGTTCCAGGAATAGAATTTGGTCTCCTGAAGTGTGGTAAGATATTTAGAAGATGAATATTAAGTAAAACCATGACTTAAATAGGTTCTATTTTTGTAGTGGAGCTTATCTGACCTATGGACTAGTGAAGAAGTTCATGGGGGAGGGAGGGTTAGATGGACTGACACAGTGGCAAATAGTCTTTGCTGATAAAGACACTGGTGCAGATTCGCTGATGATTAGCTAAAGTTGTTGTATTTCCAGATGGTTCATCCGGTGGTCTGTGTAACAGTTCTGTTGGATGTTTTCCTGAAACTGAGAAGTAGACTAAGTGCTTGCTGGTGGGTAGTGCCAGGAAGTGAATGAGACTGGAATGCAAGAATTACTGCAGAAAAAAGGATCATTTCTTTTCAGGTCTTCTATGTATTAGATATAGAGTTAAGAGGACAGGTTTTGTTATGTTCCCTGGTGATCGGTTTTGAGTGATAGCATGATGCCACCTCCTGTCTCTTCTGGATGAATAAAGTAGCCTAGCAGGTGCTCATTGTATATATTAAAATGGTGTAAGTAGTACCTTTAAAAAGAATGAATAATGATAAGAACCAAAGTATTTTATGCAGCTGTATATCAGATCTCTTACCTTAATGCAAGTTTTAAATGCTAACTGTAAATATTTTAGGTCATAAGACCTATATTTGAGATACAAACATCAATGTAGTCATAGGTATGTGCTTCCTTTAGCAGTATTCAGATATAGGTCTCACCTTGCTCCATATATCTTCTAAGTTKTCAGACATATACCTTGTGATGAAACTTCTGTGCACTAATCTCTTTCATAGAAGTCTGTGCAAGTACACAGTCTACAAAAAATGTCTTTTTTTTTCTCTTTGTAGAAGCAAAAGTCAGAGACCAAAGCATTATTTATATTCTTTACTTTCAAACAGTTCTGATATCACAGAGACAGGATGATTTATTCTGTACCTGATAAAGTCAGTGCTCATTGATCTTTGATAAGATGAACTGATTTTTAAAATAAATTTTGGTATTTGACAGAAGTAGTAGCTAGCACTGGAAAAGAACGGAGCATATGGAATGCCAGGCAGATGTAGACAACAGAAACAAATGGTCACCTGCCTTTGTCATGACAGAAGGCAACTAGAATTTTGGGGTTTATTTCTTTTCTTAGTTTGTTCCTTGTTTCCTCCTCCCCCTCCACCCCGCCATCCCACCCTCAAGCAAAAGATGGGACTGTGGGATGGCAGTTATGAGACTTGCCCTCAGCAACATGCTCTAATGAGCCCTACTCTGTGAGGGGTTGGACTGGCGACTTTCAGTGATACCTTCCTACTTACGTGATTCTGTAGTTCTATTTGTGTCTTCTCTGGAGAAAAATAACAAATTATTTAAAACACCTCTTTTTAAATTCAGAGYACACTCTGTATTATAAGTGATACATTGCCAGTTATTTAGCTCAAAAAGAGAATGCAATTTTCTATTTCTATACAGGTAGTACTGCATTTTCAGCAGCATCCTATTTAGCACCTTAAGAAAGAACAGACTCATTGTAGCCTCAGGTCAAATGTTTGGTTCAGTGAACCTCTCACCTTTCTTTCCTCCTCTTTCTTCCTGTAAATCACTGGTTTGCACAATTTCTACTACTTGTATGTACGATTTATTTAATAATACGCYGCATTCACATTTTTAAATTTTTAGAGGGAAAACAATTACAATTGTAAGTTAGCTGTTCTGGAATGTGTAGGTCTGAATTCTAAATGTTGATCAATGGTGGTTGTTGTTTGTTCACTAATGGTGAGTGTAGCACTGTATAATGAGCTCTCTCTCCAGAAAAGGTGTACTTTCTCCTTTTGAGATATCAGCCAAAGATTATAGTCTCATTTGTAAACATTTGTGCACTTCAAGTGCAGGAAAATAGATACGTTCTTACARTAAGGAGGTACATTTGCGAGATTATGAATGTTGGTATATGAACTTAATGTTTTATGTCAATTTTATGTAGAATGACTTCACAGTGTTGATATTAGGTCTTGCTGAATAGAAAAACAAGACAAAGCAACGCAGTGAGATAGTGCTCTTGATTTTGATGAGAGAATTATAGGAAGAATGACCTTCTGTTTTTTCCCCTCAAAAAGCAAAACAGGATTCTAGTGGTTTTATTAATCCTTTTATTAAAGCCAAATGCAAGTTTTTCTTTGACTAAARTGGCAACAGAGTTAAGACCTCAAGGGCACAGATGGTACTGGTTCTCCCATGCCTAATGTCATTGATCTCGTTTAACTAACTGTATCATGAGCAGGCCCCTCTTATCTCACAATGGATTTATAATTGTTTTATAAGATATCTTTACTACGGTGGTATAAATTGTGTTTACTAGGTGAGTATATTTAGCATTAACATAAGGATAAGAAAGGTCCAAAGTGTTTTCAAATCTCACATGATAAAACTAGATCTGATCTCAAACTATCGTGGCTAGTGGGAGAGTCTTCAGAGGTGGACTATTGCACATTTGCCTCTTACACGTTTSCTGGACTTTCCCCTGAAGTACCTGTTTCTCGGTACTTCTGGAGATGCTGTGGAGAACCACAGATAGGATTTGGGGTTGAGCAGAAGCTGTGCATGACATTTTCTGTATGGAAGCCCAGTAATGCATGACACGCTGGCAACTTCGYTAGTTTGGACTCTGCAGGCTGATTCTGACCAACTCTTGTGCCCTATTTGATTGGCAAGTCACTTGCATTTCATTTATTCCATCAGTTAAATTGCCAAGAACACTTTCCCAAATTTATAAAATATTTGCAGTTTCGAGCTGAAGTTTTAAGTTTGGAAAGTACTGATGGAATGTTTCTGTCCTTGCTCCTTACCGTTAATAAGTTGACAGGGCTTGCAGAGATGAAGCTCCTGTGAAAATTTCTTTATTTGCCTAACATTTTACTTTTTAATGTGTGCATAACTGATTCCATATCTACAGGGTAGAAGTCCTGAAGGGCCAAAACTATTTTGTGGTTGTGACATTGTCATTCTTCTCTGGAAATAAGTTCAAACTTTTCTGGGGTGTTTGCTGATTTTKTTGTTGTTGTAGAAAAAGAAATGTATATGGAACTAAGGATATTAGGTGAACAAAATCCAAATTCATATTAAAAGTGTGGAAAAAACTCATCAATTTTACGTATTGTTGAAAAAGAAGGATATAAGACCCAAATTATTTAACCATCTGGTACCTTACTTTTGAAGGACAGCATTTTGGGATTTTCTGGCTAAAGTTTTTTAAATCAGCTAAGATCTAGTGAAAGTAATGCAAGACATAAAATATTTGATTATCTTCTTTGTAGATAAGCATTATGACAACTAGAACTGCTATTTCTCAGAAATGCAGAACATAGTAAAAGACTTGTTGATCTATCACAGTGGAGAGCACAGCACAACCCATGTTTCGCACAGCTGACTTGACCTGAATAATCTTATAAAGAGGATTAAGTTCATTTTCAAGACCCAATAGGATTGCTTTTTATTAACATATCTGTTGCAAAGATAACAGTTTGGGTTTCCTGGACGTTTTGGAAAAGTATTTTACCTCTAATTAAAAAGAGATACTCAGAGAAAARCGTTTTTATTTCTTTTGAAATGCATCTCAGAGGAGATGATTTAACTGAAGTGGATCACAGAGATACATTCCATAGTGCGCTCAGTTATGATTATCTGCAGGTCCATAATTTTCCCATGATGGAATGAACTGTGTTGTGTACTTTGTTTCAGCTGTCCTAGATCTTTAGGTGACAAAATTTTGTCCYTCAGAATTTAGCTATTCTCAGAGTAAGGAATCTAGCCTTCATTGAAGTTTAGTGATCTACTCTGTCAGAAACGCTGGCAATTTTTTATGAGATATATTTTGTAGATGTCASTCAAACTAGAGAAGAAAAAAACAGGAAAGGAATAATTTTCCTTTTTTTTCCTCCTYTCAGCTCCATAATGTGCAAGTGCACATGGAATTTATCRCTAAGGGGGACGACTGAGAAAAAGAATTGCTTAAGGATTTCCTGCATAACCGTCCTCCTTTCACTGCCTGGCACAAGGCAGCAGAGCAGACTGGAGGAATTGAGGATGTTTTTATTTGTGGAACGGGCTGAAGCAGTCATGATTACAGACTGAAAATTGTATCTCTCCCARTAAAGCACTGATAGCTTGTACTGATATTCTGAATTATGAGGGAGTAGTCCAGGCATGATGTAAGTTGGCATAGTGTTGTAGCCCTAAATACAGACTAGTTTCTCATGTCTGCAGCCACACCCTTCCATTACAGTAGCTACTAAACTACCCTGTTTTGTTTCCTGCTGGCTGAAGAAGTGTCTGAACTTTCCGGCTTATTGCTGGAGTAGGCAGTGGCTCAGATCTCTCCATTTTCTACATTTGAATAAGTTAATAGAATCTGTCAAAATCCTCCCTAACCATAACTATCTGTAAAACAAAAACACATTTCTAATTTGTGTATGTTTAATTTCTGAATTCCTGACAGATACTACTGCAGAAGTTCTTCAAATGCTTGTCAGAATCAAAAGCACTGAAATTTCTAAATTGTTTTTCCTAACATTGCAAAAAAAGCCCCAAAGAGTAGAAATTGACTCCATAAACCCCAGGGATCACTTAACAACTTTATGTTGACCTTTAAACAGTAGCAGAAGTAAGTATAATTCGCTAACTGCTTCTACTCCAACATAGTGGGTGAAAAATCTGGAGAAAAGAAAGGCTTGTTAAATAACATCCCAGGCATGATAGACAATTCATGAATTTTAGCCACAAAACTGTCTGAAAGCTGTTGAAGAAAAAAGACAGGACAAATAGTAAAATAAACTGTAAGGAAGTAAATGTTCCACCTAGGTTGAAGAAAACCACATGCCTCAGATATACTTTCATAGTCTTTTCTGGGAGCTGATACCACAAGCCCTTAGCAAGCAAGGGAGGAGGCTGGAAAGGGGGAAAAAGCTGTTTTTTGGTGAGACACTATATAAACCTTCATCGATATATACACGCATATATACATACACATACAAATCCCTCATATCTTTCTTAAAACCTCTGCCCCACAATTCCCTGATTTAAAATTAAAAAAAAAAAAAAAGTTTGCTGAGAATGTTAAGATCAAGATCATCAGCAATTTTGCAGCTTGAACTTTGTACTTTAATGCTTTTTTGCAGCTGTGCCCTTAAGCTATACACTGAGTGGTCTTACACAAAAATGGAGATTCTTGTGTGGATTAATATATCAGAAGTAGCCAACCTTGCCTTACAGGCACCAGACCAGTTGTTTACAAGGATAGCATAAGTGAGCTCACTGCACAGGTCTTGTAATATCAAGGCATGATGTATTCAGTGCAAAGAATATCCGTGKGACACACCATGACTGAACCTAATGAAATTTTTTTGTTATCCTATAGTTTGTGGACTTGTCTGCTTTTTCTCCATTTCTCTCAGAACTCTATTAACTATGCTTCCTTAAAAGTATCTTAAAGCATGTCTAAAAACAATAAGCTGTGCTGTATACCTGTCAGTGTATTATTAATCAGTGAACTAGTAAGAGAAAAGAAATCCAAAACCAGCAACCGCATTTTATGTACGTTACCTCAACTTTATCTCTGTTTAGGGAGAAGGAACAGGAGAGGGCTCCATCTTATAAGACCATTTCTTCTGTCCTGTCTTTCCACGCTGTTAAGTTGGCATGAGGTAATTGTAGATTATCATACATCTTTGATCCCTATGTTCCCCCTATAATTTAAGTGCCATTTTTTTTTATTGAATAGAAGACTTTGCTCTGATATGTGCTGCTTATGTAGATTACTGTTACTTGTGGAGAGAGATGTATGTGGTGGATTTTTTTTTTTTAAGTGTTGTTTCAAGAATTATAAAATTACATATAAATGTTGGCAATCTTGACAGCCTCTCTTAAAAAGAAATCTTTTTAAAAAGAAAATCTTTAAAAAGAAAACCCCCTGAAAACTCCAATCTTACTGAATTTAAAGCCCTTTAATTTTAAAATARTTATAAACTTAAGAGCTTTGCCTAATTCAGCCTTAAGTCTAGTAAAACTCAAGGAAAACTATTTGTACAGTATGCTCACAAACCCTGTTATCTGTATGTGTTAATCTTACTGCTATTTTCCTGGCTCAGTCACTTAACCTTTAGGGTCCTGTTTCTCCCAGAGTGGCATTTTGGCACCTTGGCTAAGGCCTTTAAGCTTTGGAAAGGATATAAAAAATTAACTTTCCATAYAAGGACATTAATCAGTCTAATTTGTACCAGTAAAAATACACTGCAACATTTTGTCCACCACATTATGTGGATAGGATTGTAACTTTACAGGTATGAAGAGATACAGTTTCTGACTGATGCAGCATTTCTGGAGAAAGAGAAAACGCAGATGCACTTATACTAATGGTGCTGCACTTAAACAGATTTGGCTGTTTTTTCTGTGAATGTTGTTTTGTATGGTTATGAATCGTACGACAGTTGTAGTATAGCAACATTCGTATGTTGCCAGGATATTTTTTAGGCCAAAAAGCGATTGTGTGTGTGTGAAAYTGTGTATTAAACAAGACCATAAAAGGCACAGTGTCTAAACAGAAAATAACTTAAATGCAACTATAATGCAAGCATTTTTCACAGTCTTGGAAACCGCATTGGAGATGTGACAAGGTTAGTGYGTATTTCCACTCATTGCACCTTAAGCCAAAAGCAGCTCAGTGCTGCCAGTGCACATCATTTCTTTTGTAGAAGGCACAAGATTAAAGAAAGGAAAGGAGCAGAATGACTCACAAATACAAGAGAAGGACAAGTTTTTCAGTGTAGCAGGAGAGCAGCTTGTTTACAAGGTTGATAAAGTGACAAGAAAACTCAAAACTCTGGATGAGGAAGTTCTCATGGCTTGGGYTCAGAACTGCTATAGTCAAGCCCTTTCTAGAGTTGCAACAGATGTAGAAAAGTGTCTCTAGATTTTAGAGGGTGTTGCAGATCTTCTCAACGATCAGATTGTTATTCTGCATCTGCTAGAGGAGTCAGAAAAAGAGTATTTCCAGAGGTGGAGTGAGTTTTACTGGCAAACAGGCAGTAGGGGGAGCTGGTACTCCATGCAGCTCAGGAAGAAAAAGCCATTTTTTCACCCTTTTAGCGTGGTTAATCTGAAATTTGTTCATGTTTCCAGCCCAGGAACAAAGCATGCTGAAACTTCTGGGTAGGCACTTAAACTGTATATATCTTTTTTTAATAGTAAAAAATAAAATAGAATATCTTGGGAAGCAGAAAGTGGGCCTTGAAACTACTGAAAAATATCTCACACAGATTAACCACTTTTTCAGGGATTCCCAAGGTTTAGTGCATAAAATGGGCTGTGTTAAATTTGCTGTTCATTTAGATGTGTTTGCAAGTCTGCTACTTTCTAAGATTCAGGTCATGCTATGGTTTAGAAGATGAAGCATCTTTGTTTCCCGATGGCTAATGTCTTTGGTGGAGAAAGCAATATATGGCGTATATATAGAGAAAGAGAGCTTATTTAATTTAGATAGTTACAGATATATGAATGTATATGTACACCATAYGTGTTCATGTGTAAACACATGCGCATGCACGTATATATTTCATATATGCATAAATCATGCATATACTGAACAGCCAGCAGGTCCTTGTTGTTACCGTTTTTGGTTATGGAAAAAGCACAGATAATTTGTAGCACAACGAGTACATCTTTGTCAGGCAGTGATTTAAATGTGGGTTCTGTTATTCATTTGCAGTAAGTGATTATATTAAATGCCTTCGAACAACTAATTTGATGTATCAGCTGCCATTTGATTGTTACTTACTTGTTTCTGAAATCCCTCAGAATCAGATTGCAGCAGAAAGGCTGCTGAATTCAGATAAAGYTTTTCCTAGCCTTTGTTGTGGTTTATCTGAGATTTTGTGAACTTATTTTCTGTATTACAAGTTGTSTGGTCTGAACAGGCCATTCACCAAAGACAAATGTGAGGATTTGTATGCAGGTTGAAGTTTTCACTTGCATAAAACTTCAGTGTGAACTTTGCTAAGTCAGTTGTAACGACTGGATTGCTTCTTCCATATGAGCAAATTTTCATTGCTGTGTTAGCAATATGTAATTATAGTAGTCTACTAATCCAGATGCTTGTTTCTCCTTTTATTCATGTTTGTTTTACACTAGTCTTACTCTGATCATCTCATAGAATCAAACCCAAGGTCCAGCAATGCAAGTTAAAAGAAAATCAGATTCYTCTGATGAATGTATTTGGGGATGGACTACTTGTAGTATTGTTTTAGATGCAACTCAAGTCTAGAACAGGATTAGGTAATGCRGCTACATGCTGGAAGGCTGCACTAACGCAACTGAAATCAGTCTAGTCATATTCAACTATGTACAACTTCAGTGAATGCATTCTTACTGATAGAGCTTAAAATTGCTGAAATATCCTGTCACAGAATGCATGTCCTATATGGAGAGTGTAAGTTGGTGCCTTCACTGTCCATACTGCTTTATTATTCCAAAGCCATAAGCTAGAGCATACTTGGAAACTTGCCAAGCCATTGGAAAGTATTCATTATTACTAATGCAACACAGAAGGTACTTCTGCAGAGACAAGCTGAGAGGACATAATATTGACAAAAGACAATGTAGGCTATAATTTTTTATTTTGCTTCTACTCAGGATTCATTGGCTGTGCTACTATAATGGAGCCAGAGAGGTCAGTGGCTGGGCAACCCTTGGGTACTTTGTGTCAATATTGGACAGATACATTTCATGTGATTTTTCAATTGATTCATGTTGTGGTGGATTAGATGGTTGTGTATTGTACCACACTGCATGTGCAAGTTTCATGTATCAGTAAGACAGAGCTGAGTGAAATGACCTACTCAAGTAAATTTTCAAGCAAAGAATAACTTGTTTATGATGTGATCTAGATGTTCATATTCCTGTATACGTCTTAGCTGACCAGAATGTTTGTTTTTGTTCTCTCATGGGGAATAAATTAAGTATTGTAATGAAATGTGATAACTTCCCGTAACTTCTTCAAAATCTAGCTTTGATTAAAATAGGAAAATCTAAGATGATTCTTCAAGCCTTTTTGGTCTTGAATTTCTAGAAAGTGGCTTAGGATCAGTTATTTTTGAATAATACAGATGTAATTTCAGGAAAGTTTCATGGTGTAACTGCTCCTGCAGTTAAATCTTCAGTTTTTTTAATTCCAAGGGGTTCAATGAATTCATCTAGTTAGCACTGAACATTCACTTAGCAATCGGATGCTTGACCTAAAGAGTTAATAGTTTTTACATAGGAAGTGAGTGGAAAAGGAAATTGGTTAAGTTGTTTTTTCCAAGATCACCTATCAAAGTAAAGGTACTGTTGGGGTTAGAACTACAGTAGTGAACAACTATATTGGCTGTGCAAATATCCAATCTAATATTATCTATCATGCTGTGGTACTGGGAGAGCGATGGTTTCTTAGGCATGCAAGACCAGATGTATCAGAAGCCTACAAACAATCTAGACTTGAAGTTCTTCCCCAGTGAGCAGACTGTGACTTACCTGAGGCTATCTGTTATTAAAATGGTTCCGTTTTTATTTATTTCCCAGTCCACATGGTCTTGAGAGTTGAGAGTGCTAATGTAAAGCAGTTGCTAAGACAGAGAAGAGAGAGAAGAAAAAAAAAAAAAGAAAGGATTTTCCTTTTTTCCTTTTATGGAGAAGTGAGAGGCATCTGAGGAAAAAGTGATGTGCATATATATTTATACACACACACATATATGTATATACACACGTGTGTATATACATGCACATACATACACATACGTACAAACCTGTGTGCACTCACACTTTCATACATACTTATTTCCTCCTCTGCTAATAAGTTGAACCAAAACCTGGGGAGACATTTGCATTCACTTGGAAGTTTTAATGGAAACATTTTTTGCCATGGTCTTATCTTCCTTTCCTCCACTTTTTTCTCATTTTCTGCCAATGGAAAGAATAGAAGGGATAACATGAAATGAGACTACACTTTCCTTCACCTTAAAGTTCTTTTACATTTTAAAATTTTCATGTTAATGTTTCAAGTCATTGGAAAGGGCACTTTTCACATCAAAAAAGCGTATCTCATATAAGAATCTACAGAACACTTCTAAGAATTTTATTGCTGAGTTTCACTTTGCTTGGAAAACATATGAGGATCAGRCCTTTCTTAGAACACATTTTGTATTATAAATATATGCATCTTAATATCATAGGACTGAGCCATCTGACTTTGCTCTGTAYTTTGATGTAGTTTGATTCTGATTACTGATGCAGAACTTCAAAGGCTTGGTGATCTCTGAATAATTTCACTGATGATTGTAGAACTTTCACCTTCTAAAACTGGCCTGCCCTTAGTGTTGTTAGTGAAAGAAGAAATTCTGTGATACAAGGATAGTTCCCTGCACACTGGTAGAAACTGAAGTCTGTCTATACAGAGGGTACTGTATGCCTCTGTGGAGAGAATAAAAGAATTTTTTTGATGGTTTGTAAAGGTAGATGGTAATTGATAGGTATTGGAAGATGCTACATTTTGGCAGATGGGGACAATTCTTTTGCATTGATCAGTGACCTATCAGCCAACTATTGAAGTGCCATTTGTGTGCAGTGTTACTTGTTTCTCAATGCTGATGCTTCTGTTACTAGAAGCTGCCAAAACTTGATCCGAACTATCTCTAGCACTGGTGTTTCTGACTGAGAAATCTGCAGAGATTTAACAAGCTGAAACCTTAGCTGCACTAGCCACTGCCATTGTCTCCCCTTCAGGTCTGCGTAACTTCATCCGAGTCTGGAACAGCTGAAGCACCTTGGTGRTGTAGACTGAACAGAAATGGATAGGAAACAGGAGGACCATCTGGATCCTGCACAGGGTTTCAACATGAAGGTAGAAATTTAATACTACATCCACAAAACCCAGTATGATTTATTTTCAGTAAATCTAAAATACCTGTGAGGAGAGTAACTGTGAAGAAGATTTTTAACAGAACTTAGGATCCCTTTAAGRATCTACAAAGTGGTCAGATTTTCAAAAGAACAGAGTTTACAGCAAACTGAGGTCTTCTGAAATCTGCTTATAATTCACATTTGGGAGCTGCTGAGTAYGCAGCTCTTGAAACTCTAGCACAGTGGACTCTGAAGATCTCCACAGGCTATTGTCACTGCTGCTCGTCAGTGACCGGATGTATATTTTCATATCCTTCTATAGGCAAAAAAGAGTCTTGTGAACCACAGAGTTAGATTTGGAAGGTCGTGAATGTGAGAGAGAGGAAATAGAAAGTCTTGTGTTTGTAACATTTTCAATGTATGATGAAGAAAAAATGTCTGACTTTAAATGCGTAATAACTTAGACCCTTGCCTAACCAGTAAGTGTACAGTTTCCTTTATATGCATTTAACTAGCAGAATCTACTTGTGCATACAGTGCATACTCGCCTTCCTAGTGTAGGACTAAGGGTGCTTAATRGCTGGGTTGCTTGTTGGCTTTAATATTTTTGATCTGAAGAAAAGGCTGTGTGTGCAAAAACTTAACTCATTTTTCAGCTGTGGTAGTTACTCTATTAAAATATTTTATCTTTAACTAAAGTTCTTGTCTTGATGTTTGATGCTATTTCTAGTGAAGAGAATCAGAGCTTTTTGGTTGATGTATACTCATGATATGGTAATTCTTTTGTTTTCAGTCTACATTGGAAGGGGAAACAAACACAGGGAGTAAAACGATCTAAGGCCAAAAGAGCTTATTAGCTGTGGAAAGRAAGTAGTCCCACCAAGACATATGCTTTATGCTACACTGAGTGAATAGCTTTGCAAGTAAGTAGCATGCATKGTATGATCATACAATGTTAGAGGGCTTGCATTCTGCAAATAAGCAAGCAGAACTTGATTTCTGGAGAAGAAATCAAACAGACCATTGCTGTGTTTTCTGAGAAGCAAAATTTAACTGACTTAAAAAAGACTGCATGGTATTTTATCTGGATGATACCAGATTATTTTAATAATCTGATACAAAGCTGTGACTGACTTAACTGTTTCTTCACCTATTCTGCTTGCTTCCCATCCTGGCTTTACTAAAACCAATGATGTGTAAATTAACAAAAAAATAGAACTTTTAATAGAAAATGTTGTTTCAGGTTTCTATTAATGAAACAAAAGATCTGATATTTGGGAAAGAGAGAGAGAGAGAGAGAGAGCTTTTCATTCTCAACTTTCCTCTGCTTATTAGCTTGAAAAACTGCAAGGAAAATGAGGCTGTCAGTGTCACATTCAAGATGCAAATATCAGTATAATATAACACCATTTACAAGGCGCTGGAGGGGAGTGCTAGTGGCTGCCAGAGAATTTTAGACTGTTTGCCAATCCACCTGGGTGTTTTTTTTTTTTTTTTTTTTTTTTTTTTTTTTTTTGCAGTTGTTTTAGAGGGGAATCCAAATTCATAATTCAAAGCTGAGTTCCTAGGGCGGATTCCTTGTTTTTTCAAAGACAAACTGTCATTTTAGGCATTTTGCATCTGTGGTTTCAGGAAGGGAGAAGAAGGTGCTTAAACATTTTCTGAATACGCTGTTGTACACACGGGGGTGCTCAAGCCATAGTTGCWTGTTGGATATTGGGCTGTAAGGGCTCTAAAATCTGGGGCAAGCAGGCCTCAGATCAAAATATTTCTCTTCTGTCTTTCATCTTGACGCAGATTAAGAACTTAATCAGCCTATTCCTTTGCTCTGTATACTGCCTTTCCACCTCATTGCTGCATTGCTTTGAAGTAACCCGGTGYTTAACACTTCTGATCTTTACAATAATGAAAGAACTCACTGGCTGATCTCTCTTTCTGGGCTGAGGAGGCCAAAGGGAAATTGTCAGGTGTCAGGGCAATCCCTCTTATTACTAGTTGTCTTTGCAAAGCCATTTGTGTTTGCAGCGGTGTAGCCAGCTGGGAGGAGAACTTCTGTATGTTTTTTTTCCCCGATATTGTTGGACTAACTGTATTTGATTGACCTGACTTATTTCTAATGATAAATAAAAATACTGCATGTTCCTTCAGGGCTTAGCATAGCACAAAGAATAGCAGCTTCTGTTCTTGTAAGTGAGGTTTGTTTGTTTTAAAGTTTGAGGGAYTCTAAGTGTGTATTCTCTTAAAAAAGAAAGAGAGAGGAACAAGCCAGTGGGGGATTTGTACCACATAGAAGGTGGCTGAGACAGTGTTCTTAATCTCTTTTTTCATTTTTTTTTACCCTATTTTGTAGATTTAGGAGACACTTTAGACCATGGTTTCGTAGTGTTAGATCTAGCCAATGCTGGGTCCTTCAGCAGTGCAAGTTTGGTCTAGATCAGGCTGGACCATGGAATTGCATTTGTGTCAAATTAGAGGATGCAAATATAGAGTTTATGCTGACTTTTTTTTTTTTTTGGCCAGTATCATGCAATGACACTATGGGAGGACAAATAATACTAGATCAAGCAAAAAGACAAGGAAGGATGGTATATGCTGCAAGCCTGAAGCTAGAAAATTAACCTGTCAAAAAATTTTGAAGATATTTAAATCAGCAAAATGAATTTATAAGCAATTGGTGCTTGTTATCAATGTGACTGTGAAATTTTAAAAGAATTATTTAGAGCCCTAAAGCTTGATAGATACACTGTTCTATAAAACTATGGTTTCTTTGTCCAGGTTTTCTGAAGGAAACAAATCTTGCTATCTTCTTATGGTGGGTTTTTGGGAGATAAGMAATATGCATTTCCAAGTCTTCAGATGGACAGTGAACCAGTTTACAGAACCCCAGGATGTTTCGTGGGATTTGCAAATATCTTCCCAAAGCAAGTAACAAACGTAACTCTATACTCACAGAGCAAATGAATATGCAAGTGATTGAATATTAAATACTTGGGAACTAGTTCCAGTTAAACAGCATATTCAGAGGTTATGCAAATTGTTTGTGCTAGAAATACTGCCAAAATGGGCTTTCTGCATTTTAATCATATGCCACGTATTTGCGGAAGAATGGATTTTTTTTTTTTTTCTTTAAGGATTATAGTTCTTCTTAAGTGTTAGATTATCTATCCTGCAATGAAATCTCTCCTGGCATTACAGTTCTCAGATGTTATAATGGTTAGAGTGTAAGGGTACAATAGCAAATTTAGCAGTATGGGATTCTGTCATTTCATGCAGCTGCCAGCGGGGAGAACTTAACATTTAACAAATGGTCCTGACTGTGCGATAAGAAAACCAACTTTTGTCAACATTGATAAAAACTAAGTGTTTGAATGATACTCCAAGCTGCTTGAGGTGAATGAGGATGAGTTGTTGTGGGTGCTGACAGTCTTTGTGCCATCATTCTTCAGAGTGAAAGAATCTGCGTGGGAACAATCACGCTTCATTTTGCCTGGAAGCCTATCTCCTCTATTCACCCACCCACACCCTTCTATTCCCCACACTGGGGCAGTCAGCTATTTCCAGTTTAGCATTCTTCAGTTGATGTGTAGAAGGCATTTGAATTCTGGAAACAGCTTTTTATATGGTGTTGCCTTTATTATATTGTCCAGAATAGTCCTGCTGTCATTTTTCTCAATGAATTTTAATGTTGATGAAGTTTGCTGAACAGGCATCACTTGGAATCTCCTGTTCYTACTTCACGGAACAAATGTGGTACAGGCAATCTTTTGCTTAGATCTCCACAGGAGAGGTTTCTATCCAGTGCTTAGTGTTCCTCAGGCTCTGAGTGTTCATCTTATACCAACAGCAAATGCTCAAATATATGTATGTCGCTGATCATGATCATAGCAAAGTCTTCATGGCAGGCTTAATAACAGTGAAATCTTTCCAGCTCCCTGACCCCCTGCTACCCAAATCCCTCATGAAAAAAAGTGAGAATCTTAGCACACGCTCTGAAGCTTAATAACACCAGGCCTTTTAGGCCTAGAGAGGTAGGAAAGGAAAATACATTTTAACACTGTGAAGTACCCTGCCGGGGCCCTCTTCTGTTATTCACAACTATTTCAGTCTCATGGTGGGGATGTGTGTGGAATTTTCATATGGATCTGTCCCAGATCAYTTAGAACTGTATGGAACAACTTGCCCTTGCGACTGACTGGCAGTAAATACAGACCCTGAAAATAGCGGGTTGGAAGCCTGTTTTCTCACACTTCTCTGTAGGTATTGCCAATGTGTGTTACTGTGAGAGTGCAACTTGAACTGCAAAGGATGGTCCTATCCTGGTTTCTGTGCTAATCTTGTCACCAAGACTTGAGTTACAGCAGGAGATGTCATAGTKTAGATACTTTGCCCACAAATAATGGAATAAAGACCACAAAATATCAWCAAAGCAACCATGTTTGATTTTGGCAATGAACTGGAATTATCGGGGGCTCCTAGTTAGGTTGTCTTTTTCTTGGACCAACATGGGAAAAAATTGCTGGTAGAGATACGGGCATCAMTGGGCTGCATCTGTGATCTGCTTCAGTGAGATATCTGAAAACATCCAAAGAAGCATGAAAAGAAAAGGAGGATGCAGTGTTTCCTGCAAAACTGTTACAAGATGGAACTTGCAACACTCTTGGATTGAACACACTCTTGGAATAGTGTGTGTGTGGGTGTGTGTGCGCGCATGGGAGAGAGTGAGTGAAAAAGGCAAGTAAACTCGTATTTCAAAGAGGTCCTTCTTCTACTGTTTCAGACAGGTCTGTTCTTACAGCAATAAGGAAATTTCTACACCTCGTCATTAAATATTTTCCATTGCTTTTTTCTTGCAGGTCCTCTTTTATTCCAAATAATTTCAGCAGCAAGAAACATAGGCCTCTCTCTGGAAAGTGGAACTGCTGAAAAGAGCTCTGCTTTATAACAAAGTAGAATCTCTGATGCTGATACATAACAATTACATAACAATTGTAATCATATTTGAGATAAGCCACTGCATAGGCCTTATTCAGACTAAACTCCCAAATTCATGTAATTTGAATTCAGTGTAAATATTTCTTTCATTTGGGTTTCATTCTAGAGTTATCTTGCCTGGAAAAAAAAACTTATCTAGGAAAGTTGTTGGCAGGGAAGCCCTTACAGTTCTGTTAGTAAGAGTTTCTTATGTGCTTGGAGTGCATGAAAAACTGCCATTTTGCTGTTTTACTGAATATACACATAGCTTTTCTATCAGAATAAATACTGCTGATAAGGAACTAATTAATTTTTTTCCCACTGAAATAGCTGTATTACTACAGCTCGTATGGATGTAGTTATCAGTTTATGTACCAAGAGAGTTAATTTCAGTTGATTTGGGTCTGAGCACTCTGATTTGGCTGAACCGTATTCACATGCAAAGGCAATGAGGGTGAGCATGCAACTTTTGTCTTCAACTCAGATCGTGTGACTACATGTGATCGTGTTTGTGACAAAGGAGTCAAGTGCAGTATGGAAGTATTTTCCTAAGGGGAGAGTGTAATCCACTGGTTTTCCTTTTCTTTTTCTTTTTTCTCTCTCTCTCTCTCTCTCTTTTTTTCTCCTTTCCTCCCCAGCTCGGATGTTAAGGTAGAGTTCTCACTGGCATCTTTTTGTGCTGCTGCGTATATCTCTGCTGTTTAGATCTTCTATAGCCATAAGTCTCTATTTCACCATATAGAATAGCACATTCTTGTGGCAGTGTTTCTGGAAATGCACCACATGTGAAGTGTTCTTTTCACACTGACTTCCAGGAGAAACAACAAGAGAATGTCTGAGACGGTGCTGTATTTCAGCTGGAATGARAGAGATGCAAACTCTACATTCCTCTGCTCAGAAAATAAGGACTGCAAGCAAGAATGCATGAGAGCTTACTTGGACATTGCCACTGTCTTGATGTTTACCCTTACAGTAGGGTAAACAAGATTGCTACTCATCTACCACCATTGAGCTCCACATCTTCACACCATTCTCACTGGGTGGCTGATCAGGCCTATTGCAGCTGCTTCCTTAGGGTCTGGCAAGCTCCATCCAAAGACTCAGCAGAGAAAAATTTCTGGCAGCCCAATAATTGATCTTTAATAGGAAGAGCCATTACTCTTGCTAATTTGTGTGAAGTTTTCCCTCAGTAGATGTAAGGCWGGTGTAGAAAAAAATCAGTATCCCTAGCAAGGAGTAAACTGTCTCACCTTGCTGGCGAATGAATGTAGTTGGTTTCGAGGAAATGACACATTTGCATCCATGTGTGAACAGTAAAAATATGGTTTGATGTCTGTTTCTAGAGTACAGCTGAAAACTTGTGATAGTATCATATGCTTGATTTTGGTTTTATGAGGCCAAAGCTCAAATTCATTAAATGGARGAGCCAGAAAGATTAAAAAAATTTTTGCAGTGTTGATGTGTATCACACTTATCCTAACAGGAAAAATGTTGTTAATTAGAAACTAATGCAAGTCTTCAGCATCAGCCAACTTGAAGAAAAGTGTTGTGCAGTTGTTTCAGGGTGGATAGAAGGCAAAACTTGGGTAAGTGAGCTTAGAAGTGTGAAGAGGATGCAAAGAGATCTTTGGATCGTAGTCAAAATGTGCTCTTGCAGCCAGGTTAGAACAAGCCAAGAAGTTGCTCTCCACTTTGGTGTTTTAAGGTGACCTATTTTACTTTGCACCGAGATGGGCTAGTAAGGTTCAAGCAGAGACATGGTTAATGCTAAACCACTTGAACTTGAGTAAAGGAGCACATCTGACTGATTGTAGTCTTCATATCCATTTGGATGATAGGATGGATGACCATTTAAATTGTGTGGTTTTTTGCTTTGTGGTGAAATGTGACCTTTTTTCTTATAGGACGTTTTAAATACGAATTTAGTTTGAAGTTTTTGAAAGACCRAACTGAACCTGAGATGTCTGACTGAGATACCAGAGCACCTGAGTCCAGTGATTTTTTTTTCAGCATCTGAGTCTTATTAGACAACTAGCTACTCTACTAGTGAGTCCTGCTGATGGAAGTTTTTCAAAGGTGTTAAGTAGCATGCATAAGAACAAGGGGTGCTATAACAATCTGAAATATTATTGTTCAAGGCAGCAGTTGCTAGATAGGTTCACTCTGAGCATTATGTTAGAGGGATACAGAGATACTTTTCCCTCCACACAAATTTCTTGCACAAAGATAGCTTGCCATGTCACAAATACACTGTTAAAATGGGGGAGGGGGAGAGCAGCAGGAACRACGTTGTTCTAGTTTGGTATGTAATCTGGACTTCTCAGAGTGCTTTACTGTTTTTAAAATCACTTTCACAACACCCTCTGGAAGAGGTATTTTTAAGAAATACACAGTTCAGTATGGCATAAAATACTGCTCCYTGAGAAAGTGAGAGTGCGTCTCCAAATCCTTGTGGAGCTTCTGCCAAGCAAATGGCTGTAGTTTGTTCTTTTCTACCTTGCTCTACAGTTAGCGCCTCAAGCAAAGTGCAATTACTTGCTCTAGATCATTATCAACAGAAGCTGAGAACTGTTTAGGTGGCAGAGCAGGATAAAGCAGTTATCTTGGTGGTGGCTGTGGTATGGGACGCTAACAGTTTGCATAGCTAGATATGCTGAAACAAAACAGCACAAGAAGTGGGTTGTGAATGAGTTACATACAAGTAACATATCTGTATACGGTATACATTATGAGTCTTGGTTAAGACATTATTGTCCTTTTCTAGCAGGAACAAGAATAAGTTCATTAGTTTGAAGGCTGAGAAGGTGTTGCAGACTGCAGGTGGCAACTCTATTTAAGGTGAGTGACCAGCAAGCATTTGCTGATGGTGCAGTCTATTACACTGTGTAATAATACCTGCAGGGATTATTTTCTGTGTTTGAATGCAACTGTGTATTAGAGGAGAGTTAGTTTGTAGTGCTCGTGATTTTTAAGACTCAAGTAGRTTGAATAGAGCAAACATGGCAGAAATGCAATGAATGATCTAATATGATAGTTTCTGTCTAAGCTATTTCTGTGCWTGAAAACATGCGGATGTGACTATGCTGAGTTCTGTAATATTTCTAGCAGTAAAGCTCATGGTAGAGCTGGCAGCTGTGAGTCTGCAACAGCAAAATTGGTTCGAAGGTGCTTGAAGAACATCTTACTGTAGGGTGCTCATATATTTTTTTTTATTACCAGGAGGAATTTGTTAATTTGAGTCTTGCATTTTGTAGCTCTGAGCATCCATATTCTAAAGAGATTCTGGGTCTATAGGGTGGGATTAAATAGCTTCAGGCACTATTTGAAATTTGTGTGCCTGCCATGGGCAAAGAGATGCTAAGGTATGATTTCCAACCTGTTGTTTAGGAGAAAGGAAAGGGCTRCTTGCTAACTCTTGAGTCCCCTTATACTCAGCACCTGTGGAAAATTTAAATGACCAAAACAAGAACAGCTGTATTCAAGTGTGATCCCAGTTGGAAGAAAGCTGAGATGAAGGAATTCAGTTTTGAGTAATAGACATAATTGTCCTTTAGGGTCCAAATTAAAAATGAGGCCCTTTTGGGTTTACATACTTGTCATAAGCAGATGGAAACCATATGGAGCATAACTACAGATTTATGTAAGTCAGGAAACTTAAATTCTTAAGAAAGTGAGAATTAGAGGAGCTACATTGTAAAAATACCATGTGGTCTAACCTTGGTTAGCTAATAATGTATTTAAATAGGAGCTGCTGCAGATAGGTAAAATTCTCTTCTGTATGACTATCTGAACTGCTAAGCTAGGAAGGGGGGAAAAAATGTGGAATGTGAATGGTATGTCTTAAAACTGGAGCCCTCTTTGCCTTGAAAATGGTTAAAGGACAAAATCTTATACTAGGAATAGCCAGCTTTTWAGAGATATATTTAATAAAATACAGATAGCAGTAACTTGAACCTACAGTATTTCTACTTTGAGAAAGAGCTTGAAATTGAAAATTGGCAAAGAAATTTTTAGAGGCTTCTTATCGACGTAGCCCAAGCCTTGTGGGCACAACCTAAGGGTACTTACCTTTTCTGAGCACTCCCAAGTTCTYGTATGTGCATTTTTTGCAATTTGTGCAAACTGAAATTCAAAGTTTAGCTGACCAGACTATATAATGCATCAAGATTTTTAAGGTTCTGTAAAGGTCCTTATCAGCTTTTGTAAATTTAGAGAAGATTTAGTTTTGACAGAAGGAAAATAGTGAATGACTAGAATCAGGTACAAAATTCTGTACTACTATTGGCTTGTCTCACTGCTTTAATTCCAAAGTGGTGCCATCTGCAAGGAAGCACTGTTTTTCTTCGGTAATCTCAGTGCTGTTCATGTTTTTTTATTTAGTTACTGCCTGTATAAATGCTTGCTCCAGAGAGTGCAACTAAATAATTCTCTTTTATTTTAGAAAATAAACAATCTCAGATTAATTGGATAATAAATGCTTTGCTATGTGGCATTTTTCCACTTTATATGCTGTTACCGGAAGGCTGTGAGACAGGCTTTATTTGTTTGGAGATATCTCGAATAATGATTTCAACAATAAGTCCCAAAAGACTTGCTATGCACGTGACTACAGTGTGTTCTTTTTTTTTCTTTAATTGGAGACCTTTCCCCCCTTCAAATCCAGAATATCTAGAATGAAATAATTGTAGAAATCAGAGAAGATAGGMGCAATGATGTTTTAAAATGCTGTAATGCAGCACACCTGCTTATTAGTGGGTAGACCTGCAGATAGTTAAAACATGGTGTGATGGCATGAAAATGTCAAAATGGAAGAGAATAAAGTCAGACTGAAGACTGTGAGAGCTTGGGCCTTTGGCATATTTGCTTTTCTAGTGCAGTCAACCCCTTATGGARCAGAATTGAAAAAGAATAGTCTGGCTCAGAAGTATGTATATATCGTATGGTGCTGTTGCTGTCAAAGCTCTTCACTCTTGTGACAATTCAAAGTTTGAATCAAAGACYTCTGTGGAAAGTCAGGCTTATGTCAGAGGGTACTGAAATGCAAAAGTAAGGACTGGGCCACATTATAATATTAGAAAAGAAAAGAAAAAGACCAAATTCAAATTTGTGGTCATGCTTTAGGCTTTTGTTATATTTCTCCTGCAAATTCCGTGAGATTAGATGTTATTCTTATGCTGTTAAATAATGCAAAACACGGATTTGTGGTGCAGTGCTGAGCAAAGGAATTGTTGTGTTACTGTATTGTAAGTGTAATGACTGTCAGCATTTCTCTGAATTTGTAATGGTTTCTGATTTTCTTTTGGATGACCAAATGGCACGTGTTGACACAGATGTTATATGACACGTTATAGGATCATAGATAGGTAAACAGGATTTTTAGTCCTTATTGTAAAACTTTTCTGATCTCCTCCCAACAAATTACTTGCTTCTACTTTTTTCTTACTATTTATTTATTTTCTGAACTGAAAAATGGAGACAGATTTCCCAAATGAGCATACAATCTCACTATCAATCACTGCATGCTATTTAATATATAACTCTTGGCCCGTGGAAGATGCAATATAGTCTAACTTGGTTTCACTTGCAACGAAAGAGGACTTGGTGAAGGTGCATTAACTTACATTTTTTCCCCATGTATGAATGCAATTTCTTAAGCTAAACTGATACATGGTAACTGAGTCTTGAGCCAATTCAAAGTTGGTCCAAGAGGCTCTTGGCAAAATAGCTTGTCTTTTGTGCTTTGCTTGACTGAATTCATCCTTCCAAAGACTTTCTCTGAAATCTCAGTCTGCTGAAGCCAGTGGGATTTTTGTGACTAAACCTCAGTGGGATCACAATTTCATTCTGTATTCTTTTTCTTTCTAACAAGGTGGGTTGGAATCAGATCAGTTGCACCTCCCTTGGGTTGTAGTCCTTTGAGAGATGCATGAGATTTTTAAGTGATAATACCGGAGTGGCCATGCTGAGTTGGGCAGTGATCTGTCAGGGTATGTCTGCAGACTTGGACAGTGGTGACATCCTGAGAATCATAGCACAGTATGAAATTTTCTGTCCATTAGACAGTAGTGTATTTGGTAATTCAGCTAGAAGATAGACTTTAATTACTGCTATCATAGTGTGTATAGTTATACACGTTAGTATGAGTAGTTTTGCGCCAAATTAGGCTGTTAGCTATGTGTTATTTTAAAGTCATTTGAAACAACGTGGAGACAAAATCAAGATAGTAGTATTTGAATTTTCAGAAGAGAGGAGTTTACAATTTAATAAGTGATTCAGGGGCTCCAACAATGTGCTGAATGTTCACTGCAAGTTTTATTTTTCAGTGAAAATGTATATTTTCAAACATTCACAATGAAAACCCTAGGAAGAGAGGTTTCTTTCTAAAGGATAAGAGCTTCCCCAGTATATTAGCTGCAGCAAATTGAGTTTGGGGCAAGCTATAATTTAGGGGCCAAACTATAGAGTTAGCTTACAAAGTTAAAACTTTGCTTTCTAAAGTTATTCTATTGCCACACAGTAAACAGTGAATATATCAATTAGGAATAGCTGGGGGAAAAAGGGTTCTTCTCCATCTAAACCTTAGTAACTTCAGCAGGCAGCCCTCTTATTTCAGTTCTGAAAACGATCAGCTCCCCTTCTGAGGATGTCATGTAATTCCAGTAGGACCAACCACGAGTGCATGAGTTTCTGTGCTGCTCCTCAGGATTTCCCCTGTGCCTTGTGCCTGTGCGTGTGCAGGTGCGACAGGCATGTTCTCTCAAGGCCTAGCAGACACTGTATCTGTGATTATCAAAGAAAAGGTATGCTGGCAGTTGGTCAGGGCCAGCATCCTACCCAGCAAATTTAGCAAAGCTGGTTTGGATTTTTAGTCATTTGGAAATTGATCCTTTGTGATGCTGAATGATGTGAATTTGCATAATCTTTCTGGAGGTTGAACGTGCGTGCATGGATTGGAGTGCACAGATGCAAAGCAGGAAGGCCCAAGTGAGTAAATGAATTCTGCCTTCCCTGGCTTAGAGCCACGTATATTTCTCTCACAGGGGGCCCYGAATATTTTATTTTAACAAGTTGCTTGAGGTAGCTATGTATACGTTACTGAAATGTAATGCTGCCATAGGACCCTGTGGACTTCTGTCCTGATAGGATCAGAACTGAAAAAAAAAAAAAAGTTGTGAAGGAACACAATTGCTTTTCATAAGCCGTAGCACTTGCTGGCCATCATAATGTAGAAGAAGTTCAAAGGAGTCACAGTTCCAGATTCACTTTTGCGAAGTCAATGTGTAACTATTTAAATATGGAACAGAGTCATTGTAAAATTTAATTGTTCATGTTAATTGTTATTTTTGTGCTGTTGGTAATGTTAGGATTATTTATCTSTTACTTTTGAGAGTGGGGCCTCTGGGACATTTAGAAGCTATCTTCATTTTGTGACTATATTCCGTTTTTTTTCACAAGCTCRTTCATAAGCCGATTAAAAAAATAGTAAGACAAACTTTTTGATTATCATTTACTATGGGAGAATGAGATGGTCATATTGGGCATAGACTATTAATTCAGTCAGGAAAAAATGAAAGATATATTAATCCTCACACCAAACCTTACTCTCTTCAACAGTCTAGGGAATATTCTGCACTTCATTTTCTCTTCTTAGCATTTGTCTGCTATTTCTAGGGAAGACTGAGGTGCGCCTGGCCAAAAAGAAAATGTTCTTGTGCTTTTATCACTGTGAAGTTTCCTTACAAAGTAAAGCTCCAGTTTCTTGGTTTTTGTACTATTTACTTTCTTGTGTTTTCTGAAAATGGGCTCATACATGCCCTTACTAATGGAGTTCTTACAAGAAAGAGAAGCTTAGGTAATAGTCTGCACATCTTTGCAATGCCATTTTACAGTATCTAAAAGACTATTTAGCTAAGGAGGAGATGTGGATTACCCTAAAACAGCACAAAACAATGCCAGAAGGCTTAGAAGTGCAAAAGTATACCAAGACCACCTATAAGCTCGTATTTTGAATGATCTATTTGTGATTTTGATCTTGAATTTCAATATGCCTTGTAACTCCTCTCCTCAGCCCTTGCAAAAAATTAGGCCTCTTTAAACTGTGTCAAATGAAGGATCTGAAAGGACTTGCTTTTCAAACTTTTGACCAGGTGAAGGGTTGAATGAACAGAAAACAGTTCTTCAGCAAGAGCAGCTGCTGAATGGACCCAAGTCCAGGTAGTCAGTACAACTGTTTACTTGGAGAACCTGCCAAGTAGCCCTTATGTAAAAGTATGAGACTTTTGAAGGATAGTCAGTAATTAGGGAATCCATATTCTGCAGTGTACGYTCCTGTGAATAGTCCCATCGTATTTAATGGGACTACTGAAGAGATATGTTAGCATAACAGATTTGTTATGCTAACAGATGTTAGTGTATTTTAGAAAACCAGAGCCTCATCTTGTAATTGGCTCAATTGTTTAATCAAGGAAACTTACAAAAATCAGGCTATTTTTTTGTCACTCTGTTTCCATTTTAAGCTTTACATCTCTGCAAGTGATGATAATAACGTGGATACGAGTAATATCCTAACCACTGGACTGTTTATCACAGTTAAGTGTAAAGGGAAGGGAGTATTATCTGGAGAGCAGGGTCTTCGGTTAAAGCTTGATATTTGGAATGGTAATAGAGTTGAGGAGCCAGCATACAGTTAACAGTTAAGATGCATTCATTAAAAATCACATAAACTGTTTTCTTTGGAGGTCAGTATTGCTCTTGTATTAATACAGCTTCATTTTTTAATTACTTTGTGGTTGAACAAACTAGTTTACCTTCTGCACTTACTGGTGCTAGAAAGTCCTCCATGCAGAAACTGAATGAATGTTTAGCAAGCAGAATGGATGTAGCATTTTACATTCTTGAAAGATACAAAGATTGTTTCTTCTTTTCATGCTTTTGATGATGATGATATGATTTGGAAGCGTGTATGGAAAAGAAACATATCTCACATTGTATCTGATTAACAACTGCMAAAAATATTTCAGTGATTTAAAAACAAACACTTATTTTTCTCCTTAACATAAAGTTTATGGTTAAGCATTCCAGCATTCTTGCTACAATCCTTTCTTACTGTTTCTGGCCAAATATTTCTGTTTTATGAAAGGAAGTTGAGCAAATAAACTACCTATCATCATGGCACTCTCTTGAAGTTTAAGATAYCCTTCATGCTGCAAAAGAAATGCTCTGAGAGGTCAAATACATTAGCTTCTTCTGAAGCTGATCACAGATCAAAAACCCATAGCTTACTTTAGGAAGACTTTTTGCTTCATTTTGGGAATCTCTGTTCTTGAGATGCTCTTTGTAGAAATTTAGATTGCAGGGAATATTCATGTCAGGGTCAAATGGATAGTCTATTCTTATACCTAAACCAAATCTATCTGGAGTTACTGTCATGTCCAACACAGAAGATACTGATCTGCCACAGTTGTTGTACTTAACCTTAGTTCATATTCCAAACTTGAAAACTTGCATTTTCTTTTATTGGTGAAATTTGATGTTGAGATCCTAGAAAACTTTATATAAATTGTAGGACATACTAGTCTATAAACCATTAAAAGCAGAAAAGTATCCTGCTTTCACATCAGTTGTCCCATGTGACAGGACAAGAGGCAATGGGCAGAAATGGAAGCACAGGAAGTTCCGCCTGAASGTGAGGGGGAATTTCTTCCCTGTGAGAGTGACGGAGCACTGGACCAGGCTGCCCAGAGAGGTTGTGGAGTCTCCTTCTCTGGAGATACTCAAGGCCCGCCTGGACGCAACCCTGTCTACCATGSTCTAGGTGACCCTGCTGAGTGGGGAGGTTGGACTAGATGATCTCCAGAGGTCCCTTCCAACCTTACTGATTCTATGATAAGACTATTTCCTAATGTGGTACTATATATGCATTAGTATTTCTATTTTATGTGTGTCTATATACATGCAAATGCTTTATATTTATGCCATATTAGCAGGAGGGACATTGCCAAGCTCAAATCCAAATATCAAAAGAAATTCCTAAGAGTGATAAGATGTCTTGATTAATAAAAATATATATTATTTTTTTACATCTATTTGGAAAGTAATGGTAAGTTTATTAATTTTTTTGATGTAGACATCTTTTCTGCTGTACTGCTGTTTGCATGCTAGCAAAGAGCATATCTGAACTTCTCAAATCAAAAAAAAAAAAAGCAATTTTCCTTGTCATTTTAAATGTACTGATAATGTGTATTACTGATTTGGGATCTTGTCTTCTCGATATGATCAAATGTTGACCCTCAGTACCATTTCTTTTTAATACTCAGAGCATATACTTAAACTTCATGGCAAAACTTTCCCTAATAGCAGGCTAACCAAGAGCAAGTGTGTTTGGTAGGGGAAATAAAATAGAGAACAGGAGATCTGTAGTAGTTTAAGATGAGGATGTTAAGATATGTTAAGGAAAGTTGTGGTCCTGAAGAAGGTGACCATCACTAAATTCAGTAGGTGACTTGCAGAGGAGATGGGCTTTTGATTTTAACACTGGATGGCAGTAATGTGGTATTTGTAACCACCAGGTAGACACTGCATTGCTCCCTCTAGTAATTTGTATATAGCTGTCCTGTTTGTTGGATGTGTAAGTTCCTTTTATCAAGTCAGTATGAAAGCAGARATGCATTTCTTGTTAGTTCAAAACCATAACAAGAGATTGTTAATTAACAGATTTTAATCAAAGAAACCTCACTGTTAATTAAGTAAAAAGACCTCATTTACCACACTAGACAAGTACCTTCTTTGAGGCTCAGAGTACTCTATATATATTGATTTCTCTTAGAAAATGACAAAAGTCTTGGAAGGTTGGATCCTGTATTTTTGTAAAGAGTAGAACTTCTGAACTGAAGGAAGCCAGTCCAAAATGAGCAACTCTGTTCTGTCCACATGGCTTCAGTCCCTACAGCTTTGGTATGTTTTTCATGTGTTAGTGTTTTAATATGTTCTTGCAAAGTGATTGAGAGCTGCTTTTGTTCCTGTAAGTAGTTTGTTAGTAAACAGAAAAATTCCCAACTGCTTCTTCACAGAAATTCAGATAGAGGCTGTTTTCCTCCTTCCTGTAGAGCAGCAAAAGTTTTGGAGGCACTTACAGAGATATGATAAGTTATGGACAGTGTGGGTAAGAGCCTGCCCAAGACTTAGAGCCTCCAAAAAACTGGAGAGTTCAGGACATACTCCTCAGCATTTTGTAAGGCAGGAGACCTGGTCTCCTCTTGTTCAAGAAGTGGCCAAAGCCCTAACAACACCCAGATGACTGCAGAGACTGCCAAAACAATATTTTGGTAGTCCTCAAAATGTGTCCACATCAGCATTTTATTTGGAACAGTAGTGTGTTCTTGAAGTGAGTCCCTCTATCATTCCCACTATGGTGCTGTGATTCAGATCACAGAGTGGTTTTGCTTTGTGCAGACTATTCTTCTGAGGAAACTAAACAATATGTTTCAAGTGTGCACCAAATGCACTCCAGCCCCTTGTGGGACCTAAGGATTTGAGCTAATGCAATGAATGAAGTCCTCCGACAGCTGCTGAGCAGGTATGCACCAAAAGAAGGATCTCAGACTTTTGAGAGACAATACCACACCACCAAGTCCTTTTTATGATATGAAAAGGACCAAATGATGTATGTATCTACCCATTGCTGCCTACCACTGTCCCTTAGGTCTTTGCAATTGGCTCCTCCTTTTTCAAGTGAGACCTCTTCTGCTTCTTCATCTTTTTTGTACGTGTCCTACCTTCTGTTGCAGTCACCGTGGCTGTATCCTTGTCTCTTCACTCTTCCATAGCCATTTTTTTTTCTCTTTTAATATCCTCTCTTTTCTACTGCTGCCTACACTGATAATGAGGTCAAACCTTTCAGGCACCCAGAAGACTGTGTGGCATTACCTGTGGCCCTGAGAAGACAACAGTGGCTGCTATCTGTAAAAGCTGTAAGAAGGCAGCAGGAACGTGTAGCATAGAGTTCAGGAAGATGGAGGACATCTTTTCAAAGATCRTAGACAGCAACTATATTTCGGAAGCTGCACAGCAGACTCACCAGATCTACAGATGGAAACATACTGCCAAAACAGTCTCCCATTTTGACATCCATTTCTTGTGCTCCAGCATTGTGGGAGAGTCTTGGCAGGAGAGGCCTCTGCCACGAGTCAAGTTTCCCATCTCTGAACGGTACACAAGACCTCTGTGAGGAAATATCTACATCCAGGGGCAGCTATTCTGCCTGCTTGCCACCATGGCCAGTATCAATATTCCCTTGTGCCAGTACTTGTGAGTCCAGCACAGGTAAGCACATTGCTTTTCTATGCATTTTCTTGAGGTGAGGGATTTGTGTGCATGAAGCGCCTGGTCAAACTAAGGCAGTGGACTTGGGTCTGCAGAAAGGCAGTCTGCCTGCAAGAGCTGTACACCTTTAAAAGCAATTCCCTGGGTCTGCGGAAGAAAGTTTCATACACCAGCTAGTCACCTTAGAAACTATCTGCTCACTGTCTGCCTTGTGGAAGTGCTTACCTCTATCCCTGTGACAAGTGAGTGTGACAGAGCACTGGCACAGGTAGTCCAGAAAGGCGGTGGAGTCTCCTTCTCTGGAGATACTCAAAACCCACCTGGACATGATCCTGTGCAGTGTGCTCTAGGTGACCCTGCTTGAGCGGGGGGATCGGACTAGATGATCTCCACAGGTCCCTTCCAACCTCAGCTCTTCTCTGATTCTGTGACAGGCAAGCTGCAGGGCAGTAAGCTGTGCTAATACACACCCATAGGCTTCTGTGTGTGTGTTGGGGGGGGGGGGAAGGCTGTTTAGCAGCGCTTTTCCTCACTAAAAGCAGCAGATGGGGACTAGGAGACTGTAATGGCAGCAGGTAGAGTACCACTTTGAATCCAGCCCTGTAGACATCATCATCAAGCACAATTTGGTGTAGTTTCYAGTATGTTGAGTATAAGGCCATGACTGAGGAAGCAGTTGGTCAGCTCTCCCCCTAGCTCCTCCAATTTAAGCGAGCGTGAGAAATCACATAGCTCCTGGCCCTCCATCAAGGATTAAGGCAGAGAGTGGACTTGTAGCTGAGAAAGCAAAGGTTACCTTTGTGCCTTTTCCTCATTTCTTTTCTTATTGATTATTTTAACTTGCATCTTCCATTTTACATCAAATTGTAAGTTTTTTTTTTTTGTAAGACATTGTCTTATAGAGTGTGTATATGCTTTACCTACCACAAAGTAACCTTGACCTCTGTTAGACTTCTTAGGCAGATGCTGTGGTACAAATAATTAAAATTATTATTTTGTGCTGATACAATATTTTGGATTTGCACTGGATATGGCATGTATGGACCTGTTGTACACAGCATTTCAATTCAGATATTGAGTGGAATTGAGTCATATAAAAGTATGTGAAATGAGTATGTTTATATTTTCACTGGGGAAAAAAGTCATTTTGGTTTAGAAGAAAAGAGGTATGAATTTGGATTTAATCTGGAGAACAGTTAAGTCATTTAATGTAAAAAGGTAGAGAGTGCAGATTAGCTTGTCTGGAAAACCATAGTAGAAAGAGTGACATGACATGATTAGTAGAAAGAGTGACATGACATGATTACTATTAGCCCTTTAGCACAGGTGAAAAGTGTTATTGTATGCTGAAGAATGCAATTCCCTGCTGTGTAATTGTAGTCTAGGTCTCTCTTTGCTAGGGATTAATTTGAAAAAACTGCTGAATTCTCCATTCAAATAAGATCATGTTGTAGACTTCTGTAACAACCCTCTTGTGATATATATGTGAAAACAAAGCTGTGTTGTCTCCCAGGCAGACTTTGCTAGGATCCTTTTTCTAATGCTTTTTTAGCATATCTGCTCTCAATAGGCAGTAAAAAATGAAAAATTCTAGTTACCAAAATAAATATGAAGGGTGAAGTGGCTGTGGCTGGCACTTCTCTTTGTTTCAGAGTCTATAAATATTATACACCTGACTGTGAATTGGACATACCCTTATCTTTAGAAGAAAAAGTATTAGATTTCATTGATTGTGAAACAGTGTGAATTTTCACCCCCTCCTTCTCTGTCAGCCTGAACCAAGTTTTCATACTGGATGTAGAGATCTCTTTGCTAGCACATCCCACATTAGAAAATATATGCAGRCTATAAGGTGATTCTTCTGAAATGTTAATTTTTTGTGGGTTTCATGTCTGGATGAACTATAGGTTTGTTAGGAGGAAATGTTTGACTGAAAGATTGCAAAATTTCATGCTTATATCAGGTGCATGACATTTCTAAAAGCAGTTATCAAGCAAGGATCCATACCATTCCCTAAAGTGATGGGAAATGTGAAATGGGAAAGAAATGTGAGGAATTTTCWACATGTAAGATTGGCTGTGTTAATAATGTGTGATTAAATATGAAATTGTGCATGTGCTATAATGGCTGTACTGAACAATGAATAATCAAAAGGGGAGGCGAATAGGAATTATATTACTGCATAGACTTAGAGCTGGAAAACATTCACTGTATTTCTAGCCTGCTGCTGTGTGACTTTCAGCAGTCACCTTTTTTGAGCTCCTGCTCTCCCTTTTGCTCCTTTTCTGGCTTACTCTGGTTGTAAATTTCCTCAAATGGGGACTCCCTCTACCTACATTTTGCTAACCCAGCTAACTCATGTTAAAATTACAGCTCAGTTGTTCACAGTGGCATTTTAATACAGCTTGGTTAATAGCTTAAAATACTGTATTTTCCATATGTAAACAGTTTTAGTGTATAGTTCTAACACAGTTGGGGCTTCATAAAAACAGTAAATAAAACTGTGTTTGCTTGATATGAGCTAGCAAATTGGGAGTTTTGCTCCCCTCCTCTCCCATTTTGCTCTACTCTCAGGAACAGTTCTAAGAAATAAAGGAAGTTAAAGATTCATAACTTCCAAGTAACAGTGCAATATGATATGTTGTGCTGGGGGAAGAGACATACATGCCATGACACAGTAGTTGTGTGTGTGTGTGTGTGTGTGTATAGTCAGCATTTCCTTTGGAATATTTCTTGAGTAATATTTGACATGAAGCTCATATTTCTGCACACAGACAAAGCAAATATGCTAATAACTTCCAAGTGGGAACTGCATACTCTGGTTCTCATGAGCAAGTATAATTTTTCCCTGTTATTGTTTTCTAATATAAGTCTTCAAATTGGCTGCACATGTTCAGTCATTTCAACTTTCCAGCTATTTGACTCCATGTAACATTAGTGTTTAACTTTCTAGCACCATTCTGGTATACTGCTCTCACCATTGAGGTATCTATTCAAAGGAATAAAAAAAAATGGCTCAATTAATTGAACTGGCTTTTTTATTTAGTATTTAGAAGGCTTTGACAAAGGTCTGATTCTGATGCCATACAAGTTTAATTTAGGAGATGTAAACAAAATCACTTAAGGAATTTAGTAGTGCAAGGGTCTGTGTGTCTGGTTCACACCATGTGGTCATCCATATGGCAGTTTTTTCTATTTTGTGACACAGAAGCCCACCGAACCCTGAAAGCAGCACCTGACTCAGAAGTGCTCTTTTCTTAAGTACAAAAGACTGTCTCTAAGGAGTTCAGTCTGGGAATTGATTAATGTTATATATGACATGAAATTGCCTCTTTAGACATGTAGCTATCATCCCAGATTGCTGCATTGATACGGTTGCAAAAATAATTTTGGAACTGACTAATGCATCTGCCTCAATCTTCATGTAAGATGTAACAAAAGCAGCAAATGCGCACAGCATGGACTTGCTCCCGTGCTGACTAACAGAATGCAAGTGCGCCAGGAACCATATGTAGATATGCTTATTACTAGTGTGGGCTAAAGCTCTTGCAGTATTCTTTGCACTACCTGTGTGAGCCAAARAAAGCTAGGCACAAGGCGGAGAGTAAGCCAAAGCAAAATTATGCCCCAGCATCTACCAGGCATGCATTTTTTTTATACACAATTAAGTAATCATTTGCAATTAATAAAACTTGCAGTACTTTGCAAGTTTGCAAGCTGTAATTGATTAAAAARTTAGTAATCTTGCTACTCATCTGAAGTGTGCCTCTGCAGAAATATCACATATGTAAAATTCAGGCCTTTGTAGAATTACCTAGATTGTAATTGTGCCTGTACTTTTCTGGCTTGTGCTTAGTTTTATGCTGCTGAATCAGCACTTGATAGGCCATCTTTCTGTACAGCTGAAGCACGGAGGCCACAGCAATAGCGACACTGAGTAGATACGCTTTGCTATCTAAAAACGTAGTAAAGTGCTCAGTACTAACGGCAGGAGGCACTGACAACTTAATCAGGGTTTGAATGTGAAGGCTATGTTTGTACATCCAATTTTTTGACCTGATCAGCTGTCCTCAGTAATTTTTTTAATGCTGTCTATTGCATGAGCCCAGCTCAGTCAGCTAAGATATTTTTTTTTTTTTTTTTTTTTTTTTTTTTTTTTTTTTTTTTTTTTTTTTTTTTTTGTGGTGAGGATCAGCCAGTGACTGCTAGCTTAGCAGAGTCTAGTGCTGCTAATTGCTACCAGCGTTGGTCATAAGACTATTTCCCCATCTCATCTCTTTGGTAGTGTTAACTTTGTCATCCAAGCTTTGCGGTGGGACTGCTCTTGCAATGGCTTTCATAGGAACGTTCCCCAAATTTTATATTCCTTTGAACAGCACTGTGTGGTTCAGGCCTTTCATGAGTAAAGTCACCAAGTGTGGCAAGGAGGTGACTGTTTCTCTACCCTTCTGTATGGCAGGGTGAAGAGAATTCTTGAATCAATAAACAGCGAGCGACAAACAGTGCTTTTTATTACAGGTACAGAGAACTTTTCTGTGGAAAAGAGTGTTTGCTCTCTAGATCTCCCAGCAGAAAAGGGATGATAGCCAGCCTGGCAGCAGGAGAGAAAGAGAAGCACAGTACTTTGGAATCCCTCTTTGCTCTTCTTCCCTCTTTAGGCTTGCACCTTTATGCCGTGACTGTAAGAAAAAAGTGTATAGGCATCAAATACATAGGTAGAATCCCACTTTAGTCTCCYATTGGTCTGAAACAGAGCATTCCCACTCTGCCACTGAAAGTCTTAAAGCTCTAGTCRAATTTGAATTTTTAAATGTAAAATAAAATTAAACCCCAGCCCTCTTTTCTCTGCCTTAGAGAAAATGCTAGAAGCATGCCAGTGAAATTTGACCACTGGACCAAAGCTAACATTTGAACTTGAATCATTCAAATCACTGTTGACATTGTGCTTCCCGTTTCTATCACATCTCAGCTATATATAGTCCGTTTAGCTATACTCAATTTAACCCCAGGTTTAATCCAAGTTCTGGGATTTTGTATGAACAGCTTGAACATTTGAACTGAAACAAAGTATGCATGGTAATCAGATAGTGTTTACAATTAATTCTAGGGCTCTTCCCGTTCATACTTGGGTGACGTATTTGTGTGGAAACACTAAGAATCCGAACAGAAAAATGCCTGTTTTTCATAGCTGAAGGTTAAATTTCTTCTATAAATTTTAATGAAAAAGTGATTTATACCAGAGTAAGAGATCCCATATTAGGAATGAAATAATAGTAGTGGTGTAATAATATCAACTTAAGCTCTATTAGTAAAAGTATGTATGCACAGATGAGACTTATGTCCAAAGTAAAGCACCTCTTATCCACACCCATAAATTATTTTTCTGGTCTATAAAATCTTCTCATATAGAAAGTACGAAGTGAAGAGTCAGTGAGACCACATGTACTTGCAAGCGTGATATGCTGTTATTTAATTGTTTTCAGATTGTCATGCCAATAGAACGGTGAGTTTATGAGTGCAGGCCCATAAATTACATTGTTGTGAAAGCTGGAGCAGCAGGCAGTAGGACATGCCGTCTCTTCTTCATCAYGTGTTTAGTACATACCTCTCTTTCTTCAGAGAGAACATCTGAAGCAGTATAAATATGATTTGGCCTATTAAATTCGACATATATGCTGTTCTGTTCCTCAGTCAAAGGAAGATGTTGAAAGGAACAGGGATTTCATTTAAATGATTTATGTGATTTGTGTCCATATTGATGATAGTGAGTCAATTCATAGTGTCCCTATTCCCCTAGAGCTTGCAGTGTCATAGAGAAGGGTCTTGAATTCATCTTTAAATGTCCCTGAGTCCACAAGACCATACCTCTGACCATAATATTCCCCCAACCAGAAATGGTCAAGGGCTACAAGCAAAACTATCTGAAGACTAGTGCTGAACATCTGGCTGGTAACAACCCCTTTTGTGTCAGTAAAGTATCCATGAGCAGGCTTCCAAGTTCAGTAGTGGTGATGGCTTCATGACTCATTTAAGCATTTTAAGCTATGGACAGATGTGTTGCTTGCAGTAGTCACTGCCTTGCTAACCTTGGAACACCGTTGTTTCTCTAACGGGCTGCCTACGCTCTTACGATTTTTCTCCTTTCTTCAAATACTGTGATGAATGGAATGTGTTTTTATACAACTGTTCACAAAAAAGCAAATAAGAAGGAGTTTCTAATAGCAATAAATGATTTGGTGTTATTTTTTACTGTAGTGGCTAGGATCCATTTCTATCCTGAAAATGCATGTGGATTTCACCCTGAGACTTGGCCTTCATTCATTTTTTTTTTTTTTTAATGACTGATCCAGGTAGAGACTTTTTTTTAAATAGGATATAGTATTCACTGCAGACAAAATTAAATGAGTATAAAGCGTCCTTAGGTTCATATAGTTTTTTTCCCATTCCCAGACTCCTTCAAGGTATTTTGGCATAAAGTCAGTRTTATATCATTGCAACTCTATCTCTGTTCTGGCTGACTGGGGTTTTTGCTGATACAATTGTAGTGTAGGAGTTACTTGGTGAAAGTTCTGTGTCTGAGTAAGGACTGAGGCTATCGCTCTGGCATGTCATAAAAGAAATCTAGGCAATTCTGTTTACAGATAAAAATCTGCTTCTCAACTTACACTAGTTTTACTGCCACTGTGCTATTTAAAGAAAAGGAAGACGTGAACTTCAAATCACAATGTATAGCTGTAATACCTACAAATATTTTGATTTTTTTTATTTAATAGACCTTATGGTGACTGTTTTTTATTTAAGACCTGAAGAGGAACCCAAGGATATTAATATTTCGCAAAAAACTGTTAAAAGACTTCTGTCTTTGCAGACCTGAGTATTTAAATGACAAAATTGCTGTCCTTGCAATTTCATTTATCTCTGTGTGTATACATTATAATGCAGTGTTAAATGACCATGGACTGTTTTATTCTCAGCACTTCTGCCTCAGGGCACAGGCAGAGTGATGCTTAGGGGTTTAGGTACTGACTGAGGCACTTAGCAGGTGAGGAATGCGTCTCTGTAGAAGTTGAAGCAGAGCCTGTAATGAAGTGGGTCAGGAAATTCCAGATCGGAAAGGACAGTTTTGTGCTGAAGGAAGCTGAATATTGCACTGGGTTTGGTATTGTTTCTGTGGGCCATTCATAAGGTACTTCGTAAAGGAATTTCTCTGGGAAAATTCAGTCTATCTGTGCAGCACGCGAATGACATGCTAAAGGACTTTGTGTGAGGAGGGAGGTATGACACTTATGTTCAGAAGGATATCTAAATACATACAGTGAGATCTGTTACTTGGATTAGTATGATATTTGTTCTTTTTACTGTTCCTGAACTGTTGGTGTATTTATTTGTTATCTCTAGTAATATATACCAATAGAAATATTGTTCTGCATGAATAGAAGAGAACTAAGCATAGGCAAGCCTTGCAGACATGGAAYGTAGCAGCAGCATCTGTATGTGCTCATATCAAGGCTGGTGGTATAGGATGTCTTTTCTTACGCTGGCTTGCTTGAGAAGCTATAGGTTATTTATTAGTAACTCGAGCTGCATTCCATACTTGTCTCAAACTGCCCCTACAGGTAAAATCAGCTTTAGCTGCATCTCTACTATAAATAACACTTATCTTTCAAATTTTGACTCTGACTTGTGAAGTTTTTAGCACTTAAATGTAGAGTTGTAAGAATGATAAGTGAATTTGCAGTATTTAGATGAACATAATGCTTCCTTATCTGGAGCATCTGTCTTCAGTGATACCTGCCATTGCTGCCTTATATTGTGTATGTGAGGTCTGGTTGAAGACAGTGCTGCCTGCTTTCATTTTTGGCCAGATTCTGGAACTTCTTGTCTTGTCTTCTCAAACTCTATTCAGAATCTATTAGGCTACAACATACACTGAGATTTTTGTGAAGAGCAAGAATTTACTGATCCTCATTGTTAGACAAAATAGTAGCCCATTTTGTTGGCCAGTTGTTAGAGACCTTAGACCTCGGTATGCTATATCCTAATTCCAACACCCAACTACTGATGGCTGTTCATCACAAGTTTACTGGACTCAATTAGACACAATTAGGACATGCTGACTTTCTATTCTTGGTCTTTGAGTTTTCTTTGTGCTGCTGAGAAAAAAAGTCTGATGTATTCGGCTAAATGTTTTATTTGCTACGGGAATTTGCTTTGGCTAATGCAGTTTTTAAGACCTGTTGGTTCATTCAAAGGTCAAGGAACATTTATGTAAGAGAGTCTTCAATAACATTCCTTTAACTTGGCAAGTTGAAAAAGCCCAGCGCCAATTTTTCTYCTCTTTTGAGTATTAAATTTTTGTATGGATCCTTTTGACTTCCAACCAAACAGTGAAATTGTTTTCACAATCTGAAGGTAGCATCATGTAAAGGCAGAGACATGCATTATGACTCTGTTTCCACTGATTCCCGCTACTTCCCTGTTAATGAAGCTTAACCCGTAACCCAGCACACTGACAGTTTTCAAATGAAATGGTGTACAAAGATAAGATTTGTCTAAGCTTGCTTAATCCAGCTATCAGCTGTTATGATTTTTCACACATCCAAGCATTCTGGAGATACCAGATGTGAGAAAAGATGTTTTGTTCTATGTATGTAGCTGCTTCTCTTGAGTGAAGAATCCTTAGTATTTT